>NC_135153.1:16463394-16771987 GCF_050948215.1 Halictus rubicundus | reverse complement strand
CCATCGTTCCTGCAAATGTTCAATCCCCCTTTTATAGAGATCCAGAGTTCGTGAAGCAAAATATGACTCAATCCCGCATGAAAATGAAACAGTATGCAATGACGAATGTGATCCTCGGAAGGTAGGGACACCGCCATTTTATTACAGAAAATTGTAAAAGAATACGTGTTTCCTCTTCAAGGATCGGTATAGACCTAACGGGGAAACAAATTCTTTGCAAATAATTGATTACTTATGGGTACCCCTATTATTTTCTTTTACATGTTTCCAGGGTCTAACTATCAAGAAATAATAAGACGCTTGTCCGAAAAAAAGTCCATTAATATTTCCCGGGACAATTTTTGTCTGAAATCCTCGAGCGTCGAGCGGCAACGCGAAGGATTTGGAATTGTGAAATTCCGGGTGGAAAAAATTCAGGAAAGCTGAATGTTTAAATTCTGTCACGTAGGGAAGCTTGAAAGCCGTGACAACAGAAAGAAACGAATAGATGTCGCGTAACAATTTTGATATTTGCTTTCTATTTGGAAAGCGTTCGTAACGAACGCGCGTCGGTGACTGTACACGGATATTCCATTCGTCGGCGGGATTAAAAATTGCGCCGTCGATGAGCCGTGTGCCCGATGTTCGCGCGAGCGCCGGAATATTTTTTTCCTCCTATGAAAAATCTGTCAATCAACGGACGGTAATTCGTGTAGAAGGCGGAATCGATAAAACACCGGTGGAATTTAACACGGGCCGGCTGAACCGCGCGCGGTGTGTATCGATTTTCCAGATAGCTAGGTGCAATGTGGCCAGCGATTAATAGTAGAACAATTGTTGGTCAACGCGCCGCTGTTTCCATTTAGTGTTCGGTTAGCGCGATAATGGAACTGTAAATTGTTCGACGTTCGTAATTAATCAGGCCCGACTAGCCGAGATCGAACCTGTGCGCCGCCGTTCAGACGATTTCTCTAACGACCGGCCTCGACGCCCAAGAAACTGATTTCGATTTGCTCGATAATTACGTCGTTTACAATATAATCTCTTATTATCTGCCGGTAATTTCATCTCGGGACGTTACTCGATTTACGGTCAACTAATTCGATCAAACGGGATAATCAATTAACGAAACGCGAGTCAACCTCGCTGTTATCCCGTAAATATTTTTTATTCTTGTCGATTAATAAACGAGCTGTGAAAATCGATGAAACAATATTTGTAGAATAAGAAACAAATTTCAAAGCGATATCCGTCCATGAATATTTTCTTCTCTCGCGTTTTAGTTTACTCGAACGATAAATGTGTGAGGAAGGATTTACTTAAAAGTAACTATTTGATTATTTACGTGGGAGAATTATACCGAATATGTTACAGTGTTGCAACGGGCACGTAAAACGTTTGTAAGTATTTTTAATTTTAGCAGTGACGGCGTTGTCTACGACTATTGTTTCAAAAATAGCGAACACGTAGCTCAGTTAATTCTTGTTTGACATATACCGGGAAATTCGAAGAACATCCGGCGGTTTGTTTTCCCTCCCGCGGGAGTATGAAATTTCAGAAAAAGCTTTCGAAGAAGTACGGTCGGGTCTAAAATTTCCGGCGGAAGGATACTTCCTCCGGCATCGTGGCCCGCATTCTTATTATTCGAGCTGATGCTGCCTCTCGCGGAAGTTAGCATCGACAATAAAATGGAATTTCGACCCGAGTCTAAGTCAAAATTACCACTCCGACTGGAATTGAATTTCGAAGCTTTCGGAAGAATTGCCGGGGAAAGGAGGTCGCCGGCAAACAAAGTTACCGGAAGCGTTGCTTTTCTTTTCTTTCGAAGGAATTTATACGGGTCTGTTTCCTTTCCTTCCAACTGGGAACTTCGCGGGAAACTTCAGCAGATCCGTGGAAGTTCAAACTTTCCGAAAAACGGCGCCCTCCTCATCGACTGGAAATTATGCTCGATTGTTCGCCTGAACTGCTGTTCTGAATCGCTTCCGAAAAACTACATATTTTCTCATTAGATAGAAATTAGATGGAATATTGTGTAGCAATCATTCTTCCCTATGAAAGTACAAATAAAAGTAAATCAAGTATTTTCCCTATAAATTTTGAAATTCTTTGCCATGAATTATGGCCAATATGTCTGACCAACACCCTGCTGTTTCTACTTATTCCACTGCACTAGAATTTCTCTGAAAGGAATTCCTTTGAAATGTTTACCATGCATGATGTGTTTATACAAAATATAGTGCATATTCTGCATTTATTTCTCCATCTAAAAACATTATTCATAAAACAGTATTCCACTCAATATATATCTTGTATGAATCTATATTTTAAGCTTCACGATTTTATGAAATTTATGGAAACACGTGTTTGTATGCATTTACTACTGAATCCTGTATAATTTCTATGTAATTTCTTCGTTGCAAAAAATTGTTAAGAATAACATATTTCTGACCTGGAGATTTGATAAGATTCCTAGGAGAATATTTATTTTTGCAAACACCCAGAGCTACTAATAAAGTAACATTACATGAAAAAGGTAGTTTCCATTTCACGGAGATTCTCAAAATAATTGGGGATCAAAGATGGAACCATTTCGAGATTGAAAAATCTGAATTAAAATGGTCTGGGCCATTCTGTCGGGAACAGCTTCCGGAATCTGTTCCTGAACGCGACGCCGCGTGTTTGCTAAAACAAAAAAAAAAAAAAATAGGGACCAGGACACAACGAAAAATGTTCCGTGCGAATTTGCAAATGTTCCGGCACTTTTGCGCCGCGAGCCTCCGGTAACCAATCCGCGAAAAAAAAATGGAGCTTTCAGCGGGCGGCGGTAGCCGCTCGCGGCCATAAATAACACTCGTACCGAACAGGGAACGTCATTAAAAATCCCGCGGGTTTTCAGGCACACATCGCTTGATCGGAATGAAATATGAACAGTCGACTCGTAGAAGCTTGTCCCGCATAATGAAGTTACACGCAACGCTGGCTTTGTACGATTTTATTTATCTTTTCCGCGACTTATGATTCATGGTCCCCGGGTACCCCGATCGAAGCTCCGTTAACGTTTCCGCTCCGCTCGACCATTAACGATACTATACGACACCGTGATTAGCATACTAGACGAGCGCAAAAAGCGTAAAATGTCGAAATCGAACCGAGATCCGGCCGCCGCGATTCGATATACCAGGTGTGCGCCGTTCGAAATCGACCCCGAAGGAAACAAAAAACGCTCTTCGAATATTTTCAAATGAAAAACGCGTACACGCCTGGTTGGGAAACAGTTTTCATTGTTTGGAAAAATTGAAAGTGAGAATTTTAGGAAAATTGTTTAGTGAGATACCTTTTTTTCGTGTTCAAGGCTGCGCTCTTTTGAGAAACGTTAATTGGAGAGGCAGTCGAGCAAGAGATTTTTGAGCTCAATTTTTTTCAAGTTTGGGAACTTTTTGGGAGGACTGTTTTGGAAATCATTGTCCCAGGATTCGAACTTAAATTTAATCTTACTTCGACATATCTATTAAAATTGGATTCAATATCAACGCGAATTATATCATCACAAATTATATTTTTCTAATTTAATAATTACTCGATCATTCGCGCTGTTACTATCTTACGTTCCACTGTCTCATATTTCGTGTTACTACACGTTTTATTAAACTCCATTAAGGTTCGTTTTCGCACGTTCTATTAACGTTCCTCCTCGACTCCGCGCCCATTAACACTTCATTAACACTTTGAATGGCGGCGCTTCGAGAAATTTGGATCCAGAAGATAACAATTTAAGTTTCTGACAGTGAATGTAAATTCTTGCACGTTCTGTATACATTAAAATCCCCCTGTTTCAATCTATTTTCCCAATTTATTAATCCTCCAAATTTCAATTCGTGCTCGTTCTCCTCAAACCAATAGAAAAATTGTGTCAGAAAATGCATTAAAAAAATTGCTAAACAAAAGGCCGACATGCAAAATTTGCACCAGCCTCTAAAGTGGTAAGCTAAGCGCGCGCAACCATACTTTCTCCGTCCCGGAAGAAAGTAACGACGAAATTAATGCGTGGAACTAACAGCATCCTCGCGTATCTAGGCAAGTGGGACTCGCCCAGCTGTCTCGTTGGAAAACTTGGCTTGGGAATGATGTTGTTAATTCGCGACGGGAATGCCAGGCCGGTTGTCATCGCGCCAACACGCTTATCATCCAGGAATTGCTCTAACAGAGCGACTTCCTCTACCGCTGGCAACCGGCGTCGATTCCGCAGTCGTTTTCCCCGGGTGCTCGTCAGAATAAAGTCGCAAGTAGCGACAGCTAACGAGCGATTATCGCGTGCAAACACAGCGCCGATGGTGATCAGCGATTTTAATGACTTGCTTGACGTAAATACGGGTGTGTACATCAAGCTAGAAATTTTCCGGGCGATCCTCTCGAATTCTCGCGCGCGTCCGAGCACGCTGACACGCTCGAGGCCTCATTTGCCGCAGCTGAAGGATTTTCCTGAATTACGGGCCGTTTCACTCGTTACATTTTCATTGCGTTTTCATTACACATTCCCGGCGAGCCGGAGAACCGTTCCCGGGCCCGCGATTCATAGAGAATTAAGTAGGCCGACGTGATATAGTTCTTTCTCCGTCGCGTCGCGTCGCGTCGCGTAGCGTCGGAAGCGGGGAAATTTGTTCGGTGACCAACGCGAGCACGGGCACGAGCATGAGCGCGAGAGAGCGTGGTTTAATCGTATTCACGGTGTTCCACGGTCCCTATGAAAGCACCTTGAATACCGGTTTCCCATTTCTCGGCATGCGCCGTCTGGGAGCCAATTTATATGCAAAATTACCCCCGGCGCGCGGGCGCTGCAACACATGTTCAAAAGGCACCGGGGATGACCGCCCGGAAAAAAAGATTATATTATCACGTCGTCCCGCGGAAATTTGTATGCAAAAACGGACTAACGCAATAACGACGGACGGAACAACCGCTCCGACGGGAAAAATGTTGCTTGCCGGGGGAATGTCCCGTCGATAACCGCCCCGAGGAACGGGACCACCCTTCTCCTTCATGCCGGGATTAACAACGAGCCGAGCGAGAATTGTAATTAGCGATTTGCGCCGACGCGGATTGGGAAATTGATTGGCGGCCTCGTCAAACCGAAGGATTTTCGGACGTTCGTCCTGAAAAAGAATTTCATCCAAAAACTCTAACCCGGAAATCTAAAATTTATGAAACTTTGGGGATATGCGGTGCATATGAGGATTAGGCGATTTTTTTTTGCTGCTCAAGTTCATTTTAAGGCGGCAAAATTGACCCTAAATTGACCCTTGATAATTCGGCTATTTCCCAATTTTTTAAAATTATATAAGCAATTGATTACTGTTCTACCAGACGATCATTTTCATTAAAGAGAACAAACGTTTGTCTGGAAACCGGCTTAGTAATAATTATAGAATTTTGTACAGAACGTGAATTGGAGGATTGTAACTTGTATCTTGGCGTGTCCAAGCTATTGTCGCAGACATAATCGATTGTACTCACCGTTCGCATAATAAATCATTCTAAAATGTGCGTAACAATACTAAACCGTATCCCGCTGTTCCGAACGTCACAAATATTCCCACGTTGTCGGAATCAGTCGGCGCGGACAAAGCGACGAATTATCCATTGAGTCCGAAAGCAATGGTCATCTAATTGATGGATACATCAAAGCGATTCGGGAGAATTATTCGGCCGTGGATCGCAACCGATCTGTCTGAGCACGTTACAATCGCGGCCATTTTTCCGGACTAGAGCGATCTCTCTATTTATGTTCTGCGTCAACCGTGCTGGGAACAGGACATTCCTCTATTCCACTCTAATTTATTATACTCACCAAAAAGTGTTCACATTCTTCTCTGTAGAATTATTATACTGTTCCGAGAACAATTAAACTTTCTGCCAATCATTTTCAGTAGAATATTTGTGCCCAGTTCAGTAGAACATTCGCCTATTCTAATTTATTTACTAATTTATTATACTCGCCAAAAAGTGTTCAGAATATAAACTGTTCTAAGAACAATTAAATTTTCCTTTTTGGCAATAATTTTGAGTATCACAATTGTGAGATAAAGGGGTGATGTTCAGACAATGTTTTCTTGAAAAATGAATGAACTATTCCTTCACACGAGTGCATTATTTGAAAGTGCAAATACTGTACAACTTCCAGTAATTATTTTATTGTACAATTGTGCCGAGAACAGGAACATTCGCCTATTCCATTGAAATGTATTATACTCACGAAATAGTGTTCACATTTCTCTCTATACAATTTTTAAACTATTCCAGGAACAATTAAATTTTGCTTCCTGTCAATAATTTTGAGTATCACAATTGTGCAATAAAAGGGTGATATTTAGTCAATTTTTTACTGAAAAAACTGCTGAACTAATCCTTTACACAAGCACCTTATCCGAAAGTGCACATATTGTAGAACTTCTAGTAATTATTGTATTGTACAAACAGAATTCACATTCTACTCTATGGAATTATTAAACTTTTCTAAGAACAATGAAATTCTCCTTCCTGTCAATAAATTGCAGTCGAAGAATTGTGCGACAGAAGGATGAAATTTCGACAATTTTTTCTTGAAAACTAATGAACCAATCCTTCACACAAGCACCTTATTATAACGTGCACATATTGTAGAACTTCTAGTAATTATTTTATTGTACAAACAGAATTCACATTCTACTCTACAGAATTATTAAACTTTTCTAAGAACAATGAAATTCTCCTTCCTGTCAATAAATTGCAGTCGAAGAATTGTGCGACAGAAGGATGAAATTTCGACAATTTTTTCTTGAAAACTAATGAACTAATCCTTCACACAAGCACCTTATTTGAAAGTGCACATATTGTAGAACTTCTAGTAATTATTTTATTGTACAAACAGAATTCACATTCTACTCTTTATAATTATTAAACTTTTCTAAGAACAATGAAATTCGCTTTCCTGTCAATAAATTGCAGTCGAAGAATTGTGCGACAGAAGGATGAAATTTCGACAATTTTTTCTTGAAAACTAATGAACCAATCCTTCACACAAGCACCTTATTTCAAAGTGCACATATTGTAGAATTTCTAGTAATTATTTTATTCTACAAACAGAATTCACATTCTACTCTATAGAATTATTTTTCTAAGAACAATGAAATTCGCCTTCCTGTCAATAAATTGCAGTCGAAGAATTGTGCGACAGAAGGATGAAATTTCGACAATTTTTTCTTGAAAACTGATGAACTAATCCTTCACACAAGCACCTTATTTGAAAGTGCACATATTGTAGAACTTCTAGTAATTATTTTATTGTACAAACAGAATTCACATTCTACTCTACAGAATTATTAAACTTTTCTAAGAACAATGAAATTCTCCTTCCTGTCAATAAATTGCAGTCGAAGAATTGTGCGACAGAAGGATGAAATTTCGACAATTTTCTCTTGAAAACTAATGAACCAATCCTTCACACAAGCACCTTATTATAACGTGCACATATTGTAGAACTTCTAGTAATTATTTTATTGTACAAACAGAATTCACATTCTACTCTACAGAATTATTAAACTTTTCTAAGAACAATGAAATTCTCCTTCCTGTCAATAAATTGCAGTCGAAGAATTGTGCGACAGAAGGATGAAATTTCGACAATTTTTTCTTGAAAACTAATGAACCAATCCTTCACACAAGCACCTTATTATAACGTGCACATATTGTAGAACTTCTAGTAATTATTTTATTGTACAAACAGAATTCACATTCTACTCTATGGAATTATTAAACTTTTCTAAGAACAATGAAATTCTCCTTCCTGTCAATAAATTGCAGTCGAAGAATTGTGCGACAGAAGGATGAAATTTCGACAATTTTCTCTTGAAAACTAATGAACCAATCCTTCACACAAGCACCTTATTTGAAAGTGCACATATTGTAGAACTTCTAGTAATTATTTTATTGTACAAACAGAATTCACATTCTACTCTATAGAATTATTAAACTTTTCTAAGAACAATGAAATTCTCCTTCCTGTCAATAAATTGCAGTCGAAGAATTGTGCGACAGAAGGATGAAATTTCGACAATTTTTTCTTGAAAACTGATGAACTAATCCTTCACACAAGCACCTTATTTGAAAGTGCACATATTGTAGAACTTCTAGTAATTATTTTATTGTACAAACAGAATTCACATTCTACTCTACAGAATTATTAAACTTTTCTAAGAACAATGAAATTCTCCTTCCTGTCAATAAATTGCAGTCGAAGAATTGTGCGACAGAAGGATGAAATTTCGACAATTTTCTCTTGAAAACTAATGAACCAATCCTTCACACAAGCACCTTATTATAACGTGCACATATTGTAGAACTTCTAGTAATTATTTTATTGTACAAACAGAATTCACATTCTACTCTATGGAATTATTAAACTTTTCTAAGAACAATGAAATTCTCCTTCCTGTCAATAAATTGCAGTCGAAGAATTGTGCGACAGAAGGATGAAATTTCGACAATTTTTTCTTGAAAACTAATGAACCAATCCTTCACACAAGCACCTTATTATAACGTGCACATATTGTAGAACTTCTAGTAATTATTTTATTGTACAAACAGAATTCACATTCTACTCTATGGAATTATTAAACTTTTCTAAGAACAATGAAATTCTCCTTCCTGTCAATAAATTGCAGTCGAAGAATTGTGCGACAGAAGGATGAAATTTCGACAATTTTTTCTTGAAAACTGATGAACCAATCCTTCACACACGCACCTTATTATAACGTGCATATATTGTAGAACTTCTAGTAATTATTTTATTGTACAAACAGAATTCACATTCTACTCTAGAGAATGATTAAACTTTTCTAAGAACAATGAAATTCTCCTTCCTGTCAATAAATTGCAGTCGAAGAATTGTGCGACAGAAGGATGAAATTTCGACAATTTTTTCTTGAAAACTGATGAACCAATCCTTCGCACAAGCACCTTATTTCAAAGTGCACGTATCGTACAACTTCTAATAATCATTTTATTGTGTAACTTTTTATTGTCAAATTACCCGCAGCGGTTATCACACGCCAGAATCTTGCAATAGGCGCCCACGCGAGGCATTAAAATGTAAATAAGAGGAGAACGCTGTCGAGTTATGGCGCGCCGATGAATATTGAATGGTCGTAATTGAATCATCCGCGATGAAACAATAGAATGGTGTCGGCCGGTATGAATAACCGAGGGTACCGGTGGCCAGTTCTACGACACGGTGGAAGTGTCGTGGCTCTGGGTGCGCGCCTGTCTCGGAATTCATTCCGGCGCTCGGTTCGAGGCGTTATTTCCTCGGAAGAGGCGAAAAGAGCCTAAGCGACCGCC
The DNA here is from genome assembly GCF_050948215.1 of Halictus rubicundus. Classification (NCBI taxonomy): domain Eukaryota; kingdom Metazoa; phylum Arthropoda; class Insecta; order Hymenoptera; family Halictidae; genus Halictus; species Halictus rubicundus. Next base: position 16,762,633 of record NC_135153.1, on the reverse strand, counting down.
GCGCTTCCCCGCCGAGGTAATTGCGCAGAACACAAGGGAAATCTCTTCGGTGTACGTGCGAACCTGACGCGCCGGTAGCAGCTGGCTCGTTCTGGATCGTTGCTCCATTCATAGTTTTCCTGCTCGATTGAACAGTGTCTCGGGAAAAGGGACCCGGAACGACTTCGGCTTTGATAACGCGCATTAAATTTTCCTTCGTTAATTCCGGGCCAGATGCCGAGTAACTCAGCCCGGGGACAGTTTCATTGTGGACGCCGCGCCGGTTTTATGCTCGGTATTGCTGCTTAAACGCGCGGAATTTTCGCCCCGCGATTTTATGGTCGGCGACGCAACGCCAGTTACACGGCCGCTAAATCACCTTTTGAAGGTTGCGTGGGTGTACTGTCCGCTATTATCTAAGCGAACGCGCCGAGTTATGTGGGTAATGAGAACATGATTCACAAGGCGCAGCACGGTATATCGGTTATGCGGTTTATGATCGATGCCGCGGACATTACACAGGTTTTACGGATTCTACGGGCCGGATGATAATTTAGGGTATTTTGGTTCTGTTCAATGGGTATCTTATCGTTCCGAGCGCAATCATTTTCGCCGAGCTATGGGGACGCGACGCTGGCCGTACCCTGGTGGCGTAGATTATACTTTATGGCGCTGCTCGGATTGTAATTTAGGGCCTGTATCCTTAATACCGGTGTCACCCTGTTATTCGTATTAAGATTACGCGGGCTCGCATAAGCTCGGGACCTGCGAACTTTCGTTAAGGTGATCCAAAAATTACTTTTGGAACTGCTTCAGATGTGGTATTTTATACTCCCATTGTCGTTAAATTTCGTACACGTTTCATCTGTTACCGAAGCTCCTGCAGTCAGCTGTGCAGTTGCAGTAGATAGAATTTCGTTGGACACAGTGCACTGAACTGGCTTCCATAGAAAGTTAGGTGGCATACTACTCCAAACCTTTAGACAGATCGTTGGATACCACAAGATTAAAATGTACGGTTAAGTGGTAGGTACGGTTAAGTGGCAGCAAAGAGACCCGGTATAGTCAGGCATGAAAAAAAAGAGAGAGAAAGAGGAATGCGAAGGATCTGTAGACGTCACACACAAGGGGATGATTAGGGGTGTTTTATTAGTTAAATTTCTTGGATTTTGTAGGACCTTCCAGGCTGCCATCTTGGCAATCAACGTATCAATCCAACCACTTGACAGATCTGACACCACGAAGTCAAAATGCATCAATTCTTTCAAAACCTCAGTTAGCTACGGTTAAGTGGCGGCCAAGAGACCCATCAGCAGAGTCAGGTATCAGGAAGAGTAGGAACGCGAAGGATCTGCAGAAGTCACACACGGGGGGATCATTAGGACAGTTTTATTAGTTAAATTTCGTGGATCTTGTGGGACCAAACAGGCCATTGACTTGATAGTTAACATGCCAATCAATAAGTTTGACCGTTCATCTAATCTCACAAGATCCAAATTGCCCCGACCGAGATTCATCCAAGTGCCCACTGACCTACGGTTAAGTGGCAGCAAAGATACCCATCACCAGAGTCGAGCATCAGAAAAAGAAAGAATGAGGAACGAAAGGTATACACATGGGGATCATTAGGGAACTTTTATTAGTTAAATTTCTTGGATCTTGTGGTGCTGCACAGGCCGTTCACTTGATACTCAACGAGCTGATCAAAAAGTTGAACGGATCATCCGATCTCACGAGATCCAAATTGCCCCGACCGAGATTCCTCCGAATGCCAACTGACCTGCGGTTAAGTGGCAGCAAAGAGGACCACAGGCACAGAGTCAGAGCCGAGTGGGTTGAAGAGACAGAAGGAGGAAGTTGGCGGAAAGTATGCGAGTAAAGTAAACAAGGCGAAGTGTCTGGCGGAAGCCACACACCGGGGGGAGGGGCGGGGGAGTGAGGGGGATCAGACGCGAATCCTCCCTTAGGTGTGGGTCCGTGCGAGCCGGCCGCAGGTCTCCGCCATGTATATGCATAAAAGATGCTAATCTGAAACGGTAGCTCGCATTGCCGCGAGTGGAGCAGGCTCTCGTTCGCCAACTGTTCACTTGGCCGGCCTGCCGGCCGACGGCGCAGGAGATCCTGGAGCGAGATTGCGAGACCCATTCATGGGAGAACGCGTATATACGTGTGCGCGGTGTGCAACCATGCACCGGCGCAGCCCGTACAGCAGCGTGCAGGCAGCGTCCGACGCTGCACTCGTTAGCGCCGCTAAATGGACACCCTGATATATCGGAGGCAGAGCTCATTAGACGCCCCCGTAATCGTTCGCTCGATTTGCCCCGGAAAAATCTCTAATTGCCGGTGTTGATTTTATAATTGGCCCGCGCGCGAGCCGCGATACAGATATTACGCGTTTTCCCTTATCGGTTACGCGATGCTCTGTCGGTTCGGATTATAATCGTTAATTGATGGCGGCCATGCCGCGACTGCCTCTCTACACGATAGTTTAACCGCGAGCAGCCTGTTTGGTCTTCTTCTCGCTCCGTTATCGGCGAGCTTGCCGCCTAAGCGACCGCGAAGAAAATTATACTTTCTTGTTGTCGAGAGTCATTGGGGGCCACATAGACATACGATAAGTACAAACTTCTTTCTTCTTCTAATAGATTATACGACAAAGACAGAGACATGAAAATTATAGTAACCGTAAACTAAATAAAAGGAGTTAAATGGTGCTAGATCTGTTTAATTCGAAAACTTCTCGGTGCCACTAAAGAGTGCAATAATTGAGAATAAGTATAAAGCCTGGAACCTCAACTGGCCCTCGGCCCGCCCACAGTGCCCCCCGAGCGGCACCACAGCCCCTCAGCGCGCACTTATCGAGCGCCGGCGACACATCCCCCCTAAATCCCGCCAACTCTATTTATTTCTCGTTTAACTCCGTCCGAACAATCGCGCGATCATACTGAGTGACTCCGTCAACAATATTAACGAGCCCGACGACAATAACCGCCTGTGGCATCGGTTTTTGGGTAATTATCCCGGTAGCCGGGCCATTGTGAAGGTGTCCGGGACGAGGCTCAGCCATTTGTCGAGTAGGCTTGCGGGAGAGGCGCGCGTGTCAGCCTGCTTCTCGGCGAGACAGGTCTCTTCGGAGGCGAGCCCCGAGATAATATCGAAGACCTCTTCCTCCGGGGTCGTCGGTTTCGAAATGTCAGCGTGACTCGAGACTCCGGCAAGCCTGCAGCCTCGGGGAGAGCCTATGGGGCACCGGTATTCGGGTAAACTTCAGCCCGAGCCTCCTTCCTCCGGGTTCCAGAGTGACGGTGGGCTTTCGGGGTTCGTTTGTCGCACAACAAGCCTTTGTTTCTGCGATCCGCTCCCACAGCGCTGCGGGTCCTAAATGTAACCTTTGGTCCTCGGGACTGTGGCACGCTGCGTACTAAAAGCGTCCTCCTGAAATATTACGGGTACCCATAAGTAATCAATTATTTCCAAAGAATTTGTTTTGCCTTCAGTTCTGGACCAATCGTTGAAGAGGAAACACGTACTCTTTTTACAGTTTTCGGTAAAGCAGCCTGTGTTCAAAATATTCTAAAAAGTTTAATTTTTTTTACAACCCTGTAATAAAATGGCGGCGTCCGTACCTTCCGAGGATCATATTCGTCATTGCATACTTTCGCATTTTCATACCGGATTTAATGCAACGGTAACAACAAAGAAAATTTGCGATGTTTATGGAGATGTAGTGAAGGTCAACAAGTGTCAACGTTGGTTCAGAAGGTTTGCTGCTGGTGATTATGATCTCTCTGACAAGCCTCGAAGTGGACGACCAGTTGAATTTGATAATGACACCCTAAAATCTCTAGTGGAAGCTGATCCAAAATTAAGTATGCAAGAATTATCGAGAAGCCTTGGGTCCACATGGTCAACTATACAAAGGCGCCTACACGAAATGGGAAAGGCATATAGGCAAGGAATATGGGTACCGCATCAATTATCTGAGACAACAAGAATATTCGTCGATCAATTTGCACTTCATTGCTATCCAGATTTTGTAGAGATTCATTTCTTAGCAGAATCGTTAGATGAGATGAAAAATGAATTCTTTGTGATAACATAAAGCGTTCCAAGCAATGGGTTTCTGCAAATCAAACCGCAATACCAACCCCTAAACCTAGCTTATCACTTAGAAAGGTGTCACTGTGCATTTGGTGGGACTGTCCTGGCATAATCCACTTCGAGTTGTTGGAACCTGGAGAAACTCTGACCATCATCTTTTCAGATATCTGGAGCATTGTTTAAGAAATAAAACATTCACTTCTATAGAAGATGTAAGGAGGCACCTTGAGTCATATTTTGCTTCACGAACCCTGGATTTCTATAGGAGGGGGATTAAAAATTCTCAGGAAAGATGGCAAACTGTCCTTGATAATGATGGGAGATTACATAATAAATTAAGAAATAAACACCTCAATTTACAAGAAACTTTGTTTCAGATTTCAAAATAATTGATTACTTATGAGTCCCCCTAATATAATCGTACTATACTTCCGACTAACAATATGGGACGGAGAAGATGAAAAATTGTGACCAAAAATATGTTAATTTTTGGGGGACTGTTGGAAGCTTCAATCTTCGGTGGTAGATTCAGCCAAGGGAAAAATATTGCAACGTTTTCAGAGATTTATGAAAAAGAAAATTCTTGCTGAGAAAAAACAGATGAATTGTTGAGGGGGGGGGGGTGGTGTGTTACTAATGACAAATGAGCTTGCAGAAAAGTAGCAAAATATGGGAATAACAATACCGAGAAGCCCGCGGAAAGTTCTGCGGGACGAGCGAGCGAAGCGTTCCTCGTTGATCAGAGGGCGTCGTCCCAGCGGTCAGTTACGCAGCGGGCAGTTATCGAGCGTGAACCGTGAACGCGTCGGCCGTTCCCGAAGGAGCAATCTCGTCGTTGGCGTGGAGAGATTGCGCTGACCCAGATGCGTCGCGAAGAAAGCGGCAAAGCGGAGAGAATGTTAGCGGAACTCGCGGCAACGTTAATCGGCCAATTTACATTCAATGCATGCGCATTACCCCGCGAGTAATTACCGCAGCCAGTTTAACACCTGACCGCGTAATTGATGTTGAACGACGCTCGTTGCCGGAGTCCTCTGCATCAGCCAGGCTGCTCCTTTCACTCGTCGAGCATCAATATGTAAACGTTTCCCGTTTCACCGACCCCGGTTATAGCTGCGCGGAAAATCGAGATTCATCCAGGACTCGTCGTCGTCGTACGGAAAAAAGCAAACTCCAGGGGGGTGGGGGTAGCGGTGCGGGGGTAGTGGAACAAAGCGGGCAGAGAGGATCCCCCCCCCCCTCGCGCATTATAATCCACGAACGTGCACCGCGGAATGGAATTGCACTCGTTACCGTTTCAAATGGACGAGGGGGAACCGGCTCGCCCTCGTGAACTAAACGCGCCGGTAATCGTTCGGCTGATTTATTAGGGAAAAATTAAGTAAACGTTGGACGCCCGCCTCGCAATTTCATCGCGCGCTTCGAAAACCGCGGTTTCAGAGCCGTCTCTGTGATACCGCGGCCGCGGGATCGCTCGGGCTCCTGGATTTTAATCTACGGAACTGCGGGAGCCATGGAAATTTCAATTGTAAAGCATAGAAGTCTGCAAAATTGCTATTTTTCACGCAATCAAATTCGGGGTTGTTTTATTTCTGATTTGAAAATGAAATTTCTTTACGCCTCCTTATATTTCTTTGTAGACGAATAATATAAATAGGTGAGTAGAAAATGTAGAATGAATTCTTTTCCGATAGCGTTCTTTAGATTTCAGGCCATTAGTGCCAGTGAATTTTGTTCTTCAGTAGTTCTTCTGTATGAGCATTTTCCCCACGAAAACGTGGTTCTACATTTTAGATACCTTCCCGTGAAAATCTGCCGCTTTTTAAATTGCATCAGTAGTTCATAAATGCCCTTCGTATGTTACAAAATGCAACTCCATAAGCAAACAATTTTTAAAGGAATAGTTTACCAAACAGATTGCAGTCGTTCATGGGTCGATTAAAAACATGGTAGCTTAACAGGAAGTTGATACTAAATGCAGTTTCCTGGAGCATCCCTTAAAGTCTTAAGAAAAGAATTACCACACTATGTGAAAAATGAAAATGAAAATTAAATTAAGATTAAATACAAAAATGAAAACAATTAAAAATTTACGTTCATAGATCAGACGAACTCTCCCTTTTCTCTGAATATCCTAACTAGCATCTTCCCGAAGTTTGGGACACCTCGAGAAGTCCAAAAAAATCGAGAGTCGAAAATCTCCACAACAAATTCGCGAAGGCTTCTCTTGCGTCAGGACATAATTAAATCTCTGCTTTACAAAACAATGTAAAAGTGCGATTTTAACACCAGCCGGGCCAGGTGGCAAACTTTTCAATCCACGGCCGCATCAACTGCGATCTAGTTGTACCCGATTGAACGAAAATTGCAGCTATTCCTGACGGGCCGAGGAGGCAAACTTTCGGAGTCTGAGGTCACGACTTCCTCGGGCAAGAGTTCCCGGAAAAGGGTCCACGAAGTTCGGCGGAACTTTCACCGCAAGTAGTATTTTTTCCTCGGCGAGGCTGTTGTTTGGTTTAGTTAAGGTGATTGGATCAGTGGGACTGGAATTGTTCTCGATAACCAAAGAGCAGAGTCCTTGGGATTGGACTGCAACTGGGTCTTGGGCAATCTTGAACTATCCTACTTAATTGTGACAGCTGCCTGTGCGTTAGACGGGATTATGTTAGGCAAGGATGGTAGGACATCCGTGTCTCTTGATCTAGACCTTTAAGACGACGCTTTTTATTTCGAAATAAGAAAATCTCTATCCCCTCTTCTTCGTCTTCGTCCGAAACACGACGACAGCCGGTCCCGAGCCGTCGACTTATATCGAATGAAAACTGTATTGGTGAAATATCGAGTCCGAGGGTTAACATTTATACTTGAAGAACCTCGGTAGTAAAATCTCTCTCTAGATGGACTCTTGTAGAACCCCTATCATCCTAACCTCAGACGTATGAATTCGCTATTAACCAAACAGGATCAACATGTAAATAATTTAATCAAAGACGATCCAGATCCGTCTTTACTTATTGCACGATACCAATAATAATTCTATCATCCGAACGCTCCTGTTCTGATCAGTTCGGATAAGCGAGGTTTCACTATATCGTGGATTGAACAAGTATATGTGCTTCGAATGGTCTCGTGTTTGGAGTCGTTTCAACCAGCAAAGTGTCACGAATGTATTGACAAAAGTTGCTTAAAAAAATCGTTTATAGTTCATTGATGGCACGATTTGCAAGAACAAAGGACAAAATGAAGAGTCCAACTGAAAACGAGAAAGAAAAATGAGATAAATCTACGAGAGAAATTTTTCTCTGGGAGAAAAATCAAAGTCCTTTTTCTCGAATGCCTCGAATAAACAAATTGTATTGTACATATTGTCGGCTAATCTTTTCGCCTAGAATTTGGACCAGAGCAGTCAGCTGAAGTAGATGATGTTTAACGCGAGGCGTAGTGGTTCGCGAGGGGTCGATAAACATTAAGGCGGCCGGTGTTTATTAAAATAATGACGGGTCGTCGGCACGGAATCAATAGTGCAGCTTCCTGGCTGTTGGAGATGGCGGAATCGGACCGGAGAACAAACAGCATTCTCTTATTCGACGTCGACGCGACAGAGGGTCGTTCTTTCAGCGCTTGAGCTTTTCAAGCGGGGCTCTCTCGCGCGAAACGACGATCTCTTGCATCACATCCGCTTACGTTCGTCATGCTACCCGAAAAGGTTCGCGAGGTACGCCGGGCTGCGCACTCGCTGCCTACACCAACAGATCTAGGACCCGAGATTGCAGCCCATTCACGAGATAATACTCGTGCATCATCTTCGTGCACCGCTCGTTAGTCGCGGTTGTGCCCCGCGGATTACGCTGACAGCCGCCGGTTAGAGGCCTACGAAATTCTGATCTGTCCGGGAGCTTTCGAACCTGCCCGTTGCGTGTCGGGAAATACGTTTTGCAAAATGCAATATTTTTGATCCGGACAATTTGATTTTCGATCAGATAGATCCGGAGAATTTGATTTACCGTTGTACAGTGGACACAGGTAACAAAAACATTCTTTAAAAACGTATCTTCTGTAGTAATCAGTGTAATGACTGTTTAAATAATTCTTTATACATTTACTGTACCGTCGCGTGAAATATGTATTGTCTTAAACAATTTGTTGTAATTTCTGTACTCTACTGTGTCTACTACCATGTAGTATCTGTAATATTCCACGATTCAGTCAATATTGGTAGATCAATCACGATTATCGAATGGTAATTAGCAACACCGTCTACACATCCAACTGGCCGCTATCCTCAGACACCAAAGGGACTCGAAACCGTCAAAGTGTAGGAGCAGTTGCTGCCAACCTAAACATGACTAGTACCTCATTTTTCCTCAATCAGTTGATTCCACATCTGAGACTATTATCTCAGGATATTAATAGAATTAATTATTATAAAGGTAATTAAGCACACTGTGTTCCCACATCCTACTTAAATAATCCTTAAACTCCTTTCTGAACCAGTCTAGGAGCAGTTGCTATTAACCTAAACATTACTAGTACCTCATTTTTCCTCAACAATGTTGACAGTGATACTATTCCACGTATAAGACTATTTTCTCAGAATATTAATAGAATTAATTAATCTAAAGTTACTTAGGCACACTTTATCCCCACATCCTACTTAAATAATCCTTAAACTCTAACGATCCTTTCTGAACCAATCTGGGATACAACCCTAAACCCAACCAATCCTCATTTTTCCTCAATCAGTTGATTCCACATCTGAGACTGTTACCTCAGAATATTAATGGAACGACTTAATCTAAATGTAATTAAGCACACTGTACCCCCACACCCAACTAAAATAATCCTTGTACTCTGAAGGTGCTAAGCCAATATAGACGCAGTTGCTACCAACCTAAACATGACCAGTACCTCATTCATTTTTCTTCAATAATGTTGACTCCACATCCGAGACTATTTTCTCAGAATGTTAATAGAACGACTTAATCTAAATGCAATTAAGCACACTGTATCCCCACACCCAACTAAAATAATCCTTAAACTCTGAAGGTGCTAAACCAACCTAGGAGCAGTTGCTACCAACCTAAACATGCCCAGTACCTCATTAATTTTTCTTCAATAATGTTGACTCCACATCCGAGACTATTTTCTCCGAATATTAACAGAACTATAGTTAATCTAAATGTAATTAAGCACACAGTCTCTCCACACCCAACTAAAATAATCCTTAAACTCTGAAGGTGCTAAACCAACCTAGGAGCAGTTGCTACCAACCTAAACATGCCCAGTACCTCATTAATTTTTCTTCAATAATGTTGACTCCACATCCGAGACTATTTTCTCCGAATATTAACAGAACTATAGTTAATCTAAATGTAATTAAGCACACAGTCTCTCCACACCCAACTAAAATAATCCTTAAACTCCGAAGGTGCTAAACCAACCTAGGAGCAGTTGCTAGCAGCCTAAACCCAACCGGTCCGCATTTTTCCCCAATAAGTGTGTTCCACATCGCGGTGAATATTAACAGAACATTGTAGATAATCGAAAGGCAATTAGCAACGCCGTGGCCGGCGCGGCGCGTCCGCCTAAAATAATCCAGGAACTTGAAAGGGACTCGGTAATCAAAGAGCAGTTGCTATCAACCGGATAGCAGCCAGTAACATATTTTTCCCGGGTTGCCGGTGGATTCCACATTTCGGTGGCTATCGATGGAACGGGCAAGATAATCGAATGGCAATTAGCAACACCGGGTCTGGAAGCCGAAGGCCGGTTAGATCTAGTTATCTCGAGCGCGCTTCTGCTCGATCGATCGGAATGCAATCTCGGTTATCGGGACGGTCGGATCGGTCCAGAATCCGGGCGATCTCGATCTCGTGGCCCTGAAGGGGAAACGAGGATTCGCGCGGCGCCTTGCCGTGGCCCGGGTGCAGAGTACCGTCGGCTCTGTTTGCTTGGCAGTTAACGAGTGCGGCTCGACGAGAGACGACGAACGACGATACCGCTCTCCCGCGACGAGCAACCTGCACGCATTATGCGCTGAATGAGGCGGCAATCTCGCCCCCCGGATCTCTCGCTCGGTCTTTCTTCCCCCCGGACACAGTTGCCGGTTCCACCGGCCGGTGGAGTCCTTTTCAAGGCCTACACACCGGGGACAAAGTTATCGCGGCCCGGTACCGAGGGCCATTTGCGTTTCATGAGCTCTCAACTCGGCCGGGTGAACTGAAACGCGGCGCAGAAGAGAGAGAGAGAGAAAGAGAGAGAGAGAGAGAGAGAGAAAGAGAAAAAAATTTATCTTGGCCGACCGCCGTGCCGCTGCCCGGCTGATTACGTTATACACTTGCCCCGAGGAGTCCGGGGGGATTATTATTTCCTTGGTTCCCGGTGCTCCCTGACGATCCTGTGCCCACCGAGTACCCAGATGAGCTCGAACCCGAGCTCATTTGGGCCGGGTTAACAGGGATCATCCGAGAAACTGGGTCAGCGGGCTAAATCGGCCGAGCCTAAGATTAAAGCAACTATACTGATGCTTCTTCCTGACCGATACACTCTTGCTTGAATAGGAAATCATCGTGTAGGATAAGTACCAGTCGCTTTTCTTCTGCATTCCAAGTTGCTTTGATTCGCCAGTCTGATGGGACCTAGGATCGATCCCATCCCCTCCTAGGATTCTTCCTGAGCCCGGAAGTACACGAAATCATGAAACTTAAAGGAGCATTACATTAGCATAATTCGAAAAATTTTTGTCTGTTGAAGAATACATCATGTTGTAGGATGTATTTAATAAATTCCTAAAAATCCAACGGAGGTTCGAAAAATTCAACAATAAGTCTACAGATACACACAATTGTTACTGGGTGATGTCCTGAACCTGTGTCTTCCTGAGTTTAAAAGTCAAGATAACCTCGATTCCAAAGGGTTCACCCTTTGTACTATAGTATTGACTTAGACTCGTGATGAAGACTTCGAGCACAAGCTATTATGTATGTCATTAATTAAATTGAAATATAATTCTATTTTTATTTCGGTTAACCCTTAGGGCTCGAATGGCGACGGTAAGGCGCGACTAAAAATTGCTGTATCGTTATTCAAAATATTTTTCACATGATTAAATTTGTTTGTATTTAATAAATTACTAGACGCTTCAGTATTGTACGAGTAAATTGCACCATTTTACATTATTAAATTTGTTTGTATTTAATACATTACTAAACACTTCAGTATTGTACGAGTAAATTGCACCATTTTACATTATTAAATTTGTTTGTATTTAATACATTACTAAACACTTCAGTATTGTACGAGTAAATTGCACCATTTTACGTTATTAAATTTGTTTGTATTTAATAAATTACTAAACACTTCAGTATTGTACGAGTAAATTGCACCATTTTACGTTATTAAATTTGTTTGTATTTAATAAATTACTAAACACTTCAGTATTGTACGAGTAAATTGCACCATTTTACATTATTAAATTTGTTTGTATTTAATAAATTACTAAACACTTCAGTATTGTACGAGTAAATTGCACCATTTTACATTATTAAATTTGTTTGTATTTAATACATTACTAAACACTTCAGTATTGTACGAGTAAATTGCACCATTTTACATTATTAAATTTGTTTGTATTTAATAAATTACTAAACACTTCAGTATTGTACGAGTAAATTGCACCATTTAACATTATTAAATTTGTTTGTATTTAATACATTACTAAACACTTCAGTATTGTACGAGTAAATTACACCATTTTACATTATTAAATTTGTTTGTATTTAATAAATTACTAAACACTTCAGTATTGTACGAGTAAATTGCACCATTTAACATTATTAAATTTGTTTGTATTTAATACATTACTAAACACTTCAGTATTGTACGAGTAAACTGCACCATTTTCGTAACTACAACACGAAAAAAATATATATAGAAGGGAGATATCCTAGGTTGGAAGAAATGTTTCGTTTTGGAGTTAAAATAGCTTCGAGTGCAAAGGGTTAATATTTAGCCGTTGGAGTGTACAGTGATTTCTCTATATATGTCGCCAAGGCTTGCATGATAAACGTCGCGGAACTATCCCCACTACCGCGGGGTATACTTCGTGAGGCGTCGGAAGTTGAGGACTGTAAACATAACACGTCCATGTGTCCTAGACGATACACGACTCCGGGAAGACCCGTGTTACTGACATATATCGAGAATTCACGTAGTCATGCGACAAATATAAATTTTCTTTCTTTCCTAGTAAATTAGGAACCATAAAGAAGTGTTGATCAGCACAATCGGAAAATAAATACAGTTAACAACGTACTAATATTATTTCGATAATTGCGAACGAAGAGTTTTCCAAAGAGAAGTGGAAAATTTGGCAGAGCGTGTTAGAAAACCGATCCGAACGGTTTCGAATGCGCGGTGAAAGTGTGCACGCACAGGTTAGGACCAAGGTAAAAGACATCGATCAACTTTTGCGTCGAGGCCGCGTCGCGGTTGACTTATGCGTTTGTCAGCCTCCTATTGTTCGGAGCGCGCTTCGAAACCGGCCCGAGGTGTATATTACATCCGACCGTGGTAATTACATTTATCAGCTGGAAAGTATCCGCGCTCGATGACGGTAAGCCGGGGCCGGGGGTTAGCTGGCATCGGAACATGCCGAAACAAACTTCCCTGTTACATATTGATTGGCCGACCCGAGAGTCAACCTGTATGAGTTTCGAAACAAACGTATTCGAAACGCAATTCAACAGGTTTTCGTGTACCGCGTGTAAACACCGGTTTGTTCATGTTTCACGGGCTGCTGGGAATTTCTGTTTGGCCCCCGGTGGAAATGTAATTGTCGGGCCCGCTCATCTCCCGGGCGTCCGCGATTAATCAGCTCCGCGAATCGCCTCTTCGTTCCGATCGAATTTTTATCCGGCGTTGCCCGGTCTCGCTGAAACACTCCCGCCGCAAATTCATTTCGTGTCTTTCTCCTCGACGTTTTTCGGTCCTGAAAAATTTCCCTCTTTTTCTCAAAAATACGTGATTCATCGAAACATCGGCCGAACTTACACATTATTGAAAACTAGTACAAGAGAAATAATAAATAACAGACTAGCGACCATCGCTAAGCGTCCATTAAAAAACTTTACCGCCCGAGCATTTCGACAAACAACCCAACAATAAAATTTTTAACGCCAGCTCCTTTACGAGCACTAAAATATTTTCTAACCAAACGATTTCTTCCTGTTTCAGGTAAGTCGCCCGATCACCCCGCTCGATCATCGAAGCCCTCTCCTCGTCCATGGTAACGTAAACGTTGACAGCATGCTCGCGAACGCTACCCGGAAACGATTTTTCGGATGGCAGCGCCAAAAGGCGTCCGTTCGGATAGCGTCGCCGGAAGTCCGGATAAATAAGGGTTTTCCCCGGCGCAGTAAAAGTTTAGTGCCGTCATAAACGGGGCTCGTTTCGCTCATTTCAATTACCGGCAATTCTATCTCGAGCCCCGTGGCCGCTGTTAATCCGGCGTATTAGCCGCGTCAATTATTACGCTGATCAGATTCGGCGATTTCCTCCCTTTCGGCAGTCTTCGGATAACGTTGGCCGAGCCGATAAACACCGGTAACACGAGTTACCCGAATCGAAACGGGTCGCCCGCCCGTGTACGTGCCGGTCAAATCGGAAAATCAGATCGCGTTCGCTTTAAAACGCCAATCGAGATCGCTGACAGCCAACTCGCGGCGATCCTGCGCATCGCTGATCGACGGCGTATCATTTTCTGAGAGCCGACATGAAATAAACAAACGAACCCGCGATTCAGTTAGCTGATTCGATCTGTTAGAGGTACAGTACCTGTACGCTCTCTCGCCTCTAGAGATATAGTTCATTCAACTATGGATGAACAGTGTCATTTATAAAACGAAATCGTTAAAATATTGATAGTGATTTTATCGTATCATCTAAAATATAAGGAAATACAGTAAAAGTGTATTTAGAATTTTATGAAGAATTTTATTTTTATCTGCAATATAGGGATTAATTTTTCAGGTCAAACTTCAGCTGGCCAACCCAGAAATGTTTCACTTTTTGACATTTAATCCTGTACATCTTGACAAGGAAATGTCAAAAATCGAAGTTTCGAGGCGAGGAGTAAGATTTTGTGGTATTTTAAATGGAAGTACCCATTCGCGCATTTTTTACGGTTAATTTTCCCTACGTCCTTCGTCCTCTCTCTTTCTAACCCCCTGGAACACCCTTATATCTTGAAATTACTTTAAAGTACCGGCCCATTAAAACACCGCCGCAATTTTTAATTTCATTTCATTTCATTTAAACTCGAGGGATCGCGACGTGTGTATTTGTACTTGGACTGTTGAAACAGTTCTAACGAACCCAAAGTAAATTTACAGTGAAGAATGAGCATGATATAATTCGGGATATTAAGGATTAACATTCTGACGCGCATGTGAGTCCAGCTCGTGGCCTGTCAAGAAATTACGCGAGCCAGCGTAGCTTCAGCTTCGGACATGTTTGTGTAAATTCAACTCGGACATTTTCAGACATTTTCGCAGTGAAGAGCGACAAGAAATGGTCCTTTGAAGATAGGAGCTGGATCGAAAAAGAGGACTGTGAAAATCTGTTCGAGTTTGTTAAATAGTCCCTATCGAAAAATAGTGCAAACGTTGAAAGAGCATCGGGGGTAAACGGAACGGGCTAATAATTCTGCAGCAAACCGGCGGACGGACTTTAAACGATTATCGAGCCGTTCCGGGGCACAAAATAGCGTCAAATGATTGAGCTGCGAGCGGGGGTCGCACCCCTTGTATCAGGGTGTCGGTGGAAAAGCGTGCTTCCGACCGGCCGATCCCGAATTTTCGGCGAGTGTTTAACGACTAATCGCGCGCTTGTCGTTCGAGCACTTTGAAATAGGAATCGGAGTGTTCGGTCCTCTCAACACCGATCGCCCAAAGGGAAACGAGCCAGCGAACACGGCTAATGGATTCGCGGGGCGTTGCGTTCGCGTACAGGCCGTTTCAAACAACCGGTCCCCGAGGAAAAGACCGAGTTTTTCCTCGAATTTTCATTTCTCGAATTATTCCGCTATATTACCACGTTTCCGGGACCCCCCGCAGCCCTCCTTTTTCCCTCGTCCTCCATAATTTTTTTCCTTTTTTTTTTCGACAAACATACTCGCGAATATTTCATTACGAGCTGCGCGGCAGAACGGTTGAAAAATTACCTCTTCGTGTTTCCTCTCGTTAACACGATTGCCCCAGTCTTTTTATGCGTTTCATCATACGTCGGTGTTTCTATTTTTATACTCGGCGTGGGTAGTACGCGATACGAAACTGGGCTGTTATCGGCGGCGCGTTTGTCCCGCGGAGAAAATGCTTTGTACAAATAAAAATATTAATGGCGCTCGTGCTGCCGCGACGCTTTAAAGTTGCACGAACTTTGCCCCCGTTTTTCGAGTTATCTTCGCTTCCGCGCTGGCCCGACGTGTCTGGAAGTCTTTGCACGTGTTATTGCGGGCACAATAAAGTATACGGAGAAAAATTCTGCCCTTGCTTTTTTGAAATGTAAACTCACAAGAAATATGATTTTATGGAAATAAATTGGCGCCGGAAATGTCCAGTTTCTCACTGTTTGTTATTCTCTATATTATTTAGACGGCTCGGAAGACTTGGCCTCGAGTACTTTAAAAAATTGTCCAACAATGCCCTCCACGGAAAATATTCATGTAGAGTTCACTTGGAATCGTTAGTATCCTGCGTAATAATTGAATTGCGTCCATGTATGTACGATTTAGAAAAATCTTTTAAAAAGAACCAAATGAAGACAATTACATTTACATTGTTTTTAGCTGTTGCCCGAAAATATTACTAGGCACATTACAGTCCAAAAATACTGTTTATCAATATTTTCGAAGATGTCCCTTCTTCACTTATGCTTCGGTCACTTTCACAGTCTCAGTCTATAGAATATAAAAATGTAAAAATTCGTCCGCTTTTTGTTTCCGCAAATATATTTCTATACAGTGTGGTACCACCGAATTGGTGCGTTAAAATCACGAATGAAGTACCATCCCAGGATCTCTGGAAGCAGAGCGGAAACGGGAGCGTACGCGAATGAATCAAGAAACAATTAACAGGTCATTTGAAGCGTCCTGTACACACGA
The DNA here is from genome assembly GCF_050948215.1 of Halictus rubicundus. NCBI lineage: Eukaryota > Metazoa > Arthropoda > Insecta > Hymenoptera > Halictidae > Halictus > Halictus rubicundus. The sequence continues at coordinate 16,746,393 of NC_135153.1, read as the reverse complement.
ACAGGGTCGGCCAGGGGCAAGTGTTAGTGCACACGATCGCAGGGGCAATGTTTGTTGCGTGGGTGCGGCGTGATACATAGTAATGGTAGAACGAGAGCCGGCCTGCGGCCCGGAGGGCGCCCGAAAATCCGCAGGAATTAACACAACTGAATTTCAAGTCCTCGTCCGCGGGCTCGAACTTCACCTCCGACAATTTCCATCCGGTATATCGTTGGGAATCTTGATTATGACGGGAGTAGTTTTGACGGATGTACGTGCTCGTCCCCGGGGAATCGTCGGGGCCCCGGGATCAGAATGCGGGAGCGCGTCAGCTCCGCAAGCGAATTATTTTATGACGCTGCCGGATAGTTGCTCTTCCGTCCTCTCTTGTTTGAGTTCCAGACAGCTGAACTTGCTGAACAGGAGCCGCGTGTTCGCGATGTCGGATTCCTTCCTGCGAGCACGGGCTTGCCGATAATGACAAGCGCCGAAGTTCAGGGATCGTGTTTGCCTGCTCAAAATTTCAACCCCTCCCCCCTCCGAAAAATCGCCGGGAACAACACCGATCCCGCTGCGGTGGCAGTCTTCGACGTGTCATGTCGTGGCGATCAATATTCAACAGCTATTTAGTGCCGCTTTTAACTCAGTTTTGTTCCGTCGTACAGTCACTTCTCGATATATGTCAGCAACACGGGTCTCGCTGTCGTTTATCCCCTAGGAGTATTCTCTGACCCGACCGAACGTAGACAAGGACAGCGACGCTCGCCGATAGGCCTCGGTCGCCGAGGAGTGTAAACATATTCGTCCTATACTTTATATGTCAAAGTCACAGCGACCCCGACTCTCCGGCGTCCCTTTCTTTCCCACACGCTGTCCTTCTTTGCGTCCGAAACATCATCGTACAATTTCTAATTTGTTCCAGCTGTAAACAATTTTTTAAAGTGTCGTGTCACTATTTTTTTAACATTTTTACGACCTCGAAATTATGTCTCCTTTAAAATAGAGACCAACACATATACTAAGATAACGTTGAAAAATCGCTTCAATATGTCTCGTAACATGTTCCGTTTTTTCATAAAAAATGTAATATTGTTTAATCTGTTAAAGATCTCCGGTTTCCGTACTTTCATGTTCAAATTCCGTCCCATAATTTGTTCCGAGCTCTATCCAGACATCGTCTAGCACATTTCAATCTTTCATATTCCTTTTTTTCTTTGTACTGGTGTTTTTAATTAAGTTTTTGTACACGTCCAATTCCCGTTCGTAAGAGCCAATTACAGTAATGTTTCCGCAGGATAAATAAGGGCACGTCCTCAGTCATTAGCTACCATCGCTAGCCTCCCAACTACGAAATGCAGAGGTCCGCCGATAGTCGAGCTGCTAGAAGTCGCAAGTCATCAATTTTCATCACTCCGCTTGTTTTGTAGCGAGGTGCTCGAATCTATCTACAGTCCCGAGTCACTGTAATTATCTCCGATGACAACCTTGTTCCATCATTTTTCTTCTATGTCTCCAATTACTTTGCATTGTGACGTCCGCGAGGCTGTAATTGTCTTTCTACTTATGGGGCACCTTGTGCCGGGTACCATAACCGGCAGTACGTCTTATACGGGGCTACTCGATCATTGCACCTCTGAATCGAGTAGTGGAACTAATTAGGGTAAGAGCTCTATAAATATGTTCCTCAGACTCCCCGACGTGGCAAACATCGTCTTATTCGTCAACTCTCGCGCGGCAGACCTTTTTCGCAACTATAAAATTAATGTTGCTTAAGATACGTTGTATGCGCATAGTGAACACAATGCGGCGATAGTTTCCTGAAGCGGGCCTGTCCAACCCGCGGCCCGCGGGCCACAGTTGGCCCGTTGTCCCACTTTTTCTTTTCCACTAACCCTTTGCACTGGAGTGGTGATTCTGAAGCACCACTAGAAATTGTTGTGGCATTATTTCAAAGAAGTTACAAAAAACATTACAAAATATTTGTTACATTGCGAAATTTGTATTGAATAGATTACTAAACATTCGGATCAGTTTCGTCTGAATGAAATGAAAATATTGTAAGACGAAAGAAAAATCGAGTTTTAGAATGAAAGTAGCGCCGAGCGCAAAGGGCTAAAGGGGGAAGTTCCCCACTATTTCAGACGATAGTGTCGCCAGAAGCGTATGGCATTTGCTTCTATCGCGGAGCTATTTCTATCGTGTAATATGATGTGAGAAGGTGCCCTTGGGGGAGAACGGACTGTGTGGCCCGCGACGAAGTACTTGGACAGGTCTGTCCTAACGGAAGATGGGCTTGGCAGAGACTTAAAAGAGGCCTGCGCTTAGTAGACGGTCTTCAAAATCTTCATTCCAAGCCTCATAAATGAATGCCTGACCCACCTCCACAGGTTCAATTCTTATAGTCTTCGGCAGACTCCGCTTAGTACACCCGCGTGACGGTACCCACCCCGTCGTAGGTGCAGCGGCGATTCCCCCAATCCGAGTAATGGACCTGGAATCGGCGGGATTAGAAATACGGGGGCTCGCTAATGGGAATTAAGTAATGCCTTGCGCCACGTAAGCCCCGCAAACGTTACACGATGGGTTACACAATGCCCCCGGTGATTCGACCGGTTGTTGTTGTGCCGGCGCGGCGGTGGCTCGCCGTTTTCGCGTTACGTAAACCCGTCTCGCTCGCGCCCGTGTTTCCTCTAACCCTATTCTTATTCCCATTGAAAAGCCCGGTGTCCAGGGGCCCGGTGCTCGCGCAGCATTATCAGCTCTATCCAGGCCTAAAACTCTCGAACCCGTATATCTGGTCGCGTTCGTTCCGCCGATTATGAAAGCCATTGTGCCCACGAAGAGAACGGCCGCCCGGTGCACGGGGCCGGCTTCTTTCGCCGGCTATTTGCACTCTCATTGTGCCGCGAATCGCCGTGGCGACCTTTGCGAAACGTTTCCGGAAACTGTCTCGGAAGACACGGCCCGCAATATGTCAGCCCCTCTGAACAGAGCTAATAGGGACGCGGCGCTGAATGAAGTCGTTGATTGCACACCGCCGCGCCGGGCCCCGAGGATTCTTTTCGCCGGGGGCTGCAGCGAATCGTTCGTCCCTTGAACCTGCTCTGGAAATTAGAATCGCGAGCTTGTTGGTTTCTGCGGGGTTCTGCGTCCATCATACTCAATTCGCACGGGCCATTTCGGACCTTTGCCTTGTAATATTACAGGGACCCATAGGTAATCAATTATTTTGAAATCTAAAACAAACTTTGTAGTAAATTCAAGTTTTTACTCCTTAATTCGTCATATAATATCCACCATCGTCAAGGAAGGTTTGCCATCTTTCCTGCAAATTTTCAATCCCCCTCTTATAGAAATCCAGGGTTCGTGGAGCAATATACAGACTCGGGGGAATATTTTTTAACATTTTGCGTAACAGAAATGAAGCAAATGAATCTTACACGTTGAATTTTATTTATTCCATTTTTCTGGGTTGAAGGTCATTTGTAGGTCATATTGTGTTACACGAATGAATTCGTTATTTTGTCAGCTACGACATTGCTTTAACGAAGATATATCATTCCATTTAAAAAAGCATCGATGACTTTGAAATCTCATAAAACAATGACCTTGAAGATTCTTTGCCTTACACCGTTACACGTGGCCCTTCAAACGGTGTAACTTTGTCCTAAGAAGTTTTTGGTAAAACGAAAAGTAACGGAGATATTTACACCCTGTATGACTCAAGGTGTCTCCTTACATCTTCTACAGAAGCGTATGTTTTATTTCATAAATAATGCTCCTGAGATCTGAGAAGATGATGGTCAAGTATGGACTCCGCCATTTTATTACAGGGTTGTAAAAAAATTGGACTTTTTAGAATATTTTGAGCGCAGGCTGCTTTACCGAAAACTGTAAGAGAATGTATGTTTCAACGATCGGTACAGAACCAAAGGCGAAACAAATTCTTTGCAAATAATTGATTACTTATGGGTACGGCTAAATAGGTAGCAGCTGAGGACTGAGCAGCGTCGCAGAGCGTCGCAGATCGTCGCAGCTCGTTCTGAAAACGTGAAAGTTAATTAGCCCGGAAGCGTCGGACGGTTTCGAGGGTTATCGCAGAAGACGGGCCGCAGAGATGGCGGCGCGTGACGTAACGAACTTTTGCATGGCCCGCGGCGGTCCGTGGATCGCATGCAAAATAGTGGACGGACACCATGGCCCTTTGACGCGGTCTCGTGGCCGCGCCGCATAATTGAGGGAGCAGGACACGTAAGAGGCGCTTTAACATTTGGCATAGCTGCGCTCATGGCGTATCGGCCGCGTCCTTTCCTCCACCCCGGGGTCGCGTCATCGCCGCATTCAATATACAGCCCGGGGGGGGGGGCGAACGAGTGGGAGGAACTATAGTTCGAGAGGGCCCCGGAGTTTCTGGAAGACCATTAATGGAAGCCGGCGGTCGAAGGATCCTTTGAAACCATATGGAATTTCCCATGCAGAAAATCGGATATTATACTTGCCGAGCTCCACGCGAGTGACCATTGCGGAATCGCTCCGCTGCTGCTCGCCACGCGCGGAAATGCATTTCTGGGAACGTCTCGAAAATGGGAAATGTTTTCGAGTTTCGTCCGCAAAATTTCCGTGCCCCTCCGTTGATGTTCGCTTCGCATCGGTTGACGGGAATTGGTTTATTTTGTTTTGTTTTTTTTTCTTCGCGGTGAGATCGTCGGCATTGTCTCGGTAATGGAAGAACATTGTAAATTTCTATTAAACAACCTGTTACCTCGCCGCTAAACGCGCGAACTGCGCCGAGGTTGCGCTGTTTGCGAGGTAGTTTCCGCGGCGCCGGAAGTTCGCGGGGGAAGTGGCTCTAATAGGTCGATGCTCCCTCGGGAAATAGTTTCGAATTCGCTCGGAAACTTTCTGAGGCGCGCACGATTAGTATGTTATCTGAGTTATACATGATCGAACTGCGTTTCACGTAATTTTGTCGTTCGCAGAGAGATACTTCCGCGAGTAAGTCGTGTTTTAGCCTGATCAGTTTAGCAACGAAGTGTCCAATATTTTTTGAAACTGGTTCCTTTTTTATTTTACTTTAACACTAGGTTCACGGAGCACTAAAATATCAAGAATATCTCAGCCAGATTTTTAGCAGCTATTACCACAACGTATGTCGCAAGGAATAAATGTGTTAAATAAATTTCCTAAATATCCTGCATTTTTACGATCACAATAATTGTAAATTATTATATAACAAAGATCAGCGAGAACCCAGCCCGGTTTCTACAAAATTCAGCCTCGGCCCTGGTCCCAACGTCCCCGAAAATGGCCCCGCAACCTCTGCCGCAGGATCTACTTCATCAGCCTCACTTTGGCGGCTCTCCATCACGTCTGGGTTTAAGATCGTCCACTTACGGTGTTCAAAAATTCTCCTTCATTCCCCGCCCAGGCAGACATCAATCAACTCCGGGATAGCTATCGATAACGAGCTCAAAGCAGCCCTCCGAAAGGGCGGCGGTGATGGCAAAAGGTCTGCAGAAAACAGCATAGACTGTGAAAAACGGTCGATGGGCATCGAGCTGGAACGCGTCTCTCCCTGTGACAGGGCGACCTGCCGAAAAGGGCATAGGTTATCAGGCGTTTCGATCAAATTTCCGTCTTCCACAGCGGCGCATCCCTTCCCAAAGCTGTGCACCTACCATACCGAAAACTGCATTCTACTTAGGCGAGCGGGTGGGCGAGTCACGCGGTGCACCTTCGATTTCCCATCAGGAATCATCGACGGCTTTCATCGGGGAAAAATGGCGACGGCTCGCGGCGTTTTAGAGACGCTGGTTCGCCCGATCCGGCTGATCCCTGGGTCACCCGAGACGATAAATTTCCCGGTCTTGGTTCCGCCAGACTTCCGGAACAATAACTCCACGGCCCTAACTCAAATGCGACCAGACTTCGCCGCGATAACGCGAGATGCTCAGTTAGTTTCGGCGATTAAGGGGTTAGAGTGTTGTAACTGGGGCTCCGTGCTCGCTCCCGGTGCCTTCCTAAGCTATTTATCCCGACACGGTATCGTTATCGGCTGTTGTTTCTGCGACTCGGTTCCCACGGTATCGAATTTTCAAGATGGACATGCTTTTCTGACCCCGATCACAGCGATTGAGGATCCAACAATCGCAATATATGGAATTCTCGATATATGTCAACAACACGGGTCTTGCCAGCGACATGTATAGTCCAGGAGATACTATTCTTGGATCCACGTGACCTTACACTTCTCGGCGTCATATACCTCACGGGGTATAACCCGCGGAAGTGGGGATAATTCCGCGACGTTTATCGTCCATGTCTTGCCGACACATATAGAGAAATCACCGTATTGTATTTGGAAGATTGAAATGACGGTTCCTAATATTTTTAATTCACGATTATTGAGATTTTGAAGGTGCATTCGGGTATAATTATTGAAAAAATGGCTTAAAATTTGGAGACACACATTGCAGAAATAGTCAACCCATTCGGTTTAATTTGAAGATAATTATGCGATTTTTAAATGTGGTGGAACACTTTTTGCCAGAGGTTGTACCAGCTTAAATGTCAAACAATTTTTAAGAGTGTCCATTGGAGCCCAGTTAATTGTCCTCGGTGTCCAAAGAGTTTGTCTTCTAGTCTCCCCTATTGTCCTTCAGCCGAGAGTTTAAAAGTAAATTTTTGAGACCCTCCAGATCAGTGTGTCTTCAAGTTTCAAGCTCCATCTGTCAAATACTGTGAAATTCGAGTTTCCAAGAGGATCTCCTTCGGTGTCCTATTAACTGTCTTCTAGACCGAAGCTTCTATATTTCTTCTACTCTATCCTATCCCACTATTTTCCTCTACTTCAGCGTCTAAGTAAACTTTTCGAAACCCTCAAGACTCCGGAATCTTCAAACTCCAAAGTCCTCGTTAGATCAGACGATCCTCTTCAACTCTTGAAAGATTAAGGAGCACTCTGCTTGACACTGCCAGTTACAAAACGTCGAAAATATTTTATCCAGCTTGTCTAGAATGCTTCAGCAACGCTGTTCGCTGTCGTGTATGTCATGGAGACATTGGCAACCAACAATTATTCTTACTTTTGTCAAGAATGTTCACGGTAAACGCGCTTGTCTCTCTTTGTTTCAAGTGGGAATTGAACAATCTTTAAAGTACGGTCTCGTCCTGAAGATTTTTAGGTTAGGATGGAGTGTGACTTGTCATGAAGGTGTCAAACAAAATCCATTAAATGCGAATGTTGTCTCTATTTTAGGACAAAATAAAATTCCATTCTTTCGTCGACAATAAAATAAATGCAGACGCACAATAAATATAAAGTTCTCCCCCTACTCTGAAATTATTCAGGACGAAGAAGCTCTCATCTTTGTAGCCTTAAACAACACTGTGCCGTTCACAAAGAGCAACTCCCAGTGAGATCTAAAAATCGAACCTAACCTGGACCATTTTAAGTATTAAGCAGGGAGGTAAATGCAGGCTTACAATAAATGTAAAATTTTTTCTTCTTCTGTGAAATTATTCAGGAAGCTCTAATCATCGTGGCCTTTGACAACATTGTGCCGTTCCCAAAGAGCAACTCCCAGTGAGATCTAAAAATCCTGAAAAAAATCGAAGAAACCTAACCCTGACCATTTTAAGGATCAAGCAGGGAAGTAAATGTAGGCTTACAATAAATATAAAAATTGTTCCTCTTCGGTGAGATTATTCTCTGATCACTGTAAACCAAAGGTGGAAGCTCAAGGTGACCGCCAGCATCCTCGGGGATGACAATGTCTGCCAGAAGACGCCACCCGTCGATTAACCGAACCGATACAGTTGATCGGCTCCGTGTTGATCGGGATCGTTATTCCTTGGCCGGAAGCCACGGGTAGGCAGCCCGTTTACCCTAAGCACGTACACGCACGTGCGTGTGTCATTCCAGCGTGACGCGCGAGATCCAATAACGCTCGACGAAACACTCGTCTATATGATAATGAAGCGGCGTCGGTGAAATTAATGCCGGTGTGTTACGAGGCCTCCCGTCGAAATCGATCGAGACACATTCGACCGGGCGCCCCGCGCGCATACGATATGACTTCCGCGATCCGCCGCGGACGAATGAAAATTCAAATCGGAAACCGACGAGCCTGGTTACACACGGCCGGGGTCTATCGTTCGCTAATCGATGCCGGCCGCAACAATTTTCCGTCCTGGGATTACAGGCCGATCCAGAATATAGGTCAGTTACGCTCCTGGATCGTAACCAGAAATTTTCCGAATTTTTTCATACCCCCGTTTCACTCTTTCTCCATTCGAGCCGGAAATTCCTTTTTCCTAGTAAAAATACCGATTTTTTGCCAATTTCTTTTTAATGGAACCGGGGAAGCGAATTTGAGACTTTGCGGAGGCTTTTGTTACACTTTTGTTGAACTGTATAAAGTTCTGAGGTTCGATCTTAAGTACTGTTTTTGTTTAGGGTTGATTAGGGAGCTCCGCGTGTTTTCTTCACTAATGGTTGATGCCTGTGTTCCAATAATTTTTATAAATTTTATGTTGCTGCTGAAGGTCAAAGTAATCTCTACAAACGTAAATATTGTGATAAAAATCAAATTTCCCTACTATCTTTATCTTTTTATTTTTTTTTATATTTTCCAGCTGAATTTATTGCACAGAAATGTTGCTTCTGCACAATAAAGAATTATAAGTATAAAAATTGAGAAAGAATGATCAAGAGAACTGAAACGATTCTACTAATTATGTTTCTGATGATTGCCGAAATTGCGTTCCATTATTGCACACAGTGCTGACGCGCGTACTAGAAAAATGCAAAATGCGTCGGCTGGTATAAACAATTTGTTTCCCAGCGTATCATGTTTGGTTGAAAAACTCGGCGGAGAATTGTTTCGGCGAAACACGACGCAGACCGCACACAGTGAAAACCAGGTAGAACAAATTTTCGGGACTTTGTCGGAAAACAGAAAATTCTCTGCGGACCTTTTGTCAACTGATCGTCACTTATTTTTCCGGAAAATGATTCAACAGGAACAACAGCGATTCGAACGACCAATTCCGATGGACCAGAAACTCTTACTGAACAAACATTCGTACCGACAAACAATTTCGAGCCATACGTTTTGAAAATTAAAGTTTCTCTTATTGTCTATCAATTAATTTGTGAGCAAACCATTGCTACTTAATTACAGTGTTTACTCCATACTCGGAAGCACGAATCGAGTATGCATGACAGAAACGCGTCACGTGACCCTGCCGTGGTGGAAGAGTGGGGAACAGCGCGGTAGAAGGGGAAGTTAGAGTGGGGGCACAAGTCTTGATCTGGCAGCGCTGACTATATCGCGCACGCGCTGCGATCCTAACCTCCAAACGCAGCGCTGCCACAACTCTCACATCTCACACTCTCTATACGCTCCGTTATCACTCATTCATACCAACTTCACCGATAAAATCTTTCATTCTATTTTATTTGTACTCCTAATATACCATTTGATCACTGCGGACCTACATGCAAAATAAAAATTATCTAACTCAATTGTAGGAAACTGAATCATCTTAAAAAGTTGAAAATAATATAACAAGATTTTTAAACTGTTCTGATGCCATTTTATCAGTGTATTTGACCTGTTCATTTTGGCCGCAGTCTATTTATCAGTGTTAATATTACATGGTGTAAGTTAGACGACTTAGTACGGCGTGCGGAGTTTTCAGCTGCGAATTCAATTAGATCGGAATTAAGGCGAGCACACTTTTAGCATCTTAATAGCCGGAGAAAGTTCTTAATTAGAGTAGAATGTCAGCAAGTCAGTATTTCCCCTTTGTTCTACGCGCAACAAATGAACCGAGCGCAGGACCTACCCTCGCTCTCTCCTCGATACCTAGTTAAGGGTGAACTTCCTGGGTCCTGATTTAATGCATCATGTTCGCCCTCGACTAGGAGCGTCGGGGTCTCCTTCGTCCTTTCTCCCGAGGGTCATGTTCGAACCTGTTCATTTATATTCATAATACCTGATTTCAGTCGTTCTTAAATCAACGTTACGTGTAATAAGCTGCCCCCGATTTCTTTTTCGCCGGAGTTGTTATTACACAGCTCGTAACTCATATCCTGTGTTGGTAATAGCCCGACGCCCAGGCCTGCAAACACAGAACGCGTCCCTTACAGTTCTGTCCCTGTTTTTAGCGTTACCGTTCGTCCTCGGATTATTATCCTCGCCTATAACTTTGCGTTTCCTCAACGCGAGGCGACAATAATATTATTTCGTAACGGAACATTACGGCCGGGAGTATATTGGATTTGTACAGGGTGTCCCAAAAAAGGTAGTACTATCTTGAAAGGGCTGATTCCTGAGTACATTTCGAGTAACTTTTTCCTTTGCAAAAATTTCCTCCGTGGCTTCGTTACGGAGCTATTCGCGCAAAACACTCGGCCAATCAGAGCGCAGCTACCGCGGACGGATTCCGGCTCCGCCAATCCCAACGCCGCGCGCAACGACACCTGCCGTCGAGCCGGAATACGTCCGCTGTATCCGCGCTCCGATTGGTCCGTGTTTTCCGCTGATAACTCGTTAACGAAGCCGCGGAGGACATTTTCGCAAAGGAAAAAGTTTCCTCGAATGATCTCAAGAATCAAGGAATGACATCACGATCTCAAGGAGTTGCAACATTTTTCGGACATCCTGTATTTAGTTTGTCACGGCTTAATTTGCTCGTGTACGCTCGGGAGAATATTTTACAACAGAAGCTGCACACTTAATTTCGCAGTAAAATTGGAGTTAAAATTTCTCAAATATTTAACACACAGTAAACGGCACAATTCTTCGTCTGTCTTTCGAAATCAACAGATTTATAATCAATATGGTGAAATATAAAACAGTGATCGAACTAAAAGAATTGGAGAGCACGTATTTGGTCGTCTTATATCGAAAGGAAAGGTGTACAGTGAATTCTCGATATATGTCTTGCCAGCGTCACGTATCGTCGAGGAGACATACCCGAGCCGTGTTATGTTTACCGAGGCCTCTCGAGCTTCGTGGCCCCTCCAAGGGTACACCTCGCGGTAGTGGGAATAATTCCGCGACGTTTATCATACAGGCCTTGCCGACATATACAGAGAAATCAGTGTACAAGGAAACTGGCAATGATTCTAACACCGAGGAAGCATTTCGCACATCCACGGAACAAAGCCCACGTGCATTCGGACCGTCGAGAACCGGTCGCGCGACAAACCTATCCGAACCTATCCGATCCTGTCGTTCAACTTTCCCGGCGAGTCGCCCCGTGAATCAAAGGCGCATTGTCGCGGGTGTTTGTCCGTTAAGAATCGCGTCGTCCCAGATGCAAATGATCGGTTCTCGGCCGGGGCCATAATTCAGCGTCGTGGCGGCTTGTCGAAACGCGTGCGCGCCGGTATGAAATCGTTTGACCTCTAGTTACTTCGATTGCACGTTGGCGAAGAATTGCGGGGCCCGCTCGCGCCGATTATGCATCTGGCCCGGCCGCGGTGCAACGCCGGTGAATCGCGTTGCAGTCGGGCTCGGTCGGCCGTTCAGCCGGCTAAATATTCGTATTCATGTATTCATTGAATAATTGCGGGATATGCGTGTCTCGTCGTTGCATCCTGGCCCCCGGAGGGAACCTACGTTCCCGCAGGAACAGGACACGCCCCGGCGATCAGACACGCGGCCAAAAGGTAGGGTTACTATTCCGTCTTCCTCTCTCTCTCTCTCTAGGTTTGTGAGAAGGTCGACTTTCACGGGTCGTCAGACACCCGGACCACACCGAGGGTCGTCCTCCAACGGCTGAGGCCAAGTAGCACCTGTTACAGCCTGGACAAGTGTTTTTAGAATGACATCACCGCCCCTCCTTTTATTCTTTCCAAGCCCGGAACCCTCTTCCGCCTCGCTGGCAAAGGGTGGACAGGCGTCCTGAATAGTGCTGTTTAATTAATTGCTCACGCCGCGTTTCCTATCCATGGTATAAACGCTGTCGCTCGTGAACCTCCTCGTGCCGCGCCTCGCCCAGGCGATGAAAGCTCGGATTATGCGTGTTACCACCGTGCGATGTTAAATTGAGGAAGAAATTTGCTTTTCAGACCCTTCCCAGCGAGCTTGTATCCGCGGAGAATGTTTAGAGTCTTTTTAACCCTTCAGGGACGGCGCACGAGTGTCCTATTTGACCCCCAAATAGGGGAAAGTTATTTTTGCCGTTGTCCACAGGTTTAAGGGAATAATAGATCGTTGGATTCGTGTGTTGAAGTCAGTCACAATGTTATTAAAAATTAAACTGACCTTTATTTTCTGTCTAGGAAATTTAAAAAAACTTTTTTGTATTAAAACTTGTAGACTACTATTACTAACTTATAACGGGTCGTTGGATTCGTGTGTTAAAGTCAGTTACAGTGTTATTAAAAATTAAACTGACATTTATTTTCTGTTTAGGAAATTTAAAAAAACTTTTTTGTGTTGAAACTTGTAGACTGCTATTACTAACTTATAACGGGTCGTTGGATTCGTGTGTTAAAGTCAGTTACAGTGTTATTAAAAATTAAAATGACATTTATTTTCTGTTTAGGAAATTTAAAAAAACTTTTTTGTGTTGAAACTTGTAGACTGCTATTTCTAACTTATAACAGGTCGTTGGATTCGTGTGTTAAAGTCAGTTACAGTGTTATTAAAAATTAAACTGACATTTATTTTCTGTCTAGGAAATTTAAAAAAACTTTTTTGTGTTGAAACTTGTAGACTGCTATTACTAACTTATAACGGGTCGTTGGATTCGTGAGTTAAAGTCAGTTACAGTGTTATTAAAAATTAAACTGACCTTTATTTACTGTCTAGGAAATTCTTAAAAATTTTTTTGTATTGAAATTTGCAGACTTCTTCGAGGCGTTTATTGTCGTTCTCGCTGCCGTGTATAATCTGAATCGGAATTCTATTCATTCGAAAATTGCACGCTCGCTGTCTTCTGATAAATGAACCAACCCCTCGACGCGACACGTGCGACTGCTTAATTGCAACGGGTCATTTAATCGCAAGCTGCCTTAAGCATAGGCAATCGATTTAAATTAGTGTCCTTGCGTTAAAGGCTCCTTGAAGAGCAGACATTCCTGAGCTGCACAAGTTCTCAAAAAAATTGCGAGACGCAAATAATGTAGACGAACAAGCACAATCCAAAAATGATATTGTAAACTTTTGCACACATAAATATAATTTCAGAAAACTATTTCATCGTATTCAACTCCAGACAATAAATGAGTCTCGATTTAACTGCTGCTTCTCACAATCAATACAGAAAATGTTTATTTTGCATGAACATCCACGGTCTATCAACACAGACAACAATAATCTCAAGAGAAGTCACTGAATCATACAAATAAAGTGTTTACTCTATATATGTCGCGAATGCTTAGCAGATAAAAGTTCCAGAGCTGTCCCCACTGCTGCGGAGTACGTTGCCGAGTGTAAGATCGCGTCGATCAAAGAATAGCATCTCCTTCCCGATATATGTCACTGGCCGGACCCGTGTTTTGGACAAGTATCGAGTAAACACTGTGCATGTACAACGAATGAAATTGCAAGTATCGACCAATCCGTAAAAACAGATAAAATCTGACAAACAGCAACGAACAAAAATATGAATAAAAGAGCAACGTACTCTAAACAAATCTGCTCGAGTATTTCTCGTTCAGCAGCGGGACCTGCAGCTAGATTTTCAAGGATTTATTCCAGGACGATTCCGTCGATTCTTACGCTCCGCGAGACCTTTGTTTCCAGACGGAAGCTCGTTGCTGGAGCTTGTCCATGAATAAAAGGCACGGTGGCTCACCCCCCTGGTAAACCCCATGAAAGTGGTACCGCCGAGCCCCGAAGAACAAGCTGTCGCTCGACGGGGTGCGAGCTTTCACCGCTCGAAATCCGGCGTAGCGCATTTTAAGCAGCGTGTTCAACCTCTCTCTCTCTCTCTCTCTCCCTCTCCCTCTCTCTCCCCGTCTTTCGCGGCGAAATCCACGATCAGGAGGATGAGGAGGAATGGTGTGAGTGATCAAATTCTCCGACAAATGGGGCGTCCAGGATTGGCCGATTTCGCCGGGACGAACGCGCCCCGGGCCCGATAACATCGAACGACGCTTAATATCGTTTCCGGGGCGAAAGACAAAAGCGGCACCTGACCCTTCTCACGGCAGAGGAGCGTCGCGTTCGAAGGACGATCCGAAGGAACGCGGGGGTGGATCAGGAGAGAGGGCAAACCGGCGCGCGATCGGTCCTCCTAATTCAATCCCGTGGGATATCGGCAGCCTTCCGCGCGACTACGAGGCGTGAATCAGCGGCCTGCCCGTGAATTATCCGGCTCGTTTATCGTGGAAATTCGAACCGAGGAAAAACACGTACGACGCGTGCCCCATTGTCTGACGCCGGACACTTATGCGCGCCGTTGCGTCACGCCGAGATTCGGTCGATGACGCAACTGCAGACTAGACGCGTTCAACAAGGGAGACTGCGAGGATCTTCGGGAATTTTCTCCGAGGAACCGTGACGATTTTATCGGGTAAAGTTTCGGGGGTTTGAAATAGTGTACTTTGGAGAGTATCTAGGAATTTTTTTTGTTCGAAAATATTTGTTGATAAAAAAGTTGTAGTTGATCTTCCGGAGTCATGTTCAACTACGGGGTGGAAGAGAAGGTAATTTTGAGGAATTTGTTTCAGCGAAACCAGAAGAGTCTGTTCGGAAAATTTTTAAGGGTTCGAAGCGGTGTAGTTTAGACAGTTTCTAGTAATTTTTCTGTTTAAAAATATCTACTGGGAAGAAAGTTATAGCCGATCTTCTGGAATCGTGTTCAATTTTGAGGTCGAAGGGAACGTGATTTTGGGGAATTTGTTTGAGCGAAACCAGAAGACTCTGTTCGGAAAATTTTTAAGGGTTCGAAGCGGCGTAGTTTAGACAGTTTCTAGTAATTTTTCTGTTTAAAAATATCAACTGGGAAGAAAGTTATAGCCGATCTTCTGGAGTCGTGTTCAATTGGGAGCTTGATTTAGAATTGGACAAGAAATCCACGGGAAAAAATGAACAAATTGACCAGCAAAAATCGAATCATTGACCGCTAACTATTCAAAACGGTATTTTACCCGGCACTGTGGCCACCAAACAAAAAGAAACCAGCGATACAAACGATACGTGACGGCAACAAGCTCGATGCAGCAAGTGCACAGCAGCATCCCGAGCGTCCGCGTTCTCCAGAGGGTTAGCAACAAAACAAACACGGCGCACAACAGCGTCGAATCGAACAAAAGAGTAAAACGCGTGTGCCCGGGCGCACCCGTCAAATCTACGGAGCGTGGAATTAGAAATTGGATCCGGTGCCACCGTATTCCCCCTTCGTCCATTAACCACGCCGCCCCGGTTAATCCCCGTGCCTCGACATGTTCGATAGGGGGGCCCCCCTTGACCCACGGTAGCAAGTGTAACCCCTGTTTCGCGGGACTCGCATAGTCATGGTGTCGTGGAAGGGGCACGAGGTGGCGGAAAATAGTTACAAAACAGACGCAGGGGGGTAGCGGGAAAAAAGGCTTTTCGGCGATGGGGGTCCCGAGAAACGGCAGTGTGAAAATATTCTTACGAGGGGCCCAATGGTAATGTCTCGGATCGGTGGGGTGCCGTCGAAAAAGATTAAGCATCCCTCCGTGCACGTGGACCGTTTCTCGTTAGATGCGTCACTCTGTCCTTGTCGATATTAATGCATGGATATAGGTGCGTGCAGACGGATAATATATCGAACAAAGGGTCTCGTTAGCAACGGCCGAGGGATTTATGTATCTTTGCGGGAACCGAGAGCTGTCTTTGTGTGGGATTTAATTGCCCTCGGTCGAGCAAGGTGTTGCTCGGAAACTGTCCACGATCCATTCCGTTTACGACACTCCTATGATTTATTCGAACGCGTCGGGTTTAATATTCTTCGGTTTGGGAAAGTAGGCCTGCGGTTTTCGGGGGACGCCATTGTTCGATGCTGGGCGGCTCGAGTACATTAATCCCAAGTTCTCCAAGGAAATGGGGTGGGATCGTTACTGGCGGAAATTTTCAAAATTAATGCTCTCGTTTCACTGGCAGCTGTGAGCGAAAATTCAATTTTCAAGTTTATTTGATGTCGTTGGACATGCAGCTTGATGTTTTTTCCTCCAAATTAAAAACTAGTCGTTTATACGACGGAGCGAGTACACAGAATGGAGATCATTTTTTACAGTCGAATATATTTTACTTACCTTGATATGGTCAATAAATTCATAAAGAGAAAGCTGCCAATTATTTTATACACCTAACACGTAAGCCCACTTCTGACTCAGTATGTTGGAGAAGATGAAAAATTATTTTGTACACCTAACAGGTAAACCTACATCTAACCCAATACGTTAGAGAAGATGAATTATTTTTTAAAACATGGGTCACGCACAGGGACATAACGGCGACCACGATTTTCAAGGTGAAAATTCAATACTCCCTAAATCGAGGCGACAACTTTTAAGAACAACGGCACAACCATCCTCGAAGCAGAAGAGCAACCATGGCAGCAGCCACGACCCCGAAGATCCTAATTTACGACCGCTGGCCCCCACAGTCGAAGTTAATCGCGATTTCCACGGCGAGACGTCGAACCGGCGCATCTGTTGTTCATCCTACTTTAAATCCCGCGTATTATTCGAGCTCTAATTTCGTTTCGCGGTCCAGCGAGCAATCGTCCGGCGAGGGTAATCACTAGATGACTAGTGGCTCGAAGATACTTCGTCCTCGTCCTCAACGAGTCCAGTCAAGGGGATGAGTACGAAGCGCTACGATTACGTCGAGGGGGCAGCAGTGGGTCGAGGGGGTGGGTTTAATGTTTTTAATCTAATTCGCTGCGTGCGAGTCCTGCAACTTCTCCCCGGGGATCAGGTCCGACTCGCCAGGGAATTTTGCATTGTGCGCCCGTCGGGGGTTGCGAGTCTCCCTTTCGAGGAATGCCCGTGCACAACGATCGATTCTCCAATTTCATTTCTCCAAGTCTAAATTACGAATATTCTTCCTACCCCCACCGCCACCCCCTGTTGCGAACCATATTCGCCTGCGCCTCTTTCGCGTGGGGCTCGGTTTTGCTTTTTTCGCGAGCACACCCCTAGCCCACGGCTATTCGATTGCGGAAGCGATAACTCCGTCCGAACGGAGCCGCGGAGAACAATTTTGCAAAGGAAAAAGTTATTTGAAATGACCTCGGGAATCACCCTTCTCTGAAAAGTAAAGAATTTCTGGGACAACCTGTATATATCTGCAGGCTATATACATATTTCTTTATCAAGATACTTCGCAACGATTGCACTCCAAAATCGGACATTTCATACGCAACGTAATACATCAGTCTCGTTTAGGGCTCCCGGTAGTTCCAGCGTTGATACGTTAAAATACCATTATTTTAAACGTTCTTTGCCGCGCCACTGGATATTGTTCGGACTGTAGAGCGCTCGAGAAAGCGAGCACGTAAATGGTACCCAGAGCGGTTGGTACCTGTTCGAGCCATCTTGTTCCATCGCGCCTGTTCCACCGGCTCGCCATTAACCCAGCACGCACGCGGTGGCGCGTGCTGTTTTACGAGGGCAGCGTAACGAGCGCGACCATTCGACTATCGAAAACGCGAAATTGCCTGGCCGTCGTAAATCACGGGCCACCCTGGGCGAGCGAGCTGGCTTCGGCCTAATCAGTTTAAGTGATTTCGAAAGGCGTTGCAACGTCGCGCCACCTCTGGCGACGCGAGCGCGGTGGTCTCGCGAGCGCGTGGGCGGTGAAACGCAAGCACCGAGTTACGCGGCGACGCTTTTTCCAGACATTTCCAAAGATATCCGCCTCGGAAATACTGTCCTTCGATCTTCAATCGGTTCCCCCTATTCCCAGTGTCGGTTCGATCCTATGTCGTCATCTGTTCGAGCCCTGCCTGACAAGAGAGCGTCTACTAAAATTTAGATACTGATTTGCCAAAAAAAAATTGATTTCAGTGACTTTATATTGTTCTTCCTTCGTACAGTAACTCACAAGTAGAATTTAGGTGTCTATCTGCTAAAAAATAAATTTTTCAGGTCCATGTTTACTGAATTTATATTGTTCTTTTTTCGTAGAGTGGCTTGTAAAACTTGCGAGTCTTTTCCAAATATTTCGTGTATATGAAATTTCTGCACAGCGTAGCACGCCCGTACTCATTGCATATAGTGTACCTATCGTGTTATTGTATATCATAGTACAGTCTAGTGATACAGGAAAGTCTTGATCTGTGTCCAATTCCCGTGCTGTGACGTGGATCGCGTAGGGCTACTAGTTTCTTGCGACCGCGCTGAACGTAGAAAAGCGCATGTAAACACGTGGATTACGCGGAATGTTTACACTTTACACTGCTCGGCGACCGAGGCAGCTCGAGCTTATGGCTCCTCGCGGGGTACGCCCCCCAGTGGAGGGGATAGGCGAGCCGACTAGACCATGTATCTCCGTCCGGCTTAGATCAAGGCTTTACCGTACATTCCCTCTCCGAACGTCCACTATTCTCCAGACCGATAAAACCAATAAAATTGAATAACAATTGCAGTCAGAGCAACTACATAAAAACGTCAGTCAGAAACCACCAATATTCATATTTATTCTGACACGATAAAATCACATGATCGCCACAGCTCGCCAATTCTCTGCGTCCGTTCCCTTTATGCTTCATACCCACAGGTGATTACATCGAATAATTCAGGCTGCACAAGCAAATAAACGGCCCATCGAATCGCCGCGGCGAGCTCGACGCACTTAGCACCGTCGATTGTAACGAACCGAGCACGTCGGTTCTTAACAGTTCTATTGTCTATTTCTTCCCCAGTCGCTTTATTTCCCGGCTCTCGTATCTCCGCCGGGACTTGATCTAGTGACTACGTCTAGCGACATATTGATTGGAACCGTATCTCTCGAGCTATTGTGATCTGTCGCTCATTGTTCGAGACGACGATGGTTTTTCTCGGTCTGTTCTGGCTGACCGATCCTTTCTGGCTCCGCAACTCTCGAATGTTGGTCGCCAGGATTCTGCTTCCGTCTTCGCTCCCCTACCCTCGGCCACCCGTTCGTCCTCTTTTGTCTCCCGCCGCTGATTAATATGTATTCCGATACCTTTGTCCACGGTCGGGACCATGATTTTCTGGCGATAGCCGGCATGGCTATTCGATACTAGCGCCGGGCTCCGTGGCTATTCAATTCGAACTCCGAATCCTCGATTATTATTCTGCCGAAATTGCACAGAAGCTACGAGCTTTCGAGAGATTGATACATACGTTGTTCGAATAAAATATTGCTGCTCCATTTACATACGTCTTGGTCAATGTGAGAGTCACATTGATCAATGAAGTGCAAATTGATCGACGAATATTCTTCTCTATCATCTATTCTCTATATCTATTATCTATTATCTGGTCTCAGATACTTGTATACTTAATTTTGGATCAGCTTCCACTAGAGATTTTAGGGTGTCATTATCAAATTCAACTGGTCGTCCAGTTCGAGGCCTGTCAGAGAGATTATAGTCACCAGCGGCAAACCTTCTGAACCAACGTTGACACTTCTTGACCTTCAATACATCTACATAAACATCGCAAATTTTCTTTGTTGAAAATGAAAAAGTATGCAATGACTAGTACGATCCTCGGAAGGTATGGACGCCGCCATTTTATTTCAGGGTTGTAAAAAAATTATACTCTTTAGAATATTTTGAACACAGGCTGCTTTACCGAAAACTGTAAAAGAATATGTGTGTTTCCTCTCGAACGATCGGTACAGAACTAAAGGCAAAACAAATTCTTTGCAAATAATTGATTACTTACGGGTACCTCTAATATAGTATACATACTCTACATCTATAAATATGAAAATGACAAAAATATTATATGGAGGCTTCTAACCGTAACGAGATTTTCAGCTCTATCAACCTTATCTCAAATATTTATTACCACGCACCCGGCTTCTGCATTGGCATAAACTCCATTACTTGAAAGATAAAATCGCCCAAACCATCGGTAGCCATGCTCGGTACAGCTACATCACCGATTCCCTTTATCTTCTTCTATTTTTGCCGATGGGATTATTAATATTGCCGATTCGAATCTGATCTCCGGGCCCCAGGGAATTAATGTAACCTTATAATTATTCTCGTGCGTGTGTCCTTCATAGTGATCGTTTTTCTGGATATTCCAGTCCGTGTTTCTTTATCATCCTGGTACCGAGTATCGCTTCATCCTCGTTCACAGGCTGCCTAGACTGCCGTAGGTAGGCAGGCGGTTGATGGAATCAGCAACGGTAGTTTAAACAATCAATTATACAACGGGACAGGCAGCTGTGCGTATTGAGTTATTGCTAATGAGCGGCGTGATGCGATTAATCCTGGAACTCCAAGTACAAGGATCAGCTGCTCGGCTCAAAAGATCATTGATCAATCCCCTGTACCTGTTACGAACTTCTTCTGGGAATTGCCGTGCCGCGCGTCTTCGTGCAGATTTGCATTTTCACACATGGCTTCATAAATAGCGGGATAAATAAACAAATTCCTTTTCGAAACCGGAAAATCTGGTATCGGGCAGATAAAATTAATTTACTGTTGATTTTCGCCGATGCACTCGTTCCCCGTGTGTTCGGAAATGCTGCGCGCAGGAAAAATACGTTGCAATCAATTTATAATACTTCGTGCAAATTTACATTTTCCCACGTTGCTTCGCAAATAGTAGAATAAAGAAGTAAATTTGGTTCGCAAATAAGAAAATCTCCTGTGGCAGATGTAAAACGAGCTTGCTGTTCATTTCGGCTGACGCAGTTGCTTTCCCGTGTTTGAAAATGTTGTGAAAATACGTTCGAATCGGTCAATTGTTTATGATACGAACAATTCACTTTTTAACATTTTCAGAACCACGCGGGTTATATATGATACAGACACAATATTTTTCACAAATTTCGCAATCTGTTTTTATTGTAATATAATTATTTAAATCAAATTTTAATGGGATCTGCGAGCTGTGAGAATGTTACTAAAATCAATTTTGATTTTGTGTAACTTCAAGGACAGTCTAAATAATCCTTATGCTAATCAGAAATGCTATTTAAAATTTCTGGCTCGTAAAATTAAATGAAATTTTCAAAAATGTGGGTTAATGAAGCTGCAAGACCCCGAGGAGTAGCATAATCTTGCCGGGAAAAAAATGTAAACGACGGAAGTACTTAAAGGACAGAGTAACACAGCTGGCAATACCGCTCTTCCGTCATATTCGGACGAGCATTTCCATCTTTCTCATCCTGGAATAGGACGTTCCAAAAAAAAAAAAAAAGAAAAAAGAAAAAAGAAAAAAGAAAAAAGGAAAATGAGAGCCTCATTTAGCTTTAATTACAGGCAAAACGAAATGGCCCTGCGGTGTGTCGGCCAACAGACACGAGACGGAGAAAAGCAAACAATCCGTTTCTCGTCCCTTTTCTACATACACATAATCTTTTTTTTTTCTAACGGCTGGACATTACTCTCTCCCCGCGGTGTCCAATTAGCCCAAAGAAGTTGAACCTGCGGCACGCGTTAACCTCCTTCCGGTCTAAACTCGCATCTAGCCGTAGAATTAAACGTGCTCTGCATAAAATGATATAGAACTAATTGGGGCCGGGATGGTCGGTGGATTTCCACGGTTTACCGCATCCGAATTATTAAGCCTGAGAACGACCTAACTTACTTATACCGAGCGTCCCATTTGCGGAGGGAAAGTCTTCGGAAGTACTTTGAATTCAAATTAGTCGTTCGAATTTTCCGGGCAGACTCGCTGCCGACCGGAGGCGTCAAGGACGCCTCAAGGTCGTTCACCTTCTCCTATAATAAACGAACTCCAATTCGATCAAGGCAGAAACACATTGCCCTTAAAACTTTTATAGTCGTTGTTGCTATAAAGTCCACAGCACAGTTAATGTTTTGCATAGCTGTCCATGTTGGTGCCCGTTACCGCAGTAGGAAAATTAAAAAGCATTTGAGAACATAGTTTATTACTAGACTGCGGATTTTATGCATTCGCGACAAAAATGGGTAAGCACAATTTAAAGCAGAGGAGGTATTAAAAAGATTTAAGGACGCTAGCGTATTGGGTTGAGCTTTATAAACTAATTCAAAGAAGGGACAAATTTTCGTTTCGCTTCTGTGTCTTGCGATCAATGCAAACATTTTTTACTTTGCATAAAGATCCGCATGTATTACGACTATCGAACAAGGAAAGAAGTTCTGGCAACTGTTGCTAGCAATTACAGCGTTTCCTCTATATATGTCGCCAAGGCCTGGAGGATAAACGTCGCGGAATCATCTCCACTACCGCGGGGTATGCCCCGTGAGGGGCCACGGACGCCGAGGAGCGTAAACACAACACTCCTGCACGATACACGGCGCTGGCGAGACCCGCGTTGTTGACATGTATCGAGCATTCACTGTACACGTCCAAGTAGCTCCAGTATTTTGTTTTTATTCCTTAATCCGCAAGACTACGTTCTCCTTGCGCGGATGAAAAATGCGTTTCCAAAGGTGAGAGATATCGATCAAATCGACGTCCGGTTTTTCATAAAATATTCGCGATCGCGGGGCGATCGGTGGGGAATTAGGTCCCGGCTCGCCTTCGGAAACCGGCCGCGGCCGGGGTACGAATCCGTCGCGATTATGCGATCCGGAATGAATATTAAAGCGGCGCGTCGCGCGTCGGATTGATCGGCGGAATCGGGTAAACGCAATTACGCCGATTAATCATTCGCCGGGGCCGGGCTTTGGCGTTTTAATATCGGCCGGCCGGTGTAATGAGGCCGATATTAAAGTTAATGGCGACACCTCACCAGTCCCGGTGGGAGGGGGAGGGGTGGGGGGAGAGAGAGAGATGGATTGAAGAGTTCGAGGCCTGACAGCGTGTTCTTCTCCGCTCGTTTATCAGCGGGGCTTCTCCCGGCTCCTCAGCTTTCGACTAATAAATCTGCATCGGCGACCGCGGAACCAGTTTCGCAATCGTATCGGGCTTGTTGCACGTCTGTTTCCTTGTTCGTGACCGAACGGGCCATTACCGTTCCGTTCCGTACGATAATACGCTCCGGGATTATTTTAAAACATTCCGAACGGAGGAAGAGGCATCTCCCTCTTTTTGTTCGCGGTATCCGCGATTCTATTCCCGTAACGTTATCCGATTTCTGGGTTAATGGAACTTTGCCTCTTCGAGATATAACGATCCCGGTCGGCGGATGAAATTTCATGGAGATCCCGAGGAAGTTCTAGACGATCTAGTAAGGGGGGCCTCGTTCTTCACCAGAAATTATCTTTCCTAGCCCTCCGTTGATCCAATCGATTTTTAAAACTCGCTTCCCTGTGTCGACAGTGGGTCAACGGGGACTTGAAGGAATCCTTGGCTACTCTAATTTGTGGAGCTCTCGGACCTTCATGCAAAATAAAAACTGTCACGTCATTTGAATATATCTTCAGAGAGCTGAGAGTAATAAATAAACTCGGGTCTAATCACCGGGCAAAGCAATTGTCTTTGTAGAGGGGGGGGGGGGGTCTCAAGTCAAATTATTTTTCCAGGTCAGAAAATTGTTTGCGGAGGAAAATCGATATTTCTGCGGAAGTAATCGCGACGTGTCTATAGGGGGAGGAAAGTGGGAAGAATGAATTAGGTTGACTCGTTAGCTATCAGGCTGTCCGCAATCCACTTCTTGGCCGCTCAATTTTCGGTAATCGACGGCATCGAGTAATGAACACACGGCGCATAACTCGCCGTGGAACTTCCGGCCATTAGACTGAACTGTTTCCGCGGTGTCGAAGGCCAGCGAACATTGAATCCCGGCTTCGCCTAAACGGGGAGGGCGGCTGTCGAGACGCTCGCACGGACATAATCGGCCGGGCTGCCTGGCCGGAGGTTTTATCGGCGATACACCGGCGGCCCGATAAATCGCCGGTTAGAACTTTGCTCGCAATTAGTATGGTAATGCTCGGCCGGGCAACGGCGCGCACGCTGCTCAAATGGAGATGCCGGGGGGCGGGGAGAGGACGGCATGATGGCATTGGAGATTAGAAATTGGATTTTCGGGAAACGCCGGGAAATCGTTTGCCGCCGACCGGCAATTATTTAGTCACTGCAAGCTGGTTTTTGGTGACCGAAGACAATTAGCGTGTTCGTTTATCTGTCTTCTTAATTACGGTCTCCTCTTTCATGGAAAATGTGTGCAAAGTTAGACTAACATCTGTTTAAGACATATTTTATTGATTTGAAAGATTCGTTTTTTAAATATTTTTAGAAATATACCTTCACTTTTAATGTTGCACTTTGTTATAAGCAAAGTATAAGTATTGTTTCTCTAAACCTTTCTTAAAGAAATTTTTATCTAGTTTTCATGTAAATTGATGATATCTCGTTTGGAACGTATGGAATTAGTTTGAATGATGTTTCATTTTTAAAATATTTCCAGAAACATACAGAATTTTTAATAATAGTTGTGCTTACAGTAAAAATAAGTTTATTTTGAAATTTCAGATGACACGAGATTGCAATGCTCGAAATTATATGTCGATCGTTTAAATGAAACAATTTTGAAAGTTGAAATTTCCTTGCCTATGTAATCCTGTATTGGCTTTCTTTGAATATTACACGTTGTGCATTCGCCAGGCAAATATTCTCATTCTCCCCGTGCAAATATTCTTTGTGCGGATTGAAAGCCAATAAAATCGAATTTTCCATGGAATTTCATTGCTTTTTGTCGTCATTTTTCTAATATTCAGTCGCTCCGGTATGAAAATTTTAATATCCGTACTTTGTTTAGCAACAACATTGTGCGAAAAATTTATCCGCCTCGCCTTACGCGACTATAAAGCCGTGCATTGTTAGAGGACTGATGTTAATGAGATGGACCATTTCAATTGCATAAGTTAAATCATACCTTTACGCGCACCGTGTCTTGCACGAAATTATATGCGCATGTTATGTGTCCTATCTAGGAAAATTTAATTACAAACTTCGCGTGCTTTTTGTAAAGGGATTGTTTAGAATGGACATAATGGAATATTAAAACAACTGTGCTGAAGGTAATTCGGGAATGACTCGTTCATTTTCTTTCAGTTTTAATGACAACGCGATGAAGTATACGAACGTGAAGTATTATAAATGTACAACATAAAATGTAGAAAATAAATTACAGTTTAGAAATAAATTTACGCCATGCATGCATCATTTATATTTTAATACTGTGACAAGTCTATTCTTCTGTTTTATGTATATATTTACATGTTGGTAGACCATGTTGGTGTGTCATTTTATTTATATTATTTCAAAGCCGCTAACGAACAAATTCATTTTCTATACGAATTTCAGCAGTCTCATTATAAGCCACAAACGCAACGATGCGGCAGTGTTAATATTACGGTCATTTACCCTCCCCTATGATTTAATTATTGAAATTTATAGTGTACAAAGTGTGACCATAATTGATAGAAAATTAATATTTGTCCACTACGCCTATAATAATAATTACTGCTAACAGTTTGCGGATCGTTTAACACACGTTTATGCCGCTAACAAAAGTGCCAGCAAATCATCAACATTCAAACTAGTTTATACACCGGCAGTATAGAAACTGAAAACCTATATGCTTCTACAATTAACAAAAATCACTAAGTAAATGATAAGTGAAACTGTTACAGTACTTTCATACTTCAAATTATTTTGGGAATATTAAAGCCACCATCATGATATACAAAATTCGGCAATAGTTCTCACATTATAAATATATGAACAGAAAATTATATACATATGTTCACAATTTTTAATACCAACATAATATCCCATCAATTTATAAAAAAGTATCAACATAATATCTCACCAATTTATGAAAAAGTGTCAACATAATATCTCACCAATTTATAAAAAGGCACGAACGTAATATCTCACCAATTTATAAAAAAAGTACGAACATAATATCAACCATTACAGTGCTCCAACGTGTCCCTGTTAATTGTAAAATATCCGAGCGATTACCACCGCGAAATTAAATTCAGCCGGCAGCCGATTCGGCGAAAATTCCCAGAGCCGTAAATATCCGTAAGCGTCCTGCGTCTAATAATTACAATTACAATAGTTAATAATAATGACGACTATTATTATCGTCACAATTATATCTGTCCCGAGGTTGTCCCTCACAGAAGCCCGTTGTCCCCGGCACATGTGTGCACGCGTACACGCACATGTGCTCTACCGGAACGGGACGCGCGCGTGCACGTACCGAGAGAGCGGTGCACCCCGCTGTCGCATAATCGTGTGCAGCGTGCATACCATTTTGCGGCGGGGTGTGGCGCGATGCGGTTCCCGGTGAATCATGCACCACCCCCGAGGGATCCATCTACGATTAATTCCATCACTTGACACGCTGCTGCGCGGGTTCTCGCGCCCGGCAAACATTTAAGCCGGGCATTAATCCCGCGTACGGACTGGAAAATGAAGACGGCCGGGGCCAAATGTCCCGTGATGACCTGCCGCGACGATCATCGACCGAACCCTGCCCGATGAGACGTGTCACCGAACCTTCGGTTGTTCCCCGTTCCTTGGATCAGTAGACCAGCCGAGTCATTCCGCTTCAAAGTTCATCTTTCCGGGGGAGAAACACGCTCGTTATCGAACGACGAGAATGCTGCAGGCGAGTGTCAATCTCGCGGGTTCATCCTCCGAGACGATTTTCCTTCGAAATGTCACTTTCTATAGGCAAGACGATGATCGATAGACACGGTCTCGCTGTACATATATTCTTCGAGAACGTAAAGGACAAATCAGGAATTGTCTCACAGGAATAAATCAGGTTACTCCACTCGAACCTAAGGAACAGAATATAAATGTATCTATGACTAGATGCAAAGTAGCGTAACGTAAAGTAACGAAAAACAACGTAAGATTGTAATATAACGCTGTCGCTAATAACCTGAGATGTTGATGCGACCTAAAATAAACCAATTTAAAAAGAAAAAAATCAGGTTACTGTTCTAGCGATTCATGAAACTGTATACGATTCGTGTCAAAATCGTATTTGTCACAAATGCATGCTTTCAAGGTTTCAATTTTTGATTGGGCTTTTCACTGGCCCTATTGTTCACTTATGAAAATATTCGTTCAGTGGGTGGGAATTGGGTCCAGATAGACATGTGAAAAATTCAAGGATTTTTAAAATGTTTTTAAAAGCGACGTATTCACGCGCCAAGTATTTGGGAATTTCAATCCGTCTATATTGGCAGGATTCACCATTTTGCTGACATTCTGCAATCTTTTCGTTGGTGGCATAATTTTTAATATACTCGAACCTTTATCGAATAGTTCACCCTCAATTATATCTATTTGACTGGAAATGAACAAAATGTTCATGCCCACGAAGAAGCGACATCAATTGGCTCTGCAGACAGTAAACATTATCCCAAACGCAGCCAACAGCTTCATTCGCGTGACCATGCTCCGTCTAATTTCCCTATTGTTAAAATGTCTCTACAACATGCCAATGACATTCGCCCCAATTGTTCGCTCCCCATAGTCAACAAAAACCTTTGGCTGCCCCGGTGAAGTCAACTGGCCCTGCCCACCTAAACAGCCGGGCCCCTCCGTCAACGTCTGTCAGCGCCCACGGGGCGTCGCCATGGAAATGATGCAAAACTGGAAACAGTCTGGAAACGGAACGAAACTGAATAATCATGATGCGCGAACCATTGGCAGCAGTCTCGCCATATTGCGCCCACTTTTCCAACGACTGTTATTTATGAAGGGGCGCCCCATGAGCGGCAATAATCGTGTGCAGCAGCCCCCCATGATCCGAACCCCGGCCACGGGGCCCCATGGACCGTGTCACTACGTAACCGTACCGAATCCCTTCCGATTATCATGCCAATATTGTCCCCGGTGTGTGATCGATGCTCTTACTGTTCGCGCAGATACGAGGATCCCTAGGAGACGAGGAGGCGTCGGCAGCCATGCGTGCATTCCCTCTAATCCTCTCTCTCTCTCCCTCTCCCACTCTCTCTCTCTCTCTCTATTCCCCTCTCTATCTTCCAATTTCTCTCTCTCTCTCTCTCTCTCTCTCTCTCTCTCTCTCTCTCTCTCTCTTCCGACTTCTTTCTCTTTTCCGATCTCTCTGTCTTCTCCATTCTCTCCATCTCCCCCACTCTGTCTATTCCCCTCACCCCCTCTCTCCCTGTCTCTGTCTGTGTGTAAATTCGACCGCAGAATATCGCAACATATGCTGCGTTACACGCTGCACTCATGCTACCAACGACTCCGGGTATTTGCATCGGAACCGACGTCGGCCAATATCCAGGAAAATAGTTTTCCATTTTTTTTTTTTGGAAATCCTCGTGTGCAAAGGTTCAATAGGCTTCCGGTCAGCGGAGTGTCGATCCTCTACGATCGAAGATTTTCAACCCCATAGTGGTATCCTGGGGTCTCCCGTGACCCCAGTAAAATTTACTCTACACTGAATTTCTGCCATGTCTCTTTTCGAAAACCAATAAAATTTGTTTCCCGATTTGGGAGTCGCATGCACGCGCCAGGTGCTGTCAATAATTGTAGGATCCTCCCCCGAAATGTTTACCAACACACTTCAGCAAATGAGTCCACTCAGCAACCGGGACAACTTCCTACCTCCTTACGACGACAGCAACAAAACAAAGCAATTCCAGCAGCCCCGTCGACCTCCCTCGAGGAGCGTGCACACCGTCCGCAATTCACCTATGCTAATTGATTCCGGGGTACAACAACATTGATGTTTCGCGACGATCCGGCTCGCCGGTTCGCGCCTCCCCTCGCTGTCGCGGTAATTAATAATTATATCCGCGAAAGTACCGGTCGGCCCAAGTTATAATTACACTGGGAACAATCAACAACTAGTAGCGTAGCCTGGTCGAAGGGGGTGAATCGTGGGGGTATGAGGGGGAGGGGGGTTAGAGTTCGGCGGCAGAATTTCGAGGACAGGGTGTGGAGGGGGGGGGGGTTGAAACTTGGTCCAGAGTCTCTCGAGACACTGTACACCCCAGACCTGACAGGGAACTTTATTCCTTGCTGCTTTGGTCCTCCTCGGTCCGCTCTCTCTCTCTCTCTCTCTCCCTCCCCCCCTTTCTTTTTTCATCCCTGCAGCTCCTTTATTCGAAGGTCTCGGCCCTCGAGAGTACGAGACTCGGGGTCGTCTTCCTCCTCCGCTTCATTCAGTTTATCTCGGCCCTTTCTCTACTTCTCAACCCCCTGCATCCCCCTGCCCCCCCCCTCTCTGTTCAACGGGGTCCGTCTTCTTGCTTCCGGGCACTTCATTCAACCGTGAAAGGAAAAGTTTGCAATGAAATAAGTAGCGAGCGAAGCCCCGGGGATCATTATGCTCACGGGGGTGGAAACCGGGGGGGGGGGTTGCTGCTCCGGCTGGTGTAAGGGCCAGGCCTCGGCTACTTGTAATCGTTACTTCGAACCCCGGTGGACTCGGAAGGTGTGCAACCTTCGGGCACTGTATGCAGGATTCGACGGGATCAGCCCGGGGGACGGGGTAATTAACCCCCCGAGCTCCTTTTCTTTGAGCGCGTCGCCACGCGGATACCTTAATTTCAAACTTCATTCCGTGCAATGGACAGGCGAACTTCCTCAATGGGATACAACCCTTTCTCGTTTGTCAGAACGATGCGAATTCTTCTTCACCCTCGTGTGGAGGGAATTGCGTCCGCTCCTGGTCAGAAATTCGAACTTTTTAGCAATAGAAATTGTTAACCATTTATTAGACAAACTGGCACTCAAACTGAATTGCATATTAAACGTATTGTACATTTTGTTGAATATGAGTGTCTACTCGATATATGTCCAAGACGCGGGTCTGGTCACGGACGTACATCGGCCAGGAGATACTATTCTTACACTCCTCGGCTACCGAGGTCTCTCGAGCGTCTTGGGCCCTCACGGTAGTGGGGATAATTCCGCGACGTTTATCATCGAGGCCTTGGCGACGTATATAGAGTAAACACTGTAGACAGTGTTTTTTCTGCTGTAAATTGCAGCTTCTTATTTTCTTCTGTAAATGCATAAAGTCCGCGGTCTAGATATCACCGTCCCCTCGGAACTATACCGTGGATGCCCTAAAATCGGCATGTTGCGGTGAAGCGATGTCCCGTGTCAGCCAAGCGAGCACGTTTAAAGGCAGTAGAGCTCAGAACTTGGTCTAAAACATTGAACGGACAGGTAGGAAAAATGCGGGTAAAGTGTCAGAGCCACTCAACCAGCTCTCAGGATACAGTATGCTATTAGTTTAACGCGCGTTTATGAATACTTTCCGCGGGCTCGGCACGGCTCGGATCGATAGATCCGCGCGGTCGTCGTCGACGCGATCGTTGAATAATTCCGTAGTCGGTCCCCCCCCCCGCCCCGGAGCATCGACGGGGCCCCGTGTACACCGTCGCGGATCCTCTCGTTATTCAAGAATACATAGGTAATGGCCGAGAACACCGGGTACAGAATAAGAGAGAAAGGCCCGGCCGTGCCCGGTGCATGCACACGCTAGGATTATTTGTGGCGCGCGTAACATTATCCTCATTTAGAATTCACGCTCCTCGGCCGTCTATCTGCTCCATGCATCTGCCGCATATTTCGCTCTCACGGAACGAGCCACGAACAACCGGACCGAAAGTGTTCTAACCCGACGAAACTGCGAATCTTCTCGGCACAGGTGATACCGGTGGGCGTTTCCGGTATCGAGACCGAGTCAACCGAGCCAACCCGAATCGCTCGATGCTCCCGGATAATGGAACCACCACTCGTAAAATGAAGAGCTCCGTGTCAATTGTACTCGGCGTTGTCGGTAAAAGTTCCTCGAAGCGATCCGCATACGACACGTTCTATGAATTGCCAACGTGGTAAGATTAGGCTGACGAAGAAGTTGACAAAATTTGTTTTTACCCTTTTTAGGAAATTAGGTCTTCTAACATTTCCAGAAATCTTGTCTCATTTGGTTCAATTTAAAAAAAATTCGCCTTTCTCCCGGGCCGAGTCGGGCCGGGTCCGCATACGTCACGTTCTATGAATTGCCAACGTGGTAAGATTAGGCTGACGAAGAAGTTGACAAAATTTGTTTTTACCCTCTTCTTCGCAATTGCCAGCAATTTTTTTAAACTTTTGTTCACCCGTTATTTAGCAAATTAGGTCTTCTAACATTTCCAGAAATCTTAACTCGTTTGGTTCAATTTTTAAAAAAATTTTAAGCACCATACTTTTTTCCAGGGGTATTGGCTGCGTACCTAACCTAGCGATACTGTCCTCTCCCGCCCTTAGCGCGATCCGCAATGTCACGGTTAGACTACACTATAGTTTCGTGACGTCACTCGAGCTCTGACTATAGCATTTCCCCCACTACTTACTGGTTACTGCTGTGATCCATGCAATCTTTCAAATACTTGCTGCTTGTATTGCAGACCGATATTCTACCCCAAAATACAATTTTATGTTTGAAAATAATCCCTAAAATTTTCTATCTTTTTACTGACTGCATTATTATGGAACGGCTGTGACATTTGCGTTTGGCAAACATTAATTTGAACTTTTTCTATCTGTTTCAGGTAAGTGCAGTCAACTGGATTTCTCTGTTGAGGGTGTCTCTTCGTGAAAGGGTAACGTACAGAAGATTAACCCTTTCCTATGTCGACATTAATTCTGAACAAAATCCGTATAGGCAAAAAGAGACTTCCGCGGCAAGTTCGCACGGACATACATCGAAATAGTAGCTAGTCTCGAGTCCGGAAAAAGAGGACACCTCGAGCAAAGCGCGAAAGCAGAAAACCCGTTCGATCGCGCACTATCGATCCGTAATTAAGAGTGAAACGAGAAACTCAGCGGGTAATGTATGTATAAATTGATTTAATCCAGATTTACGGGGAAAGCTTCGCGCACGGGTGTATCTGACGCCTGGCCACAGGCTTCTCGAATCAATTAAGCCTCTTATCTGGAATCTCCGAAGCGGGTTCGAGCCACCGACACGCATTCCGCCGGCTCGTTTTTCCCTCTTTGCCCCCCGGGGACGCTAAAAATCGCTATCCATCACCGAATCAATTAGCAACTTCTCAATTACCGGAGGGAGCTCGCCTTTTTTCCCGGTCCGGGCCGGCCCGACCCGGCCCGACCCGGCCCGACCGAGCTCGATTATGTTCCGCGCGCCTCGACTCACCCGCTGAAAACCGTCGGATGGATCGATGATCGAGCGTTCCGTCGAATTTACGAGCGAGACGCGTTTGATTTATGACACGTACGGGCCCGGCCGGGCCGGCCCGTTGATCCAGCATCGATCCGCGCGAACCAGGATCGAGGGGCGCGGCGGGCAAACACGCGATACGCCAAGTTAATCGTTATTCTTGTCGGTGGGATAATTAATAGCCAATCAGCGAGCGTGTCGGCCCGAATGTTAAGTAGAACCGCGGCTACTCGGTGTTTGCACGGCCTGTGTGCGGTCGAACGTGCATCGATAGCTCGCCGACGAGAAAATTGCCGCGACGCTGCCTGCGACCTTTCGTCGGTGCATCCGCTAATGGCGATACGGAGCATGTCAATTATCGACTGATTAGCGATATCTTATTAATACTCGACCAACCGTCGGCGACCTTTCAAACTCTGTTTACAGATTTTACATTTATACGTAACTTATATACGTGTCTTTCGTGACAGTAGTTGCACAGGATTTTTAAACTATTAAAAATAAACTAAGAATATTTACCGATCCAAGAAATATTCGAGCACTACATTAAATTTCATTTCAAAGCTCGAAGCCTCCACTTTCCCGAGGACAAAATATTAACCCTTTGAACTCGAGCGGTGACTCTGAAGCACCACTAGAAATTATTCTGGCATTATTTCAAAGAAATTGCAAGAAATATTACAAAATATTTGTTACATTACAAAATTTGTATTTAATAGATCACTAAACATTTAAATATTATATGTGGAAATCGGATCAGTTTCGTATGGATAAAATGAAAATATTCCAAGACGGTAGAAAAATTTAGTTTTAGAGTGAAAATAGCGCCGAGTGCAAAGGGTTAAGAAAGAAAATCAATTTCTGTTTAACTCCTGTTTACAAGCAAATTGCATGATCGTCTAAATATTTTTCTATAGCGTTCGTGCCCGGCTTGGAGAAATTAGCATCGAGAAATAATCGCGCAGACGGCAGCCGTTCCGAGCGGGGAATATTCCCGCGAAGCACGTGCTGAACGATTTGATCATCGTCGTGTATTTAGTTAATCCACGGTAGGAGCAGCGAAATTATTCTATCGTGCCGTTAATTTCCAGATAAGAAGGGACGTGTCCGCCTTTAATCGGCCGTTTCACTTATTTTCCGAGGACGGTCGTCGGTTTCGAGGACGCGGGGCGCTTTCATGCTCGCCGGCCGTAAACGGTTGCAGAAATCGTGATAACATTCGTCGAAACGACTGGTCGGCTACAATAATTAGCAGCCCGGAATTACGAGGAGACGACTATTCCGCTTTATGAAGCTGTTGGCCCACATGTAGTCGGTGATACCTTTATGTCGGCAGCGTCGGAGCTCGTGGACGATTATACGACCGCGTTATACGGCGCACACTTCTGGATTTCATTTCTTCTGTCACGGTCCGCCGCTGGACGCGTTGCTAATTAAAACCCGTGGAAATTCGCGTGTTACGTATCGCGAGTGTCGTCACGAACTTCGAGATCAAATCCTAACGCTTTTCGCGCTGGCCCCTCGACGAATGTAAATGAATCTTGTCGATTTTCATTGAAATCGATTCGAGCTGATGACATTTTATTTTCATTTGAAATTTTACACAACGTGACCTGGCTATCTCGAGTATTTTTGTTATTTTGTTATTTGTTTAACATCTGTTTCAAATAAGAGCGGATCAAACATGATACTAACGAGTTTTGTTTGAATACGCACATTCGATGTGGACTGATGGAGAGTAAAACTATTTTGTGTGCTCTTTGTGTCGTGCAAAATTGATTTTAAATTTTATACGACGTGGACGAGGTTACCGTCATTATTTTTGGTATTAATGGATCGATTCACATTCTTTTTGTTATAGATGATACGACGGATAGTACTGCATTAATTTCACGAAGCTACATAGACATTCATTTCTTTTCTGAATAATTGTACTCGGATGGAAATGAGACGACAGTATTTTTAAGTTCTTTAAATGATTTTTCTTTTTATATGCCGAGCTGTTTCGAGACAATTTCGGAGTAATTAGACCTCGCAAATGTGTCCAACAAAAGGAATGATTATTTAAAGCATGTCTGTCGCAAATACTTGCAATTTTTATCAAAGTCCTGCGTACCCATCTAATATACACTCCGCAATACCGCGACAAATGCAGGACAAAATTGACCCATCTCCGTGGACAAGCAACGTTAATGCACCGGACCCATCGCAATTCGGACACTGTACGTTTCGCAATAAACTACGCGAATCAACCAACGCCTGGCGGAAATGGCAACAAGCGCGTATCGCGCGTCATAAAGATTAAAAAACGGAAAAAATCACCGAGAGAAACACGACGCGGTCTTTTGTCCGCATTTTACGTGGGACGAGGAACAATATTATATGTGCCGGCGCGTAGCCGGGCTAAGTTTAATTAATTCTCTCGGCCGGTCGTTTTTCGCCGGGAGCGCCGATGGAAATTCCCCGCGATGCGTGTATTTACCAAAACGTCACGTTTTCCAATTACGCGCGGCGTCGCTGATGCGACGCGTTTTAATCGCGAGGAATATTAAGCCGCGCGCACACGCCCCGGTTAAAAATCGCGGAAACGAGTGTTCGTGTCTGTTCGCGCGACCGGCACGATTTTCGATGGGATCGAACGATCTTTCGCGAGACTTTCGCATCGAAATGGTCGCAGATCACAGGTGTGATTCCCCGTGTTTCGGGGACGATCGGTTCCGCATGGGTCGTCGGACGCACGACGAATGATACCGTTTCCGCGGTGGGATCCCACCGATTTATCAATCAGCTCGACCGTCGCCGTTCAACGCTACATAAATCGGCGAAAAATTAATACATCCGACGTGCATCGCGCCTGCACCGTTTCCTGTACAGTTACCTGCGTTGCGTGTCCGTTTGTCTTCCATATACCAGGTGGACTGCACGCAAAATAATCGCAGAGGTCTGTCTGAAACAATACAATTGAACTGCCGATTTCATGCGTTTACGACAAAAATGTCAGCGAAATATAAAACACTACAATGCGTTAGAGTATATTGATCAAGACGCCGACAGATGGCGCTGGAGTCGCGCGTCTAGTTCTTCCTGTCTTCGCATATTAGACATTAATGTAAATGTTCTTGTCTTTCTTATTTTCATGTAAATGTTCTTCGTCCTTTGTGTTTCGTATTTCTTCTATTAAAAGTGTGCTCTAATCTCTGGTTGGCTAATAATATGTAAAGTTTCTCCTTCCTTAACAGAGTGACTGCAAGAATTTGAGGTTATGCATTTACTTCGATCAATACACTGCAGATGTTTCTGCAAAATTTTGCACATCAATTATAACAAATGTCAGTCAAGTGAGAAATTCTTTATTTTTCTACTAATTTTAGCAAATCCAAAATAATTTATGCTATTTTAAATTGTACCTACCTATTTTTCTCGCAGATGCATAAAATCGTGTCCATAACATTTGCATAAAAGAATCGTACGTGCAATGTCTTCGGCGAAAACGTGAACCGCTTTTTGCGATAATTATTGCACGACTCCGGACACGTTGCAGTCGTCGGGCCTCTCCGGTCCACTGAAATAGTCGAAATAACGGCAACTTTCGCAACCGAGCGTTTTCCTGTTTTCACGCAACCTCTGAAGCCTGGCGATGTCCGACCGTCCACTTTCCGCGCGGTCTTTTCACCTGTGAGCCCATTGAATTCGAACCGGGCGCTTTGTGTTCCGCGGACTGGCCGAAGAATTAGCATCATTTGAAACGCGCTGAAAAATATTTGCACGCGAATTAAATTGCCGCGCGCCGACTGTCATGGAAATCGAGGGTCGACGGTTCGAGCGCCGCTCGTGACCCAAAACGGCGGTGACCGGACGCGAGCGGATTTTTCAATTTTTGGTAACAATCGGCGCCCTTGTAATTTCGACCGGAAGCCCGCAACAGTAATGCGCGGGGGTGACATTTCGGCGAACTGTTCCGGTTTTCGCAAAATTCGCAAATGCGGCCGTGCTTTTGTGATGTTGCAAATGGAACGATGGGAAGCATTCTATTTTAGAGATTTTTACTTATTGTTTATTGCCGCTTAAATCTCTGGCTGTGGGAGAGGCTGTACAGCTGGCTGTGGAGGTTAGGTTTCCCAACACCTGAATGCACGGAAATAGTTAATAAATTAGGCATCTTTTTCAAATGTGTCCAACATTGTAGTGGAAATTTTTAAACATTCAATGACTGCACTAAAATAGATTTTCAAATATTATACATTGTTTAACATTACTCTGAGGTTTCCTATGACTCCAACAAAATTTCTATTCGCCAATTTTCGCTACCACACTGCACAAATATAGAGTTGAAACTATCTCAGTAAATTTTTACAGAATTTAAAGAAAAAGCCCTAGCACGATACTTCGTAGTCGAAGAAAACATGGCGGCACTCAAGGGTTAAAAATCAGACGTTTCCCGCGCAGCAACCTAATGTATCGGTATTCTAATCGCATCCGGCCAGATTTAAAGAAGCTCGAGGTGAGCCACGGCGTCCCATGACCGTGGCCCCATGATATCCAGACACGGGGACACGTATGTACGTCCAGACCCGTGTTACTTACGAGTCGAAAGTAATTCCGTATTTACTTTGACGTTACCGGGAAAATTAACACCCCGCTCACGTTTTACGAGCAATTTGCTGCACTTACGTGCGCCCTTACATAAGTCTCCGTAAGTACGGTCGACGGGCACGATCCCCCTGACGTTTCAGCATGGCTGCCGCATACCGGCACATGCCTAGATTCGATGGGAGACATAGTATTTTTCGATTGGCCCCCCTCACTGCCGCGAGAAATTAGAATTCCTTCGGTCGAAGCCCCCGGTAGCTAATGAAATCCATTTTTAGCACGGAGAGATTCTTCTTGTTCGAGCATTCCTCTTTATTTTACCATTTTATTTGGCCATTTTTACTTGAGCATTTTATTAAAGCATTTTATTTCACCATTTTTGCCTAAACATTTTATCTATGTAGTCTTCACCATTTTTGATTGAGTATTTTGTTTGACCATTTCTGCTTAAACATTTTATCTATGTAGTCTTCACCATTTTTGATTGAGTATTTTGTTTGACCATTTCTGCTTAAACATTTTATCTATGTAGTCTTCACCATTTTTGATTGAGTATTTTGTTTGACCATTTTTATTTGACCATTTACCATTTTTTTTATTTTTGCTTGAGCGTACTTGAGTGCTTCATTTGATCATTTTCTCTTCAACATTTTCTGTAAGTATATAATTTGTCCATTTTTACCATTTTTTTATTTAACCATTGTATACAGCGTGAGCAATACAGGGTTAATGGAACATTGTAATAGAGAAGGATGTTATGTGGAAATGAATGCTCGTGATGAACATGTTAAGCAGGTAAATTGCTGAAGCTTCTATGCTCGGTTGCCAATGCCGCCACACTAAAGAAGCAACCATAAAGATGATTTTCGCGATAGTGCACGCCGCGGATAAGGATTTATATATTCTTCCCGCGCAAACTCTGCATTCCTATACGGCCACGGCGACGAGTTGAATACGCGCACGCATACAAGGTATACGGATTTCAAGATTTATTTTCCGCCGGTACAGAATATATTTTTTGTTTTGAATCCGAAACGCGAGAGAGCGAAAAAATTTGGTTTCCGCGGGAGAATCAATTTAAAAGGCTGCAAAGCCGACCGCTCTATCGCGGGCAAGTGTAAAAAACAAAAAAACTGCGATGATGAAAGCGGGAATGGATCATACCTCGAGCCGTTGGCTTTTCGGGTCCCGAACTTTTTGGGGGTTTCCTAAAAAAAAAAAAATAAAAAAACAGAGTAACACCGGAAACCCAGAGGGGAGAAAAAACTTTGCGTGAAAAAAAAAATTCATCGCACAATCGATCCGTTTACGAAACGCAGAAATAATGTAAGCGAACGGAATAGCGAATCGAATTCGATCAATATTGATAAGCAATGCCAACCTGTTGACCGCGGATCGACTGAAGTGTGATCGACTTCGTTCGATTCCAAACAGTTCGATTATTAAGCACTGAACGCACGTGAAATTATTTATCTGTGCAAAGGTAATCCGCGTGTACTATTGTATGCATTTAGAATGAAACTCCAAATTCAATTTACAGAAAGGAGACTAATATTTTCATCCAGTAGATTGACCTGGCAGTAGTCAGACATCCAAATTGAATTCAATTTCGCTGGTAGTTGATTGAGCATTAGATTTACCGATTGCTGAAAAAATTTCATTTTAGGTCAAAAAGAAGAAACAGTGGCACGCTTTTAGCACATTTTTCACACCATTTACATTTACGAGTTCGTTTTAACAAAATCCATTTACCGGTACGCGATTCTTTCATCACAGTACATTTACATTTACTCGTTTTATTTTATACGGGAAAAAAGTGTAATAAAATGATTCTGATGATTGCATTACTATTATCTCCAACTGCTTTTGTGCGTACTTGTGCTAATTTGAGATTCAAATTATCGGCTGAGGAAAAATTCTTTCAATTCAAGATTTTTTTCGGTTAAACTTCATCTTGGCAACCCAGAAATTTTTAACTTTTCATTATATAATCCTGTATATCCTGACGAGAACATGCCAAAAATCGAAGTTTTAAGGCGAGGATATCACTGGTTCGAAAGTTATGCGTGTTTAAAGTGAAGCGATTAGATTTTGTTCTGGGATAAGCCGTTATCGAAGAATAATTCAAATATAGAGAATCATACACGGGATCTCAAAGAGAAGCTATAATCCAAGTTGGTTGGGATTGGTATTGACTATTTCTGTGCGGGCAAATTTTCGCTCGTTTAGCTAAAACAAATATTACATCGTTGTAGAAGGCACACACACCGGTCTTGCGAGGAACATTCGTCGACTGAAAAGTTCGCGTAAATAGACGGTCAATTTATGTGAAAATGGCACGAAATTAGGTTCCACGTCTAATATCATAGCACGAGTAGTTTCCTTCTTCTAGGAAACTCGTTGCTAATAGATTCCGCCGACGATAACGGGCCAGCCGGCGCAGAATACTTATGCAACCAGCGTTTCATTAGGGACACGAGGTCCGACGTAACAGTACTTGACAGTAATTGCAATAATATAGGGCACGGAAGCCGCGGTTCCCGTGGAACGGCATCATGCTCCGATTGGTTCCCCTAAACGTTCCCCGGGGAAGAAAAGGCATTACAGGTTACAACATCCTCGTTGGAAATTGACCGCTCGAAAATTGGGTATTAAGACCGTGTAACGTCGTGGCGGCCGACACGGCCTCGCGTGGAATTTCTTATTAAACGCGACTCTTCGAGGGCCCAGATATTTCCATCAGGTGTAACGCTGTAGGAAATTGTCGGCAAAACGAGGGGACCCCCCCCCTCCCCCCTCTCTCTCTGTTTCCCTCGCTGAGGAAGTTCCGTAACGAGGCGAGACGTATATATACCTCGGCGGAAAGGGCCGCAGTAAAAACTGATGCATGGCCCTCGGACGTTTCCGGGCCGGAGTGCGACGTAAATGAAAAGTTTGCGACCGGGTTTAGGTTCGCGAAAAAATTTTGTAACTTCGCGAGACGGATGATCCGCGGGATGCTTAACAACCCGAAGCCCGTTAAGAACTTCGTCGGGAAGCGTCCCGGAGGATACGCAATTATGCGAAATACCCGCCCCGAAGTTTATGAAAAGAGAACGCGCAG
The DNA here is from genome assembly GCF_050948215.1 of Halictus rubicundus. NCBI lineage: Eukaryota > Metazoa > Arthropoda > Insecta > Hymenoptera > Halictidae > Halictus > Halictus rubicundus. Next base: position 16,706,472 of record NC_135153.1, on the reverse strand, counting down.
CGAACGGTGTGCCGGAAAATCTGACATCAAATTTGAAATAGGGTGCGATCATTTAATTAATTAAACCAGCAAGTGCTTGAGAATTCTATGTATTTTCGCATCTTTCGAGGTTTTGTAAGACTATCAAACAATTTTCAGTGTTTACTCGATTCATGTCCAAAACACGGATCCGGTCAGTGACATATATCGGGCAGGAGATGCTATTAAAGAAATCCTCTTCAATCCAAAAAAGTTGCAACATTCCTACCCTAGTTCAACATAAAGAATAGTGAGTATTATTTTATGCGATAGTTAATTACGACTTTTTTAATTGACAGTGAAATATTCGCGACCGCGTTAAATTTCAAAATGCGTCCTCCATGCGAGTCTCTTTTTACATAAGTGTCACGATGAGATTCGTCAAAGGCGGACTGCGATTCCTTCAGGATCGATTCCGTTTAGCTCGATAGTTCGCGGCTGCGCATAAATAAAATTGGTGGAGCCACTCGGGCGGATAAATCGAACGAATTCCGAGCGGAAAGGAACGAGTCCGTGGCAAACATGAATCAGGGGTGGGGCGGCAGAGGGGGAGGAGGGGGAGAGGGCCGGTGGCGCACGCTGAAAAAGAACATGGCCGAACAAAACGTACGTGTTTGCGCACCGGGAGATTGCTAACAAACAGAAGCATATGTTTGCGCCGGCTCGGGCAACAAACGAGCCATCGGATCATTATCCAGGCATGAAATTAATCGCGAGCGGTTCATCGACGTTCGCCGTGCACCGGTTCCCCTGTTCTCGGTAGCGTGCACGAAACGCGACCTCAAAACGGTTGCAAAAAAAAAGAAGAAAAGAAAATACGGGAACTATCACTTCGGCCAGGAACGAACGAGGCTCGCGAAACTTGCCCGATTCGCGTCTATTAATCCCCATCGCCATCTACCATCGTTCTCCGACCATGAAAGTTGAATTACATCTACTTGCCGGCCGCTTTGGGAACAGTTTCAAGTACTTTGCGAAGTTTGACGACTTTGTTGCCGCGACTTAGGCGCGCCGGCCAAAGGGAAAAAAGTTCGTTTACCGTATGGACGGTTCAAACTTCCCGCGCTTCTTTCCTCCCCTTTGTCGAGTTTCCGGCTTCGGGACTTCGGAGACCGACGGGGCGGTGCTTGAATTTTGCAGCGCCGCGATTTCCAGGCAGTGCCGTTTTACGTCCAAAGCCGTAACATTTATGTTTGTTAGACTTTGGTTAAAATTACAAGCCTGTGATTCGTGAAAATACGGTAAGGGTTAAAGGAATTAACCCTTTGCACTCGAGTGGTGACTCTGATGCACCACTAGAAATTATTGTGGCATTATTTCAAAGAAATTACAAAAAATATTACAAAATATTTGTTACATTACAACATTTCTCTTTGATAGATTACTAAACCTTTAATTATTATACGTGGTAATCGGATTAGTTTCGTATGAATAAAATGAAAATATTCCAAGACGGAAGAAAAATGTAATTTTAGAATGAAAATAGCGGCGAGTGCAAAGGGTTAAAATAATCCTACATTTTCTTGTTCCGACGACACAAATTCGACATTTAAAATGACTCGAATGAGATCAACGATGAAAATGTCCGTTCAAAATGTAATGAAACTTTAGCTGACACAAGTTCCGCGATAAAAGACACGGAAAACTTCGTGCAGGTCGAATAAAACTCGGTAATCTCGTTAGAACGATTTCAATACAAACTCGTCGGGAGACCTGCAGCTTGATTAAACTGGACTTTAATATCGGAGCCAGGGTAAGATTCTAAGCTTCCACTAAAGACATCGATTCGAATTAACAGCGCAGACAGCATCGGGCTGACACAAGACGTTCTCGAATCGTCGGCTGACAAGTTGCTTTCAGCGCGGCGTGTCTTTGACAGCGTTTTCTCTCTCATTTTTTCTTTTTATTCTATCCGAACGAAAAATGCCTCGGCTTCCGAGCGACGTCTGAAATATTAATTCTCATTTGACTTGTCCGCTGGCGGCGATCGAACCAGTCGCCGGGGATTGAAAGCGTTCGTCGTCGCCGGCGAACTGGAGCTTGCAAAGTAACGGAAACGGAGGAAAATAAAAGCATCCGGAGTCCCGGTCCGCGGAACCGCTTCCCTATGCATGAAAACGGCTGCTGGCCAGAGCTCCCTCGGCGAGACGCGTCAACGAAACTGATGAGGTCGTTACATTTAGCAGATTCGCGAAAATATTCACGGCCCGCCGGGCGGTAATTATCGTCGCGAACACCCTGCCGTTTTTACTCCTCCGCCACGGCCGCCTTTCGTCACCGCGATTCACCGGACGATTCCGCACGGATACACCGAAATTCACGGGACCATTTGTCCCGCGCGTTTCCCTTTTTTGGCGGACCTTGCCTATTTTATTGGGAATACTTATGCGATGGTTTAGCATTTATTTATTATTCTAGTAATTTTTATATATTAGGTAAAAACCTAGTATTTAGTATATTTAGTCATTTTTACATATTAGGTTGTTGGGACGTCTTTACTACTCTACGAACGTCCGTAAATAAATAATACCGTGCCCACATTTACATAAAATTTTACTTCTATTGAAATGTTACTACACGGCATTAAATCGTAACCAAACGGTAACTGTGACCCTTTAACACTTTGAACGCCAAGCTAGAAACCCCAAAAATTCCATAAAATCGAAGTAAGTTATTTAATGAAACAAAAATTGCAAAAAATTAAATGTATGATACTGACTAATCCTCCAACTTTCTTGCATGTTGCAGATCCTAATCAAGTTCAGTACAATGAATATATCAACGTAAAGATTCATTTTAAAACCTGCACAAATAATTCCGTCGCCCACGTATGGGTGACGTGGCATTCAACGTGTTAACAGGTTGAGTTAATTGAGAGAAATTCAGTGTGACCAAAGTTCAATTATCAATTTTGTTCCTAGAATTTTGGAAAATTGACCCTTTGACAGGTTCAATTGGTTGAGAGAAATGCAGTGTGACGAATTTTCTAAAAATTGCCAGCATTAAACATTCTAGGAAGAACATTGATATTTCGTGCGGCGGTTTCTCCATTTATCGGTAGGAAACTGGAACGTCTACGGTGCCACAATAACTCGCAGTTCCTGAACAAGTAATGGCGGCCATACAGCGAGCTATCATTCCCGGCGACATATTCGAAGTGTTACGATCTTACTAGAGCGAATTATCGGGGACTGGATCGGCACGATGCAACAGCTAAGCAATAAATCGACGAAAACTTGTGCGTTATCGAGCATCTCGAGACCGGGTGGCCGGATGATCGTCAATTACTTAACGACGGTGCGCCGAGTGGGTTACGCCGGAAATACGGGCCCCCATCAGCAGTTAGGAAAGGTCGTGTCAGTACGGGATCACTATCGTAACATGCAGCGAGATTCGGCCGAGCTACACACGGCCTTGCACAATATAAATTTCCCTGCTAACGAGGTCCCTGGTAACGACCGAACCCTTGAACCAACATACTGCACGGTATACACCGTCTATCTAATAAACATACATAGTGCTAATACACACAATAATATGTACCGCCGCGACATGACAGTGTAAACATGTGTACCACCGTATACCGATACTGTGCGGAGCCAACGACGACGACGACGTCGACGACGGGACGACCTCCCCCCCCCCCGGGTCTAACCAGCACTGTCTAGGCCCAAGCAATTTCGGAAGTCATCCTGGGAAATAACCGCGTCCGCAAAGGAGCCGCCACGGGTCGCGTTTATTCCACCTCGAAATCTCGACCAACAGCACCGGATTTCGAACGGATACCAACGTCCTCTTCGGTCTGCTAATGTTACCGTGATTGGATCCAGAGACCTTTTAGCGGATTGAAGTTTACAATTGCCCCCCTCCCCAAAAGCTCCTGTTCGTTTCGAATACGAATACTGTGATTTCTCTATATACGTCGCCAAGGCCTGGATGATAAACGTCGCGGAATTATCCCCACTACCGCGGGCTATACCCCGTGAGGGGCCCCGAAGGTCGAGAGGCATCGAACAGTGTAAACATAACACAGGTACGTCACCTGGACGATGGCAAGACCCGTGTTGTTGACATAGATCGAGAATTCACTGTACGATTTTCTCATTGGCACATTGAATGTCTGTTCATAAGCCTGAGTCAATTCGAAAGTTTTATCGTAGGAAAAATGGAGATAGAGACAGTTTTAAAAGCAAGCATTGATTTCTTATCGAGATTGCTCCGGGGATTCATCTAGATCTAGGTCGACACCGATGCGTCCGTCATTGCGCACCAACTGAAATTAGGCCCGCGGTAAATATTTTGCTTTCCGTCGTCACATCTCCGAGATTACGGAGAAATGCGCGTCTCGTGCGTTCCAAAATGAAACATCAACTTCTCGTCAAGCTTGCTGAAGCGAATCCTTCGGATCCAGGCCGGCATCGGCTAATATAACCTAGATTGACTAGACTTGGAGCATCGGTGACAATTTGCGCATTCTGTGGCTGCGTCCTTGAGACGCGTATTACTCGGCGATGGGGTAAACAGTCGAGAAAGTCGCTGTTTATGCATTTCAAAATGAAACATCAATTTCTCATCAAGCTCGCCGCGGTTGGTCCTCCAGATCCAGGCCAACAACGCCTGACACTACGCTCAGCGGCTAAAATAACAGTAAAAATGTTTGCATACTGGGGCATTTCTCTTCTATTGACCTTGAGTGACCTTGATTGATCTTCTCAATAGGTCGTCGTATTCGTCTTGAAGGAACACCATCAGAATGTAAATAAAAACACCGTACCGTTCTATTTAAAGCACAACAGAGTTGACCTTCATGTCACCTTGACGCCTGCATCTATGAAAAAGAAATTAATCCAAACGCATCATTCGTCAACGGAAGTTAGAGACACAGTGAAGATTTGTGCATTCCGTAGCACCGCTTCCAAGACCCATAATTCGCGAACAATGAAAGAAACTGAGCGAAAAACCATGTTCCCCTATCCGTTCGAAAATGAAGCATCAATTTCTCATCAAGCGGTCGAGAGGCGAGTGGGGCAGGCCAAGCCCGACAGGAGATAATTTATCGCCGCGCCTCGGAAGACGGGAAAACATCCTCGAAAAGACGTCGGGTATGCAATCTAAGCGTTTAACGCGATCAAACGCTCGTCTACCCAGTTCCGCGTCCGAAAACGTGCAAAACGACCGTGGCTACACGTCGAGCGGCGATACGTCTCGGATTTTTGCGGCGGGAACATGGTCGCGTTGCAACAAGCGAAAGAGGGAGAGGGTGGGAGAGAGTGAAGGGGGAGGGGAGGGAGAGAGAGAGAGAGAGAGAGAGAGAGAGGGGCACCACCGTTCGCGAGGTTAGACCAGAGACGAGATAAATATCCCCGCAAGCTGCAACGTGTTACACGGTAGCGGACGTCCACCGTTTTTCCATGCCGGTCGGTGCACGGACCGGTGCACACGCGTCCACCGTACAAAGATGCATTTAAGTCGCGACGCAGTCACGATGCAGCCCGGCGCGGCGCGGCGTTGCTCGGCGTTGCTCGGCGTGTTGCATTCGAGACACGCCGCGCCGCGGTGCATCGAGATAATGACGGTCCGCGCGCGGCTTATTGAGAGATCGCAGTAAACCGTGCATCGCGCTTTACAACCACCATCGTGATAACGCGGCCCGAGATTCGCGGACCGAGAGGTAATACGTTCGGCGATATCGATGGGGATACGTGGCTCGTGTTTCATGGTGCCCCGTCACCTCGGTCTCCAGCCAACTGCCCGAGAGCCTTCTAATCGGTTGCGATTCAATCCCGATTTTTTCGATCGAAACACGCCGAACACGAGATCTCCAGAGTTCAAACTGTTCCCTATTTATACGCGCACAATATCACTGAAAAATTTTTCCCTTCGCTGCAATATGTTCCTCTTGAGGGACTCGGAAGTTGCGATACATCGGTGGGACAATAATTGTTCATTGACGAAACTCCTTTGTTTTTAATCATTCTCTGCGTGGAACTTTCACTGAAATGTCCGCGACATTTTTCCGAGTAAAATGATACCCAACATGACATAGTTCGAACCACATTTGCTTGTGTAATTTACGATACAATAGGACCTCGCTTATCCGAACCCGACGATATGTGAATTCTCTGTTACGCAATTAATTCGTGTAGCATATGTAAACAGTTGAATCTAAAGCGTTCCATATGCAATATTCATTGCACAAATTATTGGAGATTTAATGTAACATTGTAATATACCACTGAAGAGTTCGGATAATGGAGGTTCTCGTATATCGTGCACTAAACGCGTAAATATGATCCGAACTGGGCCGTGTTTGGGATCATTTTAATCAGAAAAATGCCACGAATATGTCAATAAACGTTTCACAAATATATCATTAAAAACAACAACATTTTTGCCACTAGATTGTCACACCCACTCTATGTATACTTTTACTTCAAACATCTGTAACTTGGTTATTGTACCGGTTTTGTGCAAATCCTTTTGCAGATATGTCTCCAAAGACACTGTAACAGGATACAACGAAAACTTGATTTCTTCAAAGTGCTAGAGCAGAATGCCTCCCTAATGGTACCTAGGGTAGTGCGTCGGCGTCCTCAGCTTTTTAATTTTACGTTACATAAAGTCCTGAAACGGGTCTGCCCGTAAAATGGGCCGATATTGGATTTACCGAGGTGTCCCTGAATTCTTTAACGCCCCCCCCCTCCTCCAACCCGGACGAGGAGGGACGACGTTACTACGTGTATAGTAGGCGGCCGGTGATAAAATTTCGAAGAACCGCGGAGTTACGTGTCGACCGACGTCGTATCCGGTGGATGCGAGCCCCGGAGCTTACCGACGCGGCTTAAACCGATCTCACCCGATGCTAAAGCCTCGAGAGCTGATAAAAGAATTGAGAGTTACAGGCCGGACGGATACTGCCGCGTGTTCCTGTATTGATCCCCTCCGTGGAACGCAGACGATCGCCGGGATTTTCGCGCGATTGCTGTCGCGATCACGCAAAATTAAAAGTCTGGCCCCTCTTCCATTACACAATTAACGCTAAACGAACCGTACACGAAAAGTGAATGGTACATATTGCGTCCGAAAAATGGCAAAATAAATGGCGTCCTGAAAATGGCACCTTTACCATTTGATCAATTTTAAGTCAAGAAACCGGTCATTTGACTGTGGTAGGTTTACTAATAAATGTGTATGTTTATTGATTTGAGAGTACATTGCGTAAGAATTTTATTTATTAGTCAAATTTGCAGTCTGCAAAATTAAAAATTTGCGGGACCCCTCTTCCATTGTACAATTAACACTGAACGAATCATGCACGAAAAGTGAATGGTACATATTGCGTCCGAAAAATGGCAAAATAAATGGCGTCCTGAAAATGGCACCTTTACCATTTGATCAATTGTAAGTCAAGAAACCGGTCATTTGACTGCGGTAGGTTTACTAATAAATGTGTATGTTTATTGATTTGAGAGTACATTGCGTAAGAATTTTATTTATTAGTCAAATTTGCGGTCTGAAAAATTAAAAATTTGCGGGACCCCTCTTCCATTGTACAATTAACACTGAACGAATCATGCACGAAAAGTGAATGGTACATATTGCGTCCGAAAAATGGCAAAATAAATGGCGTCCTGAAAATGGCACCTTTACAATTTGATCAATTGAAAATTAAGAAATCGGTGGTCTGGCTGTGGTAGGATTACTATTAAATAGGTTACTATTTACTTATTTGAGCTTACATTAAATAAGAATCTTATTTATTAATTTATTTTAGATTCAGTGCATTGCACAGAGCTCTCTGGAGGGTTGACTTTGGATAATGCCACGGATCTGGTTGAGAAGTCGTCCATTTTGGAGGAGAAAGAAAATTAGTAGAGTCTGGGATCCTCGCTGCGTCAATTAAGAAATCTCGGGCAGCAGCATAAACCATGGCAAACGGCGACGACGTAACAAAAGTTCGAGGGTTCAAAGTTTCGCGAAGGATATTGGCGAAATCTTTTCGGCCATTTTTAATAAGTGTCCCGGCGGTCGTTGAAAAACTTGGCCGCGGCAATGTCGGTCCGCAGCTGCGACGATTTCCAGAACACCTTGTATAGAACGCGCGCGAGTCAGACGGTTCGCGCGGCGTTCGCTGCCGTTTTCATTTAAGCCAAGAAATTGGAATAAAAGCACAGCGCGACTCAATTAACCGCCGGCAAATATTTAATTACAAACGCAAATCTTGCTTGGTTCGGCTCTCCTTTGAGCCGGAACGGCCGGAAAGGAGCCATTCAAGCCAGCCACCGTCTGCCTGCACGCAGTTTCCGTGAACTTGTCTGAATGCAACCTCGAAAGGACGAAAGTAGAAAGGAGAGAGAGAGAGTGAGAGGGGGGAGGAGGAGGGGTGGTTTAAGAGAAGGGCGTTGGCGGGAGGAAGGACGAAAGGACGAAGGAATAAGGCGACCAACCTGCCTCTTCAGCCAGACACAATTTCTCTTTCTCTTCCGATTTGCCAACTGCTGAATTAATCCCATCGAGAGTCACCGGGTCGCCTAACAAAAGATAAACGGCCGACGGTTAATGTGCCCCCACTTGAACCGGTGGTTAAACCTGCTCTTTCTGTCTCGTTGTTTAAAATTTAATTATTTCGTCTGCCAGGAAAAACCGGCGTCTGGACGGCGGATTAACGAGCGGCAGATAAGAGTGTTCGGTTTCGACGATCTCGAGATCGAGAAACCCAAATGTCTGTTGTAACGAGCGACATCCTCGCTTCCGCCTTACCGCATTATTCTTTATTTAAAAAATCCTCGTCCGCCAAGGATTAACAGGCCTCCAGTTGTTAATGTGTCTCTGCGACCATGCTACAACAGAGGAACCTCGCTACTAGTTCCATTCTTACCCCTGAGCTATGTAGGGGATGATTTTAATCAAATGACTCTCAAATATTTATATTAACCCTTAGCACTCGAATGGCGACTCTACAGGGCATCACTAAAAATTTCCACACTATTATTTAATACAATTTTTTCATCACTTTGCATCTAAAAAATTGGTGAAAATGTCCATGTAAGTACGAGTAATAGTAATAAACGTTGTATGCCTAAAAGTAAACAAATCATGTACAGTGGAAATATTTATTCTAAGTCAGAAGAAATCTTTTTGCGGCTAAGACAGCTTCGAGTGCAAAGGACTGTGCATCCACAAAATGGCCGAACGATTGTGACTAGACGAACACATTTGACTAATTTCGATGAAGTGACATTTACGTAATTTACCTCGAAGGACTTTTCTGGCCAATCCAACGGTTCCCGCAACATAGTACGTGACCGAAAGGGTTGTAGGACGGAGTGTTTCCTATAACAATGGCGGCGTCCCCGTCGGGGAGATATATTCCCGCTGATGCCCCATATACAGAAGGATGAATGGCGCAGGGAATACCCCTAAAATTTCCAAGATTGCCGGGAACAACATCGCGAAGAGCGATAGCGAGCCACCTGCACCCCACATCTGCCGCGGCTCCACAAACCACCAGTTATCACGCGGCACGTGACACGCATCCCCCATCAGGCTGGCCACGTTCCACTGAAAAATATTCATCCCTGTTTCCACCTTCCGTGCTCCAGACGTCGCCCCAAAGCCCGAACTCATCAATTCCGTGCTGGAATCGCGCTGCGAGCTGGCGCGAACAAATACTAGCGACGCCTAGGACCGATCAAAAAATATTTTAAAAATTTATACAGTTCGACAACCGCATTTACATACTGCAAGTGATAACGTAAACATTATTTTTCACTTGATGTCCTCGTACGAAATTAACACGTTCCGAAAAGTTCCAAAGAGTTTCCAAAAATGTTGCTTTAAGAGCCACGAGCATGGAAAAGTATTGCAAGTGATAAACACTGGAGCTGTGAAAGGAATAAGTAGTAATAACCAATGATGCCAGAGACTGTGGAACAAGAATCTGAAGCACTTCAAAATTCCAGTGTTTATATATGTCGCCAAGGCCTGGATGATAAATGTCGCGGAAGTATCCCCACTGCCGCGGGGTATCGAGAGACTTCGGTCACCGAGGAGTGTAACAATAGTATCTCCTGGCCGATGTATGTCCCTGGCTAGACCCGTGTTTTGGACATATATCGAGTAAACACTGTAATACAAAGTCAAGAGCAACCCTACACAGATAGGGTACTCAGTTTAAAAATCAACAGAAACATTATTAGACTTCTTTTAGGCAAACCACATTGAGGACCCCCGGTTTATACAACGTTAACTTCAGCTAGCATAAACACCCCCTCTAGGTAAATTTCACATCAGTTCAAATTCTGAAAATTAGTAATACGTTCCATAAAATTAATCTCCTTAATCCAGACTCATTTCCAGACTTGTACTCACCCTGTAAGTGGCATTGCCAGCATTATCGGAACACAAGCATCGATTTTCGACGCGTTTTCAAGCAAAGTCCCCTAAAAATCTCTCGCCCATTAAAACCGCCTCCCACCGCCGCTAATAGCTTCTCAATAGCCAATCATCTCCGCCCGACTTCCCCCTGATCGTATCCCCGCCCAGGAAAATTTCGCAGGCGAGGTTTTTTTATCCGCGGAACGGTGTCCGCATCACGATCATCCGGCAAACACTACAATTACCGTCGAGACGCCTTTAAAACGCGGCCGCCGAGCTGAAAACCAACAAGAGTCCCTTCCCCGTCCCCACCTCCCGTTCGCGGGTCTAATTTCCCGACGACTTAGGTAAATTGAATGCTTTCAATCTTCAAAATATCCGGCTCGCCTCGTTAAACGATTCTCGATTACATTCTCAAAGGGTAACGCGGGGGTTGGCTCACCGTGAATAAAGAGAAGAAGAGAAAGGAAAAGAGAGAGAGAGAGAGAAAGGGAGAGGGAGAGGGAGGGAAAGAGACAGAGGGGACGAGAGAAAATGGTATCAAACTACCGCCTTTTCGAATAGTTCGTTTAAATACTCGGCTATCTCCCGGCTTCGACTCGATAAAGACGCGCCCCATAGCAAACTCCGCGCGCCCGCTTGAATACACATGAAGCATAAAACGAACGCGAGCACTCGCATCAAAGGGAATCAGAATTAAACCGGAGAGCAGCGCCGAAGGCGAGGCCGATCGTACGGGGCCACTTTCGCCCGGGCACAAAGTGACACGCGTTTTATTAAAAATCTTCTGTTGTCTTTTTAAAAGCGCCGTTTACCCGCCGAGGAACCCGCGGGGTCTGCGCGGCCCGCTTTGTCCCGCCAGCCATGAAATTATCGCGCGGCTCGCTGGTTTATACGCAGAAACCCCGAAAAAAGTCGTATCTCGTTATTTAGGGGATCGCGTTGCCCCGATTAAACCTTCCCCCGCAGCTCCGAGTGACCTTCTGATTCTTCGTTTTGTCCAACGACAGTGACTTCCCCGCCGTCGTTCCGTTTATCTGTTATGTTATTTCCATTATGGAACCTTTGTGCCGCAATGCTGCTCAATCTGGAGCGATTCGTGTGTTGGGGACGTGCACGGATTTATATTCTATTGTATTTATATTGTATATTTGCGTTACCGTGGGTGTCCATTCATTCAAGTCCCCCCGGATTTATTCTACCACGCATTGCAGACATACAATTTAATTGTGATCGGTACATTCGCATATTAAGTTTTAGGGAGTCGTTGTGAATAGGAAGTTTTAATCTCCAATTCTATGATATATTGAATCTCAAGAAAATTCTCCAATATTTCCAAAGACACGGGAACCGAAATTAATTTTTCACCAACCTAGGAGATGATTCCCGTCATTTAAAGTAACTTTTTCCTTTGCGAAAATGTTCTCCGCGCCCTGGTTAAGGAATTATTAACGAAAAACGCGGACCAATCGGAGCGCGGCTACAGCGAACGGATTCCGGCTCGGCCAATGTCGACGCCCGGTCCGTGGGACCAGAGGTGGGACCTCCCCACTCCACTTTCCCCTACGCTACCGCCACGGACCGGTCACGTGACGCGTTTCGTCTCTGTCGCGCATGCGCCCCAATGCCAAGTGCCGGCAGATCAAGACTTGTTCCCCCCACTCTAATTTCCCCTTCTACCGCGCTGTTCCCCCACGCTTCCGCCGCGGGCCGGTCACGCGACGCGTTCGGTCTCTGCGTCACAATGTCACGTGACTAGTCCGGTAATGGCAGAGAGAGGGGGAAACATTTTCCCCTCGATTCGTGCTCCCTCCCCTGATCTGGCGACACCAGCTAGACCATCATTTGATTTATTGTAAAAACAGTATCAATGTCACTTGGTCCTCCATACCGGTCGGTACGGGCGATAGCTGAACACGTAGGGGACAACGTAGCTTCTGTGTTTTGCAATTAATTCAACAGACAATTTTTATTTTGCACAGAGATCCGCTGCCCGTTCCGGACCTTCTCCGGGAGCTTGCAATAAGAGCAAGGTTTTACGACGGCTAGCAGAAAGAGTGTTGGCCAAGGAGATCGGCGGTTCGCAGCATGTCGTGCCGGGTGTTTTTCCACTCGAACCACCCGATACGTGGTGTCTGGCCTGGCTAAGTGCATAGTTGGGAATTTTACGAAGCGGGTACCGGTTAGACGGGCTAGTCCTCCGCGGCTCGGCTCGATCTTGGATCCCTTTAGCCGGCAGGTGCAGAACACCGCGGGCATAACGCTTGTCCCGCGGCGTTTCGGTCCCGTTCCCATCGTCGCTGCCACTTTTACACGCCGCGCCGGCCAGGCTCCCAGTGTTCCACCTACATGCTTGTAACGCGTGTAAACATTTCCATGCGCGGGTAGAACGCCGCTACGCGCCGTGTAAAACATCGGTACGACGCGCTCGAACCGTTTTCTCTTTCCCTCTCTTTCCCTCTCTCTCTCTCTCTTTCTCTATCGAGCCGCGCCATGGCCTCTTTCATGGGGAATTGAATCGATTCAGGGGTTCTTGCGGCGCGGAGGATTGTTACCGGAGGAAATCCCCGGTACCACCGGCCCCATTCATGAACCTCCGCGCCACGAGATTGGAGAGGAGAAATTCTGATGACTCTGCTTAAACCGGCGCGGACCCCTATCCTGCAAGATTCCGACGGTGAAATCCTGAACCGGCTGTAATGGCGGATTGGTACACAGGTTCCGGAAGGATTTTGTAATTGGAGAGCAAGAGGAAGGATCCAGACCTTTTCCACACCCTCGGAACGCTCCTCGTGGAGTGGGACATACATGACTCGAGTGTGGTCCGCGTTAATTCATTCGTTCCTTTCTTTTTTCCGAACCTCCTCCCCGCGGTCGAAGTGGCTCACCTATACCGCCTGTTTTTCCACTTTGTCTATCTACTAATCTTTCTACTAAATGGAGTAACTCGGACACCCCTATTCGATGAAAGTTGGACACTGAGCATGAAGACTGAACGCAAATTGGAATAAAGGGAGACAGAAGTGGTATTGTGGATACAACGGAGGAGGACGTACTTTTACAGACTTTTTGATCGGTAGACGATAATCAGTTGATTAGCGGGTTTTAAACGCATTTAAGATATTTTCGTGAAATAATACAATCATTTAACCCTTTGCGCTCGAAGCTATTTTAACTCCAAAACGAAACATTTCTTCCGAATATTTCCCTTCTATATATTTGTTTTCATGTTATGTACAATACTGAAGTGTTTAGTAATCGATTACATACAAACAAATTTAATAATATAAAGAATATTTTGAATAACGACACAGCAATTTTTAGTGGCGCCCTACAGTCGCCGTTCGAGTGCTAAGTGTTAACATGCAAATACAGCGATTTCTCTGTATATGTCGCCAAGGCCTCGATGATAAACGTCGCGGAACCATCCCCACGACCGCGGGGTATACTTCGTGAGGGGCCGCGAAGGAGGCACGCGGTCGGCTAATTAAGGCGAGCGGAAAGAACAGTCGTAGCTGGGGAATCGCAAGCAATTAGACAAATGCACTCGGGACGCATGATTAAGTGGATTCGCCGTGTGAAAAGTTGCCGGTGGAACCACTCCCGGGAGAGTGGGAGGGTGAGGGGGAGAGTAGTGGGGAATTGAATTAAGTCAAATACCGCGAAAAGTAAAGGAAAGTCCGTTGAAAGAGAGTTGCAATTATTAGAGAGTGCATCCTGGCGTTGGCTGGGCTCTCTGCCTCGGCCCTTGGGTGCTTTGAGGTCGGGGATCTCATCGAGCGTTGTTCGGCATCGATAACTCGACAGTTAAATACAGAGAGAGGGCTCCCTCCCCTCGGCTTCCTTCGGCCCCGTTTTGCCCCCTGTCTTCCGTATCTGACGGCGCAGATGGATTACCGGGCCGAATTCGACGAGATCAAACGTCGACCATACCCCGCGGGTCAGTGCTATGTATCGGGTTTAGAGGACCGACTAAAAATACCGAAGATCCCGGTCCAGAGAGCCCCGGCATTAAGTCGGACGAGTACGTCCGGGCTGGACGTCTGCGGGATTAAGACGGATTCCACGTATGATTATCTCTCGACTGTCCGCCATTCTTGTTGCTCGCTGTTGCGTTTCGTCGTTGACCTATGGTGTCACTCGCCTCTCGCATTCTTATTTCTTCTAACCCTGGGACAGCGGAGAATTTTGCGCACGGCAGCAGCGGAACGTGACCCGAAACAGCCACTACCAAGAACGAGGCACACCTGTCTGTATCAATAATAAGCAAAATGTAATTTTAAAATGTCCTCTTGTACTTCAAGGAAAGGTCTGGTCCCATATGTCCAATATTTATTTTGCAAAAATTCTTGAAACTCGCTCGATTGCTTTTGCTAATTTTGTACTGGATTGTGAAACTGTTAATCACAAAAGTGTTTCGAAGAAAACGCGTTCTGTTTCGAAAGTCTTATGGTGTTCAGATTTGTTCACGTTAGGTTGCTTCGAAGGTCCTCAAGGTGACCTTCGTTTCTTTAAATAACACTGTACGTTTTTATTTCGCTGCGTTTGTTGCCGGCCGTGTGACGAATACATCGATAAAAATATGTTTCAAGGTCGTTCAAGGTCAGTTATTCCTGTTCAAACCATACAGCGTGTGTACTGTTCGGCGAGTGACTGTACATCGGAGAGAATAAGAAGAAAATTTTCATCTAAATGTACTAAACGTTCCGAATCAATAATTCAAGCCCAAAAAAATCCTCTCGTTACTTGAAGAAACAGAAAAATGCTTGACACTAAAAATAAAATTGGAACCGGATACAGGATTTAAACGGTACTATTTTAAAGTGATTATGAGGCACCCATTACCGATTTCTGAGACAGTGGAAAAATTCGCGCGAGGAATTGTTGTGCGGAGAAAAAAAAAAGGTTGCGGAATTCGGTCCCTTTTGTCACGGCGAATGACGGCCGCACAATAAAACGTAGAACACGTTCGGATCGTCGATTCTCTGTTACTTTCGTCGAGCTGCCGGGCTCTCCGGTCCGTTTCCAATGGGATTTCCAGATCTCCGAGGCACTTTAAAGAGAGCAGTCAAAAATTCTCCCAGACAAAGATTTGAAAATCTGCTCTCCGTTGTCCTCCGGGGAGGAGCGGAGGCGGATTCCTCTTTTCAGGACCGCGTCCTGCGTGAACCTCCACTTTGACCCGCGACGGGAGCGGATTACCGGATCGGGAAACCGTCTGAAACCATTATTGTCAGACTAAGAACCGGCGTGAAAGTATGTACGGTGAACGACACAGAAATATTCCGGATTTTTCGCTGGCTCAAAGGGAGAAAACACTGCGCGACTCGGCTCCCTTTGTGCCCGTCTTCTACTCAACCTTTTGTCAGCTGCGCTGGAAACGCGAACATTTTCGAAAACGCGAAGACACGTATATTAAAAAATTCGCTTCCCGTTACAGAGACGATCTCCACCTTCTAAAGGCACTGCTTTACTATGATTTTACCCTAAGTCAACTGTGAGAAACAAAAATGTACTTATTCTTTTCATCTTTCTAAAAATCATTTTTCATAAATGCACAGAACCTGCAGTATATTAATAACAAATGGCAGTGTTTTCTTTTCTGCATTTAACTTAATTTTATTGTACCCTTTTCTAGGACACTAAAAATATTACAGATAATCTTTGCTTAGACAAAAAAATATATATGAATTATTTCATTTATTCTTATCGAGTATTTATTTTTATTCCTTCTTTGAAATCTTTATTAATATACAACAAAAAGGACCCGAAGGAAAATGTTGTTGCCAGTAGCAAATTACAACTTTTTCAATTAAATGTTTTACGGCCTGCAGGATTGATAATTGACGTCTGCGGGATTTAGAGCGAAAAATCGAAATTCTTCGGATGGGTTTTTTGACCGTTTCAAAATTGATACACTTAAAAAGCGTCTAGCGAGATTTTTCTAAGGCTCAGGCTGGCTATCGAGTAAAACGATCTCGTGGAAAATAAATCTCAGTCCGTGCTTGGCTGCCCGCAGATTCTTTTCCTCGGGCGTGCATAGCCCTTCGAGGAACCATCGTCCGAGAGGTTCATTCCTTGATTAAAAACCGCGATACAAATCGTCCGTACATGGTGAACGTGGGTGCCGGCTTATTCTCACCGACAGCATCGTCTTTCAGACCTTCTTCAGCATCCTGCTGGAAGGCTCAACCTTCGGATCCTTGCGAGGAATGCAAAAAACAGACGGGCCTCGTGTATTCCGGGACGAAGAATGTTTACTGACCCACTGAAATAAAAAAAAAAAACTATTTTCAAAACGGCTAGAAAACTGTATGGAGCCCAAATATTATGAATAAACATCTTTATTTTAATTCGAATTTGAACGAAAACGCACCTAACGTCATTTACGAGTGACTAGAAAATTTTATGCAACACAAAATCTACGTATAAACATTTTTATTTTAATTCGTATTTATTTTATTTTAATTATTAAGAATGATTTGCAGAATTTCACAAAAAAAGCTTGTCAGTAAAAGTAAGGATTAATAAATAGGGATTATCGGTACAAAATTTTTACAACAAACCATGACGCTCTTCTCTTTTTTAATTTGATTATAGTAGAAACAATTCGTGAAACACGATACAAACGAACAGTGGATTATTATAACCGTGGACCGGATTACAAAAACTGGAGCCACAAAATATAAAAATACAGAAACGAAGGGATTTATTTTCAGTTTATTTCGCGCGGTAATAAATCCCGCGACAAAATCAATACCTCATTGCTTCCGTCTGGTTTTACCGCAAAAATGTAAATATGAGAAAACACGAACCAATTATTGTGTTCGCATATAACATTACGCGCAGTATCGAAGTTCACCGTACCGGTAAAGTAAAGGTAATAACCGCAACATTATTTCGTAGTTGACTACGTTTAGAGGATAATCGAATTCAAATATTCAATACGCGAGTACGCGCGCTACTGAATACGATATGAATAACGCGTCTGACCACTACTGGCTGTTTCCACTTGTTCTGCACCTCTGTGAAGCGTGTTATTACTTTCTTATCGATCGAACCTCATTCTCTAATGAATGTTTCATTAGACTGTTTAGCATATTCTGACGTATTCGTGTATTTAATTGAAGCGAAGATAAGGATCGTTACAAATTAAGAAATTCACCTAAAAAAAAAAAAAAGAAATAAATGCTACAGTCTGATCGACGTTAATTTATTCTCGCAGAGGTGTACAAATCCTTAAATTTCCTTTAAAGAAATCACTACCATACCTTCTCGACATTAATTTATTCCTTCGTAATTGCACAAACTTTTAAATTTTAAAGAAATTATTCTGGTATTTTAATTGACGTTGATTTATCCTCTCAGCACTCCCCAAATCCTCTTTGCTGGAGACAATTTTTTTATATACATAACAAAAGATTCACATTATTCAGTTGTCCCATCATAATTTAATTCTTCGAGGAACAATTTTCTTGTACAACGTTGCTCTTACCGTTTCAAAAAATCCTGATCTTCGGGCAGTCAAAAACGAGGAGATCGACTTTATTTGTAGTTCGATGCGAGCAAAGGAGATCCATTGTTGCTCGAAACGAACAAATTACATTCTGTGACCGAGGGCACTTAATAAAAGAAAATTGCATCTGGTGGGTGCAACCGCGAATAAATCTTCGTTTTATCGGCGATCGATTATTCTGCTTAACCGGCCTCGCGCGGTCGAGTTCCTCGGTTCGTACACGGCTAACGGGAACGGCGCAATAAAGATCCGGGGCGATCTAATTTTCGAAAAAATTGAATTTGCGGGAAATAAATATCGGGGGCAGGAGAGGGGGTGGGGGGTGAGCGGCCCCGCTCGTTTCTCCGTTTCTCGTGCGAAGAACATGACGCCGCCACGAGATCACCGGGAGAAATCTCCATTGATATTTCACGAGCACTGTTGCACGATGCCTCGTACCGTCCCCCGTAGAAAATAACTAGCTCCTAGTGACTTTGCGACGTTTAACTTAACGACCGGTTGTCTGCGTTATAAATGAGTGCCCGAGACAAGGATGCGTTTGTTGCACGATAAATCACGGGAGGAACACTGAAATCCATTTGACGATGTCCTTACAGGATCACTAAACTGTTTAATAAAACAGGAATTATTCTTCTGTACAAAATAGATGAACGACGATTTTTACATTGAAATGAATAATTTAGTAAAAATGCGATACTAAAATATAAAATTTCTTGAACTCAGAATTCTTTTATGAATGCTACACTGGTCCACTTAAACATTTATTATTCTTTAATCAAGTTATTATTAATTACATTTCGTAAAAATCTTGATTAAAACGTCCACGCAACATGTGAAACTACACGTTTGAACATAGAGCTGATGTAGAAATATGAATATTTCACGTACCTATTGTTAAATAGATGATGCCGAACGATTGTTTACCAACAATCCCGGAAGCAATTGCTGGATTGAATGATTGCGGCTGATTTATTTGCGAACGATTGAAATCGTTGCGGCCGTTGAACAATTTATCGAACGGTATTCAATCATCGTTATTACATCGAGGAATTGATTAAAAGGTCTTCGTCGTTCGATCACAGACCTCTAAAAGCAATTAGCAGCCTACCGGTAATTTATTAAGCTCGCAAAGGTGCAGTTCATTACAGTTTCCGGAACGGGGTCATCGTCGTACCGTCAAACGGCATTTTCAGGGAGCGAACGGCGGCGGGCAATCGCATCGACTTTGAATTAGTTCACCACGGTACAGACGATCGGAACGAATTCTGTCTTTTCAATTCTGGATCGGGACGATTAACGCCATTAAAGGAAGGCGAACAAGAGAATAGCGGGCACGTGACAGGGGCGATTCAATTATTTCTTCCGGGACGAATGCCGGCAGTTAGCAGTTTAAAGGGTGATGCAGCTTCTAAAGCCGGATTAAATTTCCACGGCTTTCGGATCGCCGTAAGTCGATCCCGGCCCGGCTAGAACGAGCCAGTTCAAGTTTCGCTTATTAATTGTATTCCCACGAAGAGCCCCGGGTCTCTCTCGAGAAGTTTCGGTCACGCGTCGATCGCCAGCCCGGCTAATTAATTGGAGGCACGAACGAAATAATGGACCCTGAAAACGGCGCATAATAATCGACTAATCTAATTGCGGACTTTCCCCCGGTTCAAACTTCCCGGCGGAAACTGATCGCCCGGGATCATTTGCATATTTCATCCCCGTAACTCAATAAAATCATTTCGCTCGCCGGGGCCCTTTTAGAACCTCTTAATCGCCACGGACGTTCCTCCACACCGCGCGGAGGGTTTTATTCTTTTCCACGAGGGAGTCTCTCCGGTCCGCGAATTGATTCTCCTTCGGCCTCGTTTCCTTTTTTCTTTTTAATTATTTAAAGGACATTATCGAACGACGTTATCATGCAAATTAAATTCGCTGCCATTGGAAGCTAAATGAAATAAGGATTTTAATATTTATGGACGTTGTACTTTTCCTGAAATGGATGTGCTCGTGTCATTCTCACGAAGCTGTCGTGCAAGAATGGTAATGAAAATGGTCAGGATATCTGTTTCTTGGATAATGATCAGATATATAAAAAAAATTCTGTTATACAAGTTCACAAAGTTTCAGTTCCACGCGTCCATTAATTTTGTTTTAACAAATGCCACTAAATACTATAATTTCAGAGAAAGTTTAAAAACTTGTCTCCATGAGCGACCGAAGAATTTTTTTCGCAACCCAAACCACCATGGACTTCGAAACTGAAGTGTTCCCTTTACAACGCGGGCGTAAAAATTGATGTACGATTTTTTGTTACCGTTTTATGGCACCGGCTAGGAGTTTGGATCCGTCGCACAACGTCCATTCCTGACTTTCTCTAATTTCGGTAGCGCTTTGCATTCAAGTTGCAATAAAACGGGGACTAAAAATCGTGCATCAAAATTTTAATAGCTCGTTGCAAAGAGAAAACTTGAAGCCCTAAATCCGTGGTGGTTAGACTGTCCATAGGAAATTGTGTGATTCTTAACCTTCACTCACTTGCACTCCACTTTCTACGTAACTGTTATAAATGGAACTTCATATGATTGCAACACAAATAAATTTTTATTCGGTAAAATTTTTATGCAAAATAGAAATTCGCTAGTATAGACGACAGGTTTGTTTATTCTCGAAACACTAAATTTAAAGTTTTCAGATTGTAAGTACGCGAGTACAGTGTTCACTCTATATATGTCCTACGGCTATCCCCACTGCCGCGGGGTATACTCCGTGGGGGGCCAAGAAGCTCTAGAGACCTCCGTCTCGTGGATCAAAGAATAGTGTCTCCTGTCCGATCTATGTCCTCGGCTAGACCCGCGTTTTGGACAAATATCGAATAGACACTTTAATTCCAAGTTAAAAAAAAGTTATGGTCCTTTATAAACTGTCCGAAAATTACTGCGTGTCGGTGTAGAAACCGTTTTTGAAAAATTTGAAATAAATTCCGCCTGTTTCTTAGAACCGGCCCCACCTCGCCGCGTTTATTTCTGATTAGCCGGCGTCCGGGTAGAAGCAGAAAGGGTGCCGGGTGACCAGGAGGAAACGGCGCGGAAAAGGATCGAGATCGAGAATCGCGGAGGCGGCTCGTTCTCGTCGACTTGTTCATCGATACACGCACGGGTCGCCGGGGATCAGGCTTCTAAACGAAACATCTGTCGAACAGTTTTCCACGTCGATAGGAGCGGCGGCGTCGGGCACGATAACGAGCGGGGACGGCTCGGCTCGAATTCGACAAGCAGCCGATTTTATCGACTTATGCAAATCCACGGGACGGAGGCGATAATTTATTCGGAGTCGGAACTCGGTCACGGTGGCGCGTAAAGGAACATGGTAGCCGGCGTGTAGAAGCGTATTTTTGTCCGTGCCTGTTAGCCGGGGCGCAGCCCGTAACAAGTCGTCCGGATGACAGGCCTGTCGGACGGGTGCAACTTTTCAAAGTCAGCCTGTCATAGCACGGAAAGCCCCGGTGGAATAGAAGGGGGACACCCCGGCCAGCCACCGTGTTCCACCAAAGACGATCGCTCATCGTTCTCTTCCCCCACCCCCCGACAACTTGGATTTCTTCGTCATTGACTAGGGATTTTAATTAAACCACTGTAATCGATGGCAACGATCGCCCGACGATACACTGCCGCCCCTTGTTTCCGAAGAGAAATCGATCGGGGGACACGGACTCGTTTTATTTGACACGTGCCGAGGCCTCAGGTGCGCCGCTCAAAACGGGGCCAAAATGGCTGCTTGATAATGGATCCGTGGACCAGTAAAAATTAGGCTATTTTAGGCTTCACTTGATAGAAGATTGTGTTTATACAGAATTAAGCGATTTTTTATACAGTGGCGGAGAAACATTTTCGCACACGGCACGAAAAAAAATTCTCAGTGGGATTTGCTTCAGCAGATCCGCTGAAAAACGCTAAGAATCGGGACATTGACCCCTCGCAATGACTCGGAGGAATATTTCAGAGTTGATTACGATAATTTCAATCTGATTGTAGAAATTGAAAGTAATCAGGAAAAATATCAGAACGTCTGAATCAGGCCTGGGCAACTGGTGGCTCGCGAGCCACGCACCAGTCCTTTTCCCACTCCTGAGATCCTCCGGAGAGTGGGAGAAGAGGGGCGGGGTGCTAGGAACCTATATAGGAGGTTGTCTCCAGGAGAGATGTAAACTGGCCAGTGGTGGGGGGACCTGCGCACTGGTGGTGGGGGTCGTCAAGCGACGGCGGGGAAGAAGTTGCCCAGGCCTGGTCTAAATCGTGTGCCAGGACAAAAACGGCGAACAGAAAGCAATATCTGACGTTTGTAGGTCGAAATTAATTTCAGTGCTGACAATGACTGAGAATCGATCCTAAAATCGATATATGACAAAGAAAAAGAAAAGTAACGATTACGGACCCAATACAAAATTTCAGTTCATTAGGAGGATGATTCTAAGTTACAAGTTCTTCGTTCCAAGAACCGAACTCGATGCTGTAACATGTTCCAATAGGAAATTTCAGTTCATTAGGACGATGATTCTGAATGATGGTTCTTCGTGACCGTTTCGAGAGTCGGAACAGACAATAATCTTTCGTTATTCATCTCTAATAGCTTTTAAGTCCACGTTGAGGCGTTCGGCACGCACATTGTGTTTGAAGCTGCGACGAGCAGGCCCTTTAGTGTACTTTGGAAATGGTGTTTGTTTTTTTTTTTTTTTGGTATGTTCTTTTTTTCGGAACGTTAGCTTAACGACGTTCGTCAGAGTGACTGGCGGGTTCTTCACTGGAATGGAATGATTTATTGCTCGGTCTGTTCCGGACAGACCTAGTGTAACATTCTCTTTGTCGTTGCTCGTGTTGATGTCATTATTAGTCCATTTGTCACTGACGCTCGCGCCCGCGGCCTTTGGTATCGCCGGGCTCGCGGATCTTTGGTGGAATTTATAGTTTTCTGGACGAACGTCGCTTTGCCGACAAAAACAGGATTGATTCCCTTTTCCTGCGCTGCTGGTTAGCGACTGTTATTAACCTGGTCGAGGGTTTCTGAGGGTATTGAAAATGTTTCTCTCCGAGGGAAATAACTATCAGATCAGAAAACAAAATAAAATGAGTGGAAAGGTTCACTGGAACCAAATTTCATTTAAATTCCTAAAATGCACAATGTAATTCTTAAATATAGAATCAAATAGTATAGCCTCCATCTCATTTCCTATTTAAGATTTGCCTAAATTACACAGTGTTTACTCGATATTTGTCCAAAAAACGGGTCTAGCTAGTGACACATATCAGCCAGGAGATACTTTGATCAACGCCGAACGTAGAAAAGGACAGCGGAGCTCTAGTATACCCCGGGGATAGAGTTCTGCGACTTTTATCGCGTAGGCATTTGTGACATATCTAGAGTAAACACTGCAAATACAGAAAAACCTACATTGCGATTTTGAGTATCCTTAGGTAAGGCAAAATAAAGCTGCATAAACAATTATTCCATTTTTTTAACAATTCTAATGATTCGGAAATAACACAACGGTGTTCTTAAATTCTATAAATTTTCTTTCTTTCTTGCATTCGATCATTTTCGTTATAAACGTATACAATCCTAGTGATAACTTTTTACAGAATATTTATAATATTATTCCCGCGTTACAATTACGTACTTATGCAACATTACAGCAGACTGTTTCATGTAGTAAGCAGTAGGTTGCGCAACAAAGGGAGAAGTAGTGGCACGATCGAAATAATTGAGAGACAAGCACCGCGGAGACGAACGATTGAATTAATCCGTGAATTTCGTCGGCGTAATCGAATTATAATGATAAAACTCTCGCATACTAGAAGTCGATGAAATCATTACCGGCGCATTACAAACATTTGAATAATATATAACGACCGGCTCACGTAACCCCCGATAACACGGACGCCTGTAGAATCTGTCATTACTCGGAATTAACCGGATTATCCGGATAATATCGATATCCGCACCAGCCGGAGAACACCGATACGCGTGCTCTAATGAAATGAGACGTTTCCACGTTGTTTCGAATAATTTCTACGGTCCGACGACCTGGTTAATTAATTCGATAGACGGGATATATCAAATCTCGTTAACCTGAATGATATTAATTGGCCCGGTTAAAGGATCGAAACAAAAAACTGTTCCGGTGGACTCTGAGATCTTTTCAATCCCCCGAAGGAGATTAAACGTGTAGCGATTAATTCGTCATGGTTGTTAGTGGACCATAAATAGTTCTTTCGACATGCGGATTCATAATTTGGGACACTAATTTATGAAACAAAGTAACTATCATTCCATTTCATTTTTGAACGAGTTTATTATTTATTTACGCCCAATTTATTCTGATCTTTTCATTTTTCCTTTTATAATTCAGTATAGTGATAACCCAATATAAATAATCGGTACCTTTGTTAAAATTTTGATTCTATAAATTTTGTGTGCCAGAAAATGCACTCAAAAAATTAAACCAAATTTAGTAGTATTGTTGAGTACTACCACTTCTACGTTTCCAGAAATTTTGATTTTTCTGACAGTTGTGGGTTTTTAATTTTTTAAATTCTTTTTGAGCAAATGAATGGAGTGTCGCACAAAAATGATTCTATTCCAATTAGAAAATTTCGATTCTCGCCGATTTCAAGTCGCGCGGTAATTAATGTCGCCTGACGTTAACATCTCCGACTAAATCCGGATTACCGAGATTCTACCGTAGATCATGCGGTTCCGCGGCAGATAAGGACGTTCATCCCGCCACTGTTATTTACACGAGGCCGGGACAGTGGCTCGAGTGACACCTGTATATCTCGATGACCCATGGATTACTCATTCCTGGATGACGCATCTAGCGAAAGATCTGATTAAAGCCCCAGAGTGCGACGCTGCAGTGCGTATCGTTACTATGAAAATTAGATCGTTACTTTCAACTACGATTAACGTCATCCCAGTCGCCTATATACGCACCTGGTTCGCAAATCTCCGCGAAATTGTCTGGCACAGAAACAAATAACACACACCGCACGATATGTGTAAGAATCTATAATTTGGTGTATAAGATGTAAAAGAAAAAATTCTCCAACTCAATTGTAAGAAACAGAAGTTAGACAAAAATGCGCCTGCTCGATACATGTCCAAAACACCGGTCTAGCCAAGGACATATATCGACCAGGAGATGCAGTGAATTCTCGATTGGTGTCAACAACACGGCCAGCGTCGTGTATCGTCCAGGAGACATACGGTAGTGGGGATAATTCCGCGACGTTTATCATCGAGGCCTTGGCGACATATATAGAGAAATCACTGTACTGTTCTTCGAAACACTGCCGAACGCAGAAAATGACAGCGAAGGTCGAGTGGTGAAAGTCCCATAATAAAATAATTAAAAATAAAGCAGTTTTGTTATTGGATTAGTAGTGGTCTCACACCGATATACCTGACCCGTGTTATGTTTACACTCCTCGGCGACCGAGGTCATTCGAGCTTGGCTGCCCCTCAAGGAGTATACCTCGCGGCAGTGGGGATAATTCTGGGACTTTTATCTTCTAGATGTTTGCGACATATATCGAGCATAGACTGTATTTCTAATAATTTTAATAAATCGAGGATGCCAACGTTTAATCGTCTTTACAGTTTTGTATTCGACGAATCCATTTTTGTCGTAAATGAATAATATCCGCAGTCTGGCAGTTTTGCATTTTAGTATAAAACAAAATTAGAGAAAAATGAAAAGTAAATAGGTAGAAAAATCGGACAAAAGGACGGCGTTTGCGCCGGAGTATCCAGCCGGAGGGTAAACCGCGAGGTTCCGTGGATCGGTTGAATTGATTTCAATGTAGAATCAGCGATCACGATCCGCAGGAAGATTGGCAGTCGCGGAGCCCTCGGGAACTTCCGGTCCGGTTCGCCGTCGGTGCTCGCGATATTACGTTTTTGACGGTGTCGCTGGCAACCCGGGCCTCCCATTCTCGACGGATTTAAGCGTTATCCAGCTGCAGTTCCGAAGTAAACGCGCGTGACTTTAATCGAGCATAAAGTTGAAACGGCGCATAAACTCGGCCGGCGCGGCGCGGCGCGGCCCGGCCCGGCCCGGCTCGTCGGGTCGATACTTGTACGTAAGCCGGCGTCGAGGAACGTTTCGCGCTTTTAAGTTATTTCAGTCACGATGCCCCGGCCCCTTATGAATTATCGTTATTATCCTTCGGCCGTTTCTGATGCCGGCACTGAAACTTTCCCTCGAGCAGCTGAAACGTCCGCATCGGTTCTCTTTTTTCTTTTCTTTTCTGTTCTTTTCTCTATCCGAAGCAGCTCGAACGTTATTAATCACGTGGAAATTACTGGCCGAAACATGCTACTTTGCGACACCGAACGATCGCTATATTATCACGGAAAATGCGAGGTTTTTTAAAGCCCCCGTAAATTCCGATGAGACATCTTAATTTGTCCCGCTCGTGCTTGTTTTAAACTCTCGCGCCGTCTGCTCCCCCGTTGTCTGTAATACTGTCTCGCTGTGGCAACTTCTACTCTCTAATTTCTAGGTTCTCTTGTCATTATTTACCAGCACAGTAATCCGTAACCATGCCATTTCATAAATTATTTTTCTTGAAATTTTTGGAAATTAAACATTGATTTAATCTAATCGCAAATGCAGCAATTAAGTCGTCACAAACATTTCTATCTCAGTCGACAAATTTTATCCATCTATTGATAAACAAAAGTAACCAAAAATTACGTTGTGGAGCCGTTAGAACGGTTGAAAATTTTTTGTTGTGCCCGACAAGGGAGAATTGTCATTTCGCTCGAAGGTCCAATAAAAGATAAACGTGCGTTTTCCATCGGTTCAATCTCTCGTTGATACAATGATCGAATTTGTCCCCGGAATGGATTGAAGAATTTGTTCCCGTATCTGTTGTGTCCCGTGTTTGCAAAGCGACAAAATGGCACAGGCTCCAATTAGACCACTCATCCGAGGGAGCCATGGCGTTCCCGATGTTTCCCTCGCAGGTGTATATGAGCGTAGAATAACAAAGGAGAAAAACGTGTGTTTGCGCAGCGTAGCAAGGGTGAATTACAGGATCCCTTTGCTTCCGCTAAACCACGTCTCGCTGCGATCGGCCGTTGTAATCGCGTGCTCGATGTGACGAAACGTGGTTTTCGGCTGATCTCAAGGTAGTCGATGGGATCACGTACCAGACGATGGGTTTATTATAAGGAACGAAAATCAAACACAACCACGGCTGCCGGAGGGGGATCGGCTGGATTAAATCCTCGAGTCGTTGTTAATCCCGACCGATGTCTAAATAATCGCTACGGACGTCGAATGACAATACAACGTCTTTTTCTATCCAATCGGTAAACTGAAAAGTAAAATACATCGATTGCGAGAAGCGTGGAGTCCGATACAAAATTAGTTTATGCTCGATTCAATTCTTAATTGTGTTAATAAGCTGGGATGTAACGTCTTGAATTGTTTCAACTGTTTTGTGTTTCGTCTAGACAGTTTTGTCGTGATATCAAATCTGCAGTGGTAGTAGTGAAATGGTCCCTACGACTTTAATAAAATTCTAGTGATCCAGAGAAGATATACTCTACTACTGGAAATTCAGAAAATGCTCAAATTGCTTTAATTGGCAATAATTTTCAGAAAATTCTAAAGGAGAGAATAAAATGGTTCAATTCTTTTAATAGACAACAATTTTTAGAAAATTCTGAAGGAGGGGATAAACTGCTCAAATTCTTTTAATCGACAACAATTTTCAGAAAATTCTGAAGGAGGGGATAAAATGCTGAAATTCTTTTAATGGGCCACAATTTTTAGAAAATTGTGAAGGAGAGAATAAAGTGCTCAAATTCTTTTAATAAACAATAATTTTCAGAAAATTCTATTGATGAGAACAAAATGGTCGGATTCTTAGAATAGACAACAATTTGTAGAAAATTCTGAAGAAGGGAATAAAATGCTCAATTTATTTTAATAGACCACAATTTGTAGTAAATTCTAAAGGAGAGAAGAAAGTGCTCAAATTCGTTTAATAGACAAAATTTTCCAGAAAATTCTGAAGAAGGGAATAAAATTCTCAAATTCTTTTAATAGACAATAATCTTCAAAAAATTCTATAGATGAGAGCAAAATGGTCGAATTCTTGGAATAGTCAACAATTTTCAGAAAATTCTGAGGAAGGAAACAAAATGCTCAAATTCCTTTAACACACAAAAATTCTATATAACAGAGATCCAGGATTTCAAGCTACTAAATCGCAATAAAACAGTGTCAAGAGTGACAAATTTACAATCGTGTACATTTCCGCAAAAGTAAGAATCGTGATTACGAAATCGCGCCGGTATCAGTTCCCCAATAAGCAAATCGCAAAGTTTACTTTTCTTTTTCAAATATTTCCCTTTCGGTGGGTATGGAAGTTTTATCAGCTTCGAAGAGGAGAGAGAGATGGATAGGAAGAGAAAAAAAAGGAAAGCAATTCTTCAAAGAAATTTGCTAGACGCACACTTCCATCTGTTCGAAAGTCCTCCAAGCCCAGACGCGAAAGAGGCCGGAAGTCAGCTACTCCGTTATCGCAGCGGCGTTACTCCTCGAACTCCCCTTCGTCGGTCTCGATCGCAGAAACTTCTCGTTCAGGAGTGGTAAAACCGCGAGGAACAGTTCCTTCTTTCGCGAAACTTCAGATAAGACCGGTATATACAGGGTGCGGTCAGGAATCCGACGCGGAATTATTCGTTCCGCACAAAATAAGCCCAGGATTCCGTTTTGATCCGTACGCTTCGATCATTATTCTGATTATCGCGTCAAAAACGCTTGAAACGTGTGTTCTTCGGTCGACCTAAACCCTGACGATTGAAGGTGAGCAAACGCATGTCATTGAGATAATCTGCGACTCGATATCTCCCTTTATAGAAAATTAGTAAATAAATCGTAGCGCAAGGGGTTAAACAGAGAAAATAAATTTCTGCTCGGTAGCCACTTTCTGCATTTTTCCGAGAAATCCGCAGTCCGCTCGTTACCAAAAACGCTATAAAAGGTTGTGATGGAATCATAGACAGTTCAAGCACAATTTTCCGGAGCAGATGATCCCCGGGGCGAAAGTGTCGCGCGGCGTAGGAAGCGGTAACTCATCCCGAACGTTTCACTTTCGAGTTAAAAGCGTTCGAGCGTCTGAGCTTTCGATTTTCGCGATGCCGCGGCAATTATCTGACCGAAAAGCTTTGTGGGAACGTTCTCCTTGGCCTCGTTAGCCGTTCACCGATTCAATTTTCCGAGAAGAGGAGAGCGCGGCGCACGTGCGAAACCGTCGAAACGTTTTTCGCCGGTCGACGTCTGCGGCGAGGGTGTCGTCGTTCCTCTAAATATAGCGGAGGCCGGTCCCGTGGCCGTGACTTTTCGGTTTCTGTGCGCCACCGGTTATAGCATTATGTCACGTTAATAACGTCCAGCGAGCGGGCGCGCTCTCTCTCTCTGTGGCTTCTTGATCTTTCGGCTATCCGTGGCATTCGGCCGAGGGCGCCGCGGCAACGGCGACTTTGAAGCTTTAATTAATGACACGGGGACGCGCACGAGAGACACGCACGGTGCCCGCAAAAGATCAGCACGCCGAAATTGCGTCGTCTGCCGCTGTCCCCCCCCTCTCTCTCTCTCTCTCTCTCTCGCTCCCAGTCATTCGTGACGCGCGCGAGCTGCCGCGATAAATAATTGTCAACGTCGGGCGTAATCGTTATTGCGATCCACGGGATCCTACGCCGATTGAATCCTCCGTGATACGGCGACGCTCGACGGCATCCGTCACGCTCGCTATTCGGTTCGTCGGCTTTGTGATAGCGAACTACCAGCGAGCTTCATTTATAGCGAACTGCGGTCGCGATGCTCGCACACCAGCGAATTCGAACGCAGACCGGCGCACCACCTACAAGCCGCACACTGGCCTCGCGAATTGTTCGCGATCCTCGTTCTTGAATATCGAAGCGCTCCTCCTCCTCCTCCTCCTCCTCCCCTTCCCCCCACCCCCATCTGTTTTGCTTTCGACTCGTTGCACGACTATAGCCGACCACGTTTCGGAGACTAGATCTGCCGCACCGTTGACTAATATTGATCGTTACGGTGCACCCCTTATAACACCGGACTCTGAAAACACCGTTTCGATAGAACGCGATGCGACAATTCCGCGAAAGCCTTTCCACAAAATACGATACGCTGTCGATTTTTCCATTCGAAGAACAACAGTTTTATTTGGCTTTTCCTTTGTCTACCTCGAGCGCAAGAAACAGGAAATGAAAATTGTTTGCGACAACCGCAAGAACCGGGAACAAAATAAACATTTTTGCAACAAATCTGCAAGAAGCAGGGCCCAAGTAAAAATTGTTTGCAACGAATATTCTAGAAGCAGGACCTAATTAGAAATTGCCTGCGATAGCTGCAGGAAGCAGGACCCAAATAAAAATTGTTTGCAACAAGTGTAAGAAGCAGGAGGCAAATAAAAATTGTTCGGAACAGATCTTCAAGAAACAGGAGTCAAGTAAAAATTGTCTGCGATAGCTGCAGGAAGCAGGACCCAAATAAAAATTGTTTACAACAAATCTTGAAGAAACAGTAGTCAAGTAAAAATTGCTTGCAACGAATCTTCAAGAAACAGGATCCAAATAAAAATTGTTTGCAACAAGTGTAAGATGCAGGAGGCAAATAAAAATTGTTCGAAACAGATCTTCAAGAAACAGTAGTCAAGTAAAAATTGCTTGCAACGAATCTTCAAGAAGCAGGACCCAAATAAAAATTGTTTGCAAGAAATGTAAGAAGCAGGAGGCAAATAAAAATTGTTCGAAACAGATCTTCAAGAAACAGTAGTCAAGTAAAAATTGTCTGCGACAGCTGCAAGAAGCAGGACCGAAATAAAAAATGTCCGCAGCGAATCTTCAAGAAGCAGGGCCCAAATAAAAATTGTTTGCAACAACTGCAAGAAGCAGGACCCAATTAAAAATTGCCTGCAATGAATCTTGAAGAAGCACTAGAATAAAAATTGTCCGCAGCGAATCTTCAAGAAGCAGGACCCAAATAAAAATTGTTTGCAACAACTGCAAGAAGCAGGACCCAATTAAAAATTGCCCGCAACGAATCTTGAAGAAGCACTAGCCAATTAAAAATTGTCTGCGGGAGCTGCAAGAAGCAGGACGCAAATGAAAATTGTTCGCAACAAATGCAAGAAGCAGAAGACAAGTAAAAATTGTACGAACGCAATCTTCAAGAAACAGGAGTCAAATAAAAATTGTCTGCAACGACTGCAAGTAGGAAGACCCAAGTAAAAATTTTTGCAACCAATCTTCAGGAAGCGGGACCAAAATAAAAATTGTCTGCGACAACTGAAAGAAGCCGGACCAGAATAAAAATTGTTTGCGACAACTGCAAGAAGCAGGACCCGGATAAAAATGGTCCGCACCGACCCCCTAGAAAAGGCAACCGAATAAAAGTTGTCTACTCCCAAGAAGAACAATTCAGAGCACCTCTCCGCCGCACATGCGCCCTAATAAAGACCACAGAAGCATAGAACAGTGAAAACTGAAATCTCTTCAGGGTTTCGCCGATTTTGTTCGCTTCTTTCGACGATCAAAGTCGCCGTCGGTCCGATTTAAATATTCTGCCACGACGATCGGGACCGGTCGATTTTTTCCTTTTTTCCGCGGGCGGTTCCAGCGTGCTCCTCATCTTGTTCCATTAGTTTCCACGTCGGTCGGGAAGTTCTCGAGTGCGCCGTTTATAAATAAGAAGCCGGGGGGCCGGTCGTCTTTCGCGAATTGCACGTGGCTGGCCCCGCGTCCCTCGCCGAACAACCGGCTCGTTGAACTCCTGAGAGGGCGGCACTCGAGCCTCCGAGAGGTCGATCACCGTCGATTATCGCGCCATGAATCTGGCTACACGCGAAATCCACTCGGTGTCCCGCCGGGCAGTGCGAAATAGATACATACACCCGCGCAACGATCTGCGCTACCACGCTCGGATGCAACCGCACCCGCGGGACCAGAAACTCTTCACGGTGTCGGCCTGTTAAACGGAGCTGACGAGCAGACACTATTTTCTGCGCGTCTTCTTTTTTAGAAACGAACCTTCCACCGATCTTCGTGTTCTTATTCGGAGAACTCGGCGCACTGGCTGTCGGCGAACGCCCTACGCTAAAGTCATCGCGAAAACCTGGATGACGTAAAACAAGTTGGAAAACGTTCTTTTTTATTCGCTTCTTTCGATGTAGGTTGCGATAAGTTGAAAAATGTCCTCCTTTATTGGTCTCCCTTAATGTAGCTTGCGACGATGGAAATAATAAACGATTTTCATAGTCAAGGTCATTTGAAGGTCATCCTGTGATTTTTTGATCGAATGCCATATCTTTGTTGTTACCATTTCATGGACCACAACAACGCTCAGTTCGTTGAATATATCAGCTGGAAAAATGTTTGATCTGTATAAATAAAAATCTGTCGAGAGATCAAAAAAATGCAAACTTGTGAAAACAAGTCAAGAACGTAAAAATTGTGCTACGTTACCTTCAGCTCGTTGAAACGATTGGAAAAATAAATAAATTGCAACCATTAAAGGAGGAAACGAATTTCCATTCGATCCCAGTACCTATTGATGGATAGCATAATTATTTTGCATAAAGATTCGCAGTCCAGGGAAGACGGAACGTTCGCAACAGTTACCCCGCCACGTTCCGCTAATTTTTCGTCGATCGGTTCCTCCGATTCTCTTTTTCCTCCCATAAAAATGTCTCCGGAGCAACGCATCGCCGGGAGCGGCGCAGCGCGCAGAGATTACTCGATCCGGAACAGATGCACGGATTTGCATACAGTGTAACAGCAGGTGTTCGGCAGGCATTTGAGCATGCACCGTGGCCGGGGAACAGAGAACGACGCTCTAAGAACGGGGTCGATTAATGGGTTCGTGCCGCTCCGCACGCGATAAACCCGCAATATCGGATTGATATTAATTGGCCGCGAGGAAGCACCATAAAGACATTACGACGGTGCACCGCGAGCCTGCGGGTAATTATTGCCGGTTTAATGCCCCATCGACCGGGAGAGGGAGAGCCCCATAGAACAGCGACAACACCGGCCGCGTCTCCGACTGTTTGTTGCTGTTGTCGTTCCCGTTGTTGTTCCCATGGAGCACCGGCAACCAAACAATCGGCCGTTGCTTCTCCGGGTAGCAACGACCGTCCGCGCGCAGGATTTACGATCGATTTTTATACACTTTTTATCTCCTCCGAGACCGATGGATTTATTTCGGCCGCGTTTTAATTACGGCCGCAACATAGCACGACGGAAGAGTTTCGCTCGCGATTCATCGTCCCGTATTTATGGCGGTGTTTTGTGGCCGGGCCGAACGACCGGTCTCATAACCTGATCGTTTAGGGTTGTTGCTGCAGCGAGGAGGCGGCTTTAATACACAGATTAATTGAACCGGGTTTTGTCGGGTTTTAAGGGGGCCGGCAGGCATTTGGCCTTGACTGTCACGCTATGTTACGCTATGACTTTTTTCTAGACATTTTACGTCTTAAATAAGTAAGTAATTAATTAAAAATGCATACCACATTGTTTGTACATGTCTTTGCTACGTCTGTATAGAGCCTTTTTTTCGATACGAACACTAAATCTCTCGAAAATAAGAGAATCTCTCAGCGGCAGCCATCTTGTGACGTCTCACTTGCTTCGGAATTCGAATTTTCTGCCGAATATTACAAATTACTCCAGGATGAGGTAGAAATTCGCAATTTGGGCTCTATACAGACATAGATTGGACTTTTAGGAAACACAATTGACCACTTCTAAACTGCTCATTGCAATATTGAAGCGATAGTTTGAAAAGGTTTTGACCCATGCATACGTATATGGATTTCAAACCCTGCCGGCCCCCTTAAACGCAACCCTACCGCCGCGGCGCGGCCAGGCGAACGGGGAGAATGTTGTTTCTTGTTGTTCCTAAAAAGTTTCACTGTAAAATAATTTAAGCTTGTTGCTCCGGCGAGGCAGCAGAACGCAAAGATTAATCGAACGGGTTTTTGTCGGGTTTCGAAGCAACATGAGGAATCGTTGGGCGTTCATTTATCACAAGCTGTCGAATAACCTGATCGTTAAGGGTTGTTGCTTCAGCGAGGATGCGAATTTACGTGTTAATTAAACGGGTTTTTGTTGTCTTACATGATGTTGTAGCGCGAGGGGCTGACCCGTAGTTTAGACATTGAAACTGTTGCAGTCGTTATAGTCTCCGGGACTGCTAATATTTATTGCGGATTTTTATGCAAATTAAAAATGTTGTGTATCAATTGCGAACTTTCTTGAAATTTCTTTCTTTCTTCGATCATTTTAGTAACTTGGAAATAAATTAAATTATCATTTTTATACTATCAGAAATTTTAATTACCATTCGAGGTGGGTTAATGCAAACTTTTTCACGTATTTCAAGAAAACTGAAGATCTACGTAGTACTATAACACGTGATATGATTCCTTGGACATACTATATGATGTTTCAAGCAAGAAATTTTAGAATCATTCCGGAAGATATTTAAGACTCTCCGCTGGAGTGCATCGTCTCATTAGGGAGACAGTAAACGCTAGCTGGGGGGGGGGGGGGGATATGTTTCCTCTCAACTCTTTGAAAAAGAGGATTTTTTAGAATATTCAGTGCATGTTCTACAAAGAACCAGATTATGTATCAAAGTCATAAATTTGGTGAAAAGTGAAAAATATGAACTGATCTTTTACTACGTAATTAAAGTGACCTCCAAATGACCTCTAGCTCGATCGCAGAGGATTGACACATTGACAACTGGAAGTCTATTAACCCTCGGAGTCAAAGAAGTTCTAATTACTGTGCACTAAGCCCTAGTTAAGGTCGTAGTGCACAGACATTCAGATTTGCACATTAAGATTTTAACAACGACGCTAATTATTTACAAAAAGGTCTCCCCCTCCGATTTTAATGTCATTGAAATATCTTCTCAAGGTGAAGAAACCAAGGCCATGTAACATGTATAGAGAAAAGTGGTTCAGAATGACGACCTTGAGAACATATTTCAAGGTCATGAAAATCTCCCTTTTTCAAATAATTACCACGCAATTATCCAATAGAAATTGGGTTCAGAAAATTAAATAAAACACAAATTTCGACAGACCTGAAGCTTAAGGGGGTATCGTTCGCTGGACAGGCGACTTTGCGAAACAGCGTGAGCTCATCGACTGGAACGCGGTAGCAGGAAAAATAAGTAAGACCGGAGAGCAAACCTTCCATTAGACTCCATCGGCCATGATATCATCTCCCGCGTCCCGGTAAAATCGCCGGGTTATGTCCCCGGTCTGGTCATCGATTCGCCAAACGATTTCCAGCGCTGCCAGCGAAATATCAATCCTCTCAGGCATAATTACATTTGCATCGAGCAGCGTCATACAAGTTTCACGCGGCCTGTTCCCCGCCGGTCTGTGTCCCTTTCGCGAATCCACCGTCGGCCTTTTTATCATCGAGCCGGTAATTGTAACAGGCCCAGAGGGCAGTCCATTAGCCGTAATAATTCCATAAAATCCGGTTCGCCGTTCCGGCCGGTAAAACGTGCTCGTTTCGAGCTTTATCACCCACCTACCTGTCCCCCAAAGCGGCGAAAAATTCGCTTTTTACAACGGTCCGTCCGGTCGTTCTACCATACACACGGCCCTTCCCGTGGCCATGTTTGACACCGGTGATGATCCGGCGGGGTGCTCGCCTGATGATTCCACCGCGAATCCCCACGAAATGGAACGAATTTTCCGTGCCACCGTCGAACAAAATGCTAACGCGTACCCGATTCTCATTGCTAGCCGCAAGGGGGTGGGGGGTGGGGGGGGGTCGATGAACTTTAATTCACTGCCGCATTTTCAATGGTCATTTAGATGATAATTGCACGCTGTTCCGGGACGGGTGGTATTCAAAATATACAGGGCGTTCCGGGTTTTGCCGGCCCGAGATTGTCAGTGTTTTCTACGGATTATTTTACCTGATATGGTAACGACAATTTTGGAAAAAACAGCAGACGAAGTTTCTCTTGAAGCTGAAACTGAAGACGTATTTTTATCGAAAATGCTACCAATCGGAATGTCTCCAAACGTTCCAAAAAATGTACTTCCTTGAACCGGTTGATTCCGCAGGTCATTTGAAGCAACTTTTTCCTTTGCGAAATTCTTCTCCGCCGCTCCGTTACGGAGTTATTCGCGAAAATCACGGACCAATCAGAACGCGACTACGGCGGACCGATTCCCGCTGAGCGAAGCGCTGGCATTGGCCGGACCGGTACCGTCTGCTATGGCCGCGCTCTGATTGGTCCGCGTTTTTCGCGAATAACTCCGCAACGAAGCGGCGGAGAAGATTTTCGCAAAGGAAAAAGTTGCTTCAAATCACCTCAGGAATCAGTCCTTTCAAGTATGGTAATTTTCTAAAATAAATCGTGCAAGAAGATAAGGAAAATATTTTTGGTGAGGGTCAATCGGGCGTTGCGGGTCTCGGAGGCCGAGATTGGCCCCGAATAATAACCGGCAGCTCCCCGGAGCGATTTCTTACTAATTTCGAATTTGTAGCAGAATTTCGCGGGCGGTTCCCCACGCTTGGGAACCCAGATATTCTCCCTTTGGCCTGATAATATTGACCGCAGTGCTTGATGCTGTTTCGCCAGCAGCCCCAGGGACGCGCCATTACCGGCCTGCTGCACCGTAATAATTTAATGCTGGGAACTGGGTCAATGCCGCTGAGACGAGTCGCTTTTGTGCTACTCCGGCCGACTGATTTGCATTCTGAGGAAAATGATCGGGAGAACCCCGGGCGTTCGCCGATCTGCTCGCTCGATTGGTTCTTCCCCGTGCGTTTCGGAACGGGCTGCGTTGCGGAATCGATGCGGAATGTAGGACCGATATTAATTAAATCCGAGGGAGCTCTGCAAATAAAGGGACCGCCGGTTAACTGTTTCGTCGGTTTGCTATACTCCCGTGTCATGTTTGCAACGGTATCGGCACTCTCGAAACGCCACTTTGTGCGCCCTGCATCTTTCAAGCGAGGGAACGCGGTTCCGAAGTGGGTTTGATAATGTTTGATGACGTTCGATTACGTTTGGATGGAGTTGGCTGGAACACCAGAGGTGTGGGGCACTTTTTCTTTTGGTGGAATTTATCGAATAATTTTGCGAGCCGTTTTTAGTCCGTTGAATCCTTCGGAATTGGATCTTTTTGGGGCACGCATGATTGAAGAGCATTTGAATTTTTACTTGTAAATTTTTCTTCCACGTATTTTTAGAGATACTTTTTCTGGACTCCTTGGTTTCCTCTTTCGTTATTTATGAACCTTTTGCACTCGGATGACGATTCTGACGTGCCACTGAAAATTGATATACCTCTCATTATTGAAAATATCACATAATTAAACATTTGGGTATATAGAGTGGAAATATTCGGTCGGAATGTATGATTTTAGAATTAAAATAATTTCGAGTGGAAGAGGTTATAAAATAATTCCTACGAGCTATTTTTTATAGGAAATTAATGTTGACTGCATAATTAGTGCCGAGTTAGTGCATTTAAATCTTCACCTGTTAATATTTTCCTGATATATATTTTCGGAGCTGCTTTTTCTGGAAACTTGAATAAATTGAACTGAATTATTTAACTTGCCGAATCTAAAGGCACAGGAACCAATTTTAACCAAGCATCAAATTGTGGAGTCGGATGATGGTCGAAAGGATTTTTAATTAATATTGACAACGTTGGACGTCCAAAAAGGGGAGAAATTTTGCGCGAACGGTAAGCTCTTAAAATTAACTTCACCTAATACGATGGTCCGTATTTAACATAAAATAATACATACGAATGGCTGACGCGAACGAGTTGGAGCTAACAAGGGAACTTCAGCGAAAATAGTTGGAACGAAAATTTCATCGTATTTTATGCTACACAGAAATGTGTAACTAAAATCGCTAAAAACTCAGCGCTGTGGTAAATATATTCTCTCGAGTGCTCTCAGTTTATTTGAAATGCTTTCACGACATTTTGAAAATTATTAAGCATCGTGAAACTTTTATTTCAACACTTTATTTTATGTGTGGGCATATATAATTGTAACTCTGAGAGTTTATAGAAAAGTTGACCAAAAAAAAAAAAATACACGTACTCATGTTTAATGGATGTTTTTATTTCGACGAGCTAAAAGCAGCGGATAAAAATTTCATGCCAATTGAAGGACTCGGATTCAAATTTTTAGACTGCACAAGATAGTACGAATGTACATAGCTACAGTGATTTCTCTATATATGTCGCGAAGGCTTCGATGATAAAC
This sequence comes from Halictus rubicundus, assembly GCF_050948215.1. Classification (NCBI taxonomy): domain Eukaryota; kingdom Metazoa; phylum Arthropoda; class Insecta; order Hymenoptera; family Halictidae; genus Halictus; species Halictus rubicundus. The sequence goes on along the minus strand of NC_135153.1, from coordinate 16,668,215 downwards.
GTCGCGAAATTATCCCCGCTACCGCAGGGTATACCCCGTGAGGGACCAAGAAGCTCGAGAGACCTGGGTCACCGGGGAGTGTAAGAATAGTATCTCCTGGCCGATATAAGTCAGCGTCTTGGACATATATCGAGAATTCACTGTATCAACTTCGACTGTATAAAATCACAAATCGGTCTCTGTTCGATTGGAAAATGAAAGAATTTTACTGTTACCTCGAATACCCCGGGATCATCGCTTCCCGGATCGTTATTATTTCACCGAACGAACCCCGAACTATTTTTTCCACTTAATGAGGCTCTCGAGCAACTTGAACGCCGGGGTCGAGCAGAAAATTACCGAACTCCCAACAGAAAGTTTCGCGCAAAGGTGGAGGAGAGATTAATTGAATTTTGATTAGACGTCGCGGTCAGATAGACCGAAAAGGAACGGAGGTACGTCGATTATTAGGCGTGGAAGCGGAGCAGCTACTTAGAATAATTTTCATCAGAAGTTCGGGAAGAATTTCAAGGGAGGAAACCCGACGAGGGTTCGCAAGGGAGAAAGAGTGAAAAAGAGAGAGAGAGAAGCGAGGGTGGGTTTCCGGAAGGGGTGGAAGGGAGTCGCCATGATTATACCTGGGGCAATATTGAATCGAGCACGGACACGCGAGGTCGGACATATTAAGATTATGAATCCATTAGCCAGGAACGACTAGATGAGGTCGAAATACATCTCGGTAGTATTGCTCTCTAATGGATCTCTATTTTTTATTGCCGCCCCGGTCGGACACGTTTCCGGTATAAAGTTCTCTGGGCCACTTAACCGCGGCTGAATAATTTCAGCAAGCTAATCGTAAAGAACGATTGCAATTCTTGCACTTAAGGAACAATGCCGGGGGAGCTGGGCGGTAATGGCGGTCGCCGCGGAAATTGTTAGCGTGTAATGGGCTCGCTGAAAATCCGAGGAACCGTCTTAATCCGATGCTTTACCCTACTTCGTGTCAATAGGGGGGCAACGCGTTCCTCGAATTCCTTTGTTTTACGTCTCAGATTTACTTTAGGATATTCTCCGACATTTTTTCAGAAAGCACCGACCGACCTGAATGTATCAAATGCAGCGGACTTCGTAGAAACATAAAAATAAAATACCTTGGTAGTCCTTTTCTGCGTTCGGCGTGGATCAAAGAATAGTATCTCCTAGCCGATATAAGTCACAGAGCTATCCCAACTTCCGCGGGGTATACCACGCGAGGAGCCATGACCCGAAGCCTCTGGAGCTTCGCTGTCGAATATCTCCTGGCCGATATATGTCCCTGGCTAGACCCGTGTTTTGGACATCGATCGAGTAAGCACTGTACATACATTTTCGAGCGGATAGAGTTTACAATCTATAATGGTATTTATTTTGTAAAACAGAAATTCATTTTGGAAGAATCTAAACTAAAGAATACTGACGCTAATCCAGAGAATACTGAGCTAGCCTGGGCACGGCGATGAAAGGAGTCTCAGGATTAGCGTAACGAGGGTCGCCATTTTTTCATAGGCCGGGAACGTACATAGTACGGATGGAACATCTTTGTTAGCATTTTATGGGGCTCGAAGTACCAGTTAAGTCGAACCCACCTCCCACGTGCGTAACTATAGGAACGAGTTCTGCGGGTACAGTTGTACAGCGCTGCTAATGTGGCCGGGGGAACGCCTCCATTCGTTCCAGAAGTATTCGCGGTAGCCGGTTCCCGTAATTAAACCAACAAGTCGGATTTAAGCTGCCGCGCGCCTCGCAAAAGGAGAAAAAAAAATGGCGGGGCAGGGGGACAGGGGAGAAACGAAGAAGAGAAGGCCCTTTTACGATCGACGACCAGTTCTTCCACGGTTTCGACCGATGCTCCGACGCCGTCTGTTACACCGCGCCGCTTTTATAATTACGCGCGGCGCAATTAAACCCCGCGAGCTACCCGCGATAAATGCACACCCCCCCCCCCCCCCCCACCACCACCCCTACCCGCGCAATTAAACTGCCGCATTATGTTAATTAAAACGTTGATATTTATTGAAGGCGGCGCGCGGCCAGCGGGCGCGGCGATTTCTCAAAGCGACCGACCGCGCAGCGCTTTCGGCTCCGTCTTCAAGGATGTTCGCGAGACGACCGATTTCTCGAAACGAGAATTTTTTTTTTTTTTTGAAGTCATTAGTTGCAATTGATGGAGACAATTTTCATTTTGCCGGTCTACCGATGAGGATTTGTGTAGTTCAAAATGTAGCGAATGCGGATGTTCAGGCATATTAGGAATTGTCCAATTTTGAAATTAAAAAATTATTTTAATCTGTCTATTGTTTTAAATTACACCAGCCCGTTTTTGTTTTCACAAACGCATAAAATCCGCAGTCTAATCATTAATTGAGTTTAGAGCCCAGAGAAAATGGTTACACTAAAACATTTATGTAGATTCCTAAAATAATGCTTTTTATGGAGCAACTTGTGCAATACCGACACTATATTTATTGTATACACTGAACAAAAATTAATTTGTATTTTTCCTTTCTGTTTCAGGTAAGTGGAGGCTTCCTATCACCTCTTGCCGCTGTTAAACAACTTCTACAGGGTGTCTCATACAAAAGGATCACGTATGAAGTCAGAACGATTAACCTGTATTTAACACTGAATCTATCGAGTACTAAAAACAACACAGTTTTACTTTATAGAAAGTAACCTGACCGAAACCTTACAAAAATAGCAAGACTAAATATACTGAGATTTTTCTCAATTTTTATGGAACTATGTCTACTCGATATATGTCCAAAGCACGGGTCTGGCCAGAGACATATATCGGCCAGGAGATACAGTGAATTCTCGATGTGTCAACAACGGGTCTTGCCAGCGTCGTGTATCGTCCTACGGTAGGGGTAGTGGGGATAATTCCGTGACGTTTATCATCCAGGCCTTGGCGACATATATAGAGAAATCACTCGAATGGAGAAAGTCCCATAAAAAAATAATGAAAAATAAAACAGTTTTGTTATTGGATTAGTAGTGGTCTCACACCGATATACCTGACCCGTGTTATGTTTACACTCCTCGGCGACCGAGGTCATTCGACCTTGGAGCCCCTCACGGGGTATACCCTGCGGCAGTGGGGTAGTTCTGGGTCTTATATCGGCTAGATATTTACGACATATATCGAGTAAAGACAGTAGTGTGTGCTTGAATATTCAAATGTATCCAATCGTTAACCACGGTAGCATTACTACAATTTTAATAATTATACCTTCAAGACGATGTGTTCGAAAACACACATATCGCAGTCGAGTCACAGAATTACGCTGTACAGTGCTAATTACACGGTCGTCCATCGCTCTCCGCAACCGGAACACGGTTCCGATCTCGAAACGATCTTCGAGCAACAATTCATCGGAGCGTACATCCTCGATTAGGCGTTCTGTTATCGGGCACCGGCGTTTTTCGGTGATGCTGGGGGCATCAGGAACGCTTCGAAAGATATTGGATCGGGCGCTATCAGCTGCAAAGCTGAGCGGTTCCGCGTCCGTTTTGTCAGGTGTTGCGGCGAACCCTGGGCGCTTTTGGCAACGCGACGCTCGCAGGTAAACCGGCGCGCGATACGCGAAATGGAAAAGCCTGCGGCTCACTTTCGGCCCGATAACGCCGTCATTGATAAATTATGCGGCCGTTCGGTGGCCCGCAACCGGACGCCGAATCGATACGCTGATAGAGGGCCCCCCGCGCTTCTTGTCGCCTCGTTCCGCAATGGGATCGTCGCTCAATCTTAGTTAGCGCCGCGTTTTTCTAATATCGCACAGTCGTAGATCATCGACCCTTCACCGTGGAAGTACCGTTGAAAAACACTCCGATTGTACCTGTCCGCCCCGTTAACCCTTTGAAGTACAAATGATCCCTTTCATTTCATTCTGCGATGTGTTACTTCGGTAATGTCTGCGAGAGATCCGACGATAGAACTCTTTCGTTTTTAATTATTTCTTTGTGAAATTTTTGTAGATATATTTGCCAAGTTCTTCCGATTGAAACGAGTCCAAACACGACACAATTCGAACCATGCTCAGTCATTTCATCCACGATTCAGTGGAACCTCGATTATCCGAACCGATGTTGCCCGGACTCTATATTATGTGTTTCCATACGCAATCCGTATACGTTATACGAATCACTGTATAAGCGGGTAAAGATTTAGTCTAGCATTCTAGCTAGACAACGATTAGTTCGGATAGTAGAGGTTCTACTATATCGCGGATTAAACGAGTAAACGCGAGGCAAATCGTGTCGTGTTTGGTATCGTTTTAATCGGAAAAGTGTCGCGAAGGTGTCAGTGAAAGTTTCATTGAAAAATGATTATCGCAGTCATACTTAAATAACAATTTATCCTAAGATCAGCGTGGAAGGTTGACCTTCATCCGTCCCCTGTTTCTAAGTTTAACACAATTTTCTTGGTAGTTTCGAAGAAGTTCTCCTAGTTGTTAATTATTGCGGGGCCAAGCGCCGGGTCAGAGAGTCATGTTGCAGCGATCCAAGCGATTCGGGCCGTTCAAGGTCGTCGAATCAGCAGCCCCGCCAGTTTTCCGGCCGGCGTGGCCATGCTTTGGTCGTTTCGCGTGCGATTTACAGTTCACGCGATGCCGCAATCGCGGCATTGTCAAAGCGGCGATAAATCCGGTCGATAAAGTCCGCGATGGCGGGCCGCGTCCCAGTCGAAAATCCCGCGACCCCGTTTTCGTCACTCCCTTTCGTTAAATGTGCGCGCGCGCGTTCGGTGACAATTCACGCGAATATATTATTCGTCTAGGTGGTTTTTACTATCTGGCCGGCGCAATCGGCCCTCCTCCGGCCGCAAAAACAAGCGAATAATAAAGCCAATTCACCCGAAGCGACGTTATCGCCGCCGGTTTCGTGTTTTTCGCGACGCCTCGGAACTCTCCGGTCCCCGACGGTATGCAGCAATGAAATGCAAATACGAGGACGAAGGATTCGTCGAGCATGGACGACGTTTAACATGTCGTACCGGTGTCCGCAAAACACCTACAAAATCATAGCGATTTACAGTAGTCTCGCCTAATAGCACGAAGAATTGACCTGCATTCTCGATATATGTCAACAACACGGGACTTGCCAGCGTCGTGTATCGTCCAGGGGACATACCCGTGTTATGTTTACACTCCTCGGCGTCCGAGGCTTCTCCAGCTTCGTGGCCCCTCGCGGGGTATACCCCGCGGTAGTGGGGATAATTTCGCGACGTTTATCGTGCAGGCCTTGACGACATACATAGAAATATCGCTGTATTAGGTTGTTCCAAGTTTCGCTTTCGATTCGTGTGCGCTATGCGAGTTCAAAGGTGCCTCTAAGAAATCAAATTGCATGGTCGGGTAAGAAGAAGATTAGAAAATAACAAAACATTAATGCAAGAATTTGTCAAAATATTAACTTCACTATACAGGGTGAGTCACCAAACGTTAGCACCTCAAATATCTTTGTTGTTTCTAAAGATGCGTAAAATATGGTAAGGACAAAGTTGAATGGTACAATGGTACAATAAAAAATACGTTTTTTCTGTCCTTGACCTTGAATGACCTTGGACTAATTATAGTCACTGAATTCCTAATGAAAGGAACTATCATTGTAGGTGTTTAAAAAAGGGTGGTTCCATTTAAAAAAAGTCAAGGTGACCTTGATGTCTGCAAAAAAATGACATAAAAACAAAATTTTTTTTTGCATCGTGTCAGCCCCATTGTACCATTCAACTCTGTCCTTACCATATTTTACGTATCTTTAGAAACAACATAGATATTTGAGGTGCTAACGTTTGGTGACTCACCCTGTATATTGAGCTTATACATAGCAAAAGAAAGTTATGGGGCAGCCAAATGGAATTAGTTATTGCCAAGAAATATAGGTAATTATTTAGGAAAGGGTCCACCTTACAGATTTATACGACCTTGGAATATGTTCTCAAGGTCATCATTCTGAACAAGTTTTCCCTATACACGTCGTCGCCGCTTCTGTTGATCAAATTGCATGGTCGGGTAAGAAGAAGATTAGAAAATAACAAAATATTAGTACAAAAATTTGTGAAAATATTAACTTAACAGTACATTCAGCTTATACATAGCGAAAGAAATTTTTAGGGCAGCCTAATGGAAATAGTTATTGCCAAGAAATATAGGTAATTATTTAGAAAAGGGTCTCCCTCACCGATTTGTATGACCTTGGAATATGTTCTCAAGGTCATCGTTCCGAACAAATTTTCCCTCTACACGTTTCCGGCGCTTCTGTTGATCAAATTGCATGGTCGGGTAAGAAGAAGATTAGAAAATAACAAAATATTAGTACAAAAATTTGTGAAAATATTAACTTAACAGTACATTCAGCTTATACATAGCGAAAGAAATTTTTAGGGCAGCCTAATGGAAATAGTTATTGCCAAGAAATATAGGTAATTATTTAGAAAAGGGTCCACCTTACAGATTTGTATGACCTTGGAATATGTTCTCAAGGTCATCGTTCCGAACAAGTTTTCCCTATACACGTTTCCGGCGCTCCCAGTATTAAAATCACCTGGGAAAGCGTTTGCACGGAACTTCCCCCGTTCCATTCATCAAAACCTACCGCGTAAAAGTTGGAACACCATCAAACTCCCATAGAAAGACGCCAGCCGTTCGGGTCTGGTCCCGCTTGCAGAAGTCGGGGGTGATTTCGCATAAAGCGAGCGGCCAGGGACGAGCGTCGCGGAGCGTCGGGGAGCGTCGGAAGGATATTCGGGCGTGTGTTAAATCGTCGGTGTAAAAGGGCACTGGCAGACTCCAAGCTGACGGTTATCATCGGCAGGTAATAAAGCTTCATAAATACCTGTGATAGTCCGAATGAAAGTGGTACCGCAGCGGCGGCACGGCGGCGGTGCGAAGCATAATTTTTCGGGTCTGCGGCGGGACAGATTACGCGGTCGTGTTTGAACCCGGTGGCCGCGGGCATCGTTAGCCGGCAATAAACTGTCATAATGTGAAAAATATTTGTCTAAAGTATCTGACGCGGAATGGCGCCCCGGTAATTACGTAAAAAAAGTGGCTTTTAACTAAAACACATTACACGCCGCCGGTGCACTTTAACTCGTCCGGTTGCCGATGAATAACAACCACCCCCGATTAACGCGTTACTCACCGGGCAGAACTTTCCGCTGCGAAGAAAATGAAATTGAAGCGACAAGAGACGGGGAAGGGGCGGGGGGATAAATAAAGGAAAGAAAATATGAAGGATGACGGCACGGAACGACGGTATAATAACCCGCGGAAAGAAAACCGGTGCCCTTCGGGTCTTAATCCGCCCGTTTTACGGGCGCTTTAGACGGTTTTAAGCTTGCATCTTCTCGTTACTTATTGCTCCGGTATAATTTATTACCGACGCGTCATTTATGGCCCTCGTATATAGACTCGCCGCGATACGCGAGCGCCACGAATACGGGGGTGGCGAAACGTAAATCTTCATTTGGATCATCCTCGGAAACGATTCGAGATCTCCGTCGAGGATCGAACACCGGCGCTTTACGACACCGAGAGGTGGATTACGCGACCCGCCACCCGCCGGGATTTCCTTCGTGTTTTCGCCTGATTCGTCTTTATTTAACACCGTACGAGCTCGATCCGCCCCGGAAAATCGGAAACACGGACCGCGTTTGCACTGTTTATTGCAGGGGGATTACTTCTTTTTGGTCTCAGCGAATTCCTCTGAAATTTGATCGAAGGCTCCATAAGGCATCTTGACTGTTCAAAAATATGGCACATTTTCGTGAATTTATTTAACCATGACGAATAAGTGAAAAATGACGACTTTTTACAGCGATAATAACATAACTTGTAACTTTACTCTCTACTTTTTTTTTTCAGAACAAAATATTGAAAAATGGGAAAGTTATCCTCTGTTTTTGAAATGGCCTGCTTTGGTACACCGATGATCGATGGCCGCCATTGCAGATATAAATTGAAGCGTTTGAAATTTGTTCACTCTCAAACTAGAGGGTATTGTATAAAATATAGTGTAGAATGTTTAGGAAATTCAATCACGTGTAAAAATGGCAGCAGTTTCAGTCGAAAAATTTTAATTGTTTATAACTCAGAAAATATGTTGAGATATCGGAAGAATTGTATAGAGGTATTAATACCGCTTGATTGGTATCATCTGACGAGTTATTCTGTTGGTTTGCATTGCTGCGCAGATATTTATCCAGAAATGTCTATGTACGTACATAATTGCATGGTTGATTATTCTTACCAGAGAGTTGCTATCTGAATTACTGTTCAGATCGGCATCTACATGGCACCTGTAACCCACATTTCCCCTCAAAGACGACGATATTCATTAAAGTTTTATTATACCGTGGAATTAATCCTAGACACATCGACTAAATTATATCCTCCAGGATCTGGGCCAACTCAATTTACGAAAGAAGATTAAGAGGAACGAGTTAAAAACAGTAATAACGCACCGCATACGTTTATGCAAATTCGCTGTTTTATAGGTTGATTTGCAGAAACTCCAATTACATCGTGCTTCGTATTCCCCCGTTAATGACTGTCACTGCTGCTAAACTAAATCCGGAGCGTCGCGTACAAAATATTATTACTATTCATTTGTATTTTAAAAACTCCAACAATCCATAATAATAATTAATTCTCGGTTGACTCTGGGGGTGGAAATCAACACATGTCTCTAGATACCATAAAATTTAGAACTGTTTTAAACCGCTTGCAGTGTTCATTTAAAATATGAAATTATGAGGACGCACTTAGATTTTAATTACACTCGAAGGCGAAAATTTTCAAAAATTTCTCAATCCTATACATTCTGATATGCAAATTCCAAATCGACTCGCAACAAAATTGGAATTTTCCAATTTTCTCAATTGCCTCCGAATTCTAAAAAAAGACGCATAATTTTGTACGAAATTACGCGTTACAGTAGTCAGACACAAAATAAAAATATCTGCGAGAAACATAAGTCACACAGAAATGAATCTTTTCTCTCGACACTGTGAATAATTTTTAAATGAAATTCTTCCGACGTTTCCGCTGTTTAGTACGTCATTAACTAATTGTTCTAGCAAACGTATAAAATCCGCAGCACAATTTTGCGTAGGAGTCGGCCGCGTTAACGGAATGACGTGCGAAGGGTGCGCGAGGGGGTGCGAAACGGAGGTTCGAGGGGGCGCGAAAAATCGTGTCGCGTTTTCGTTCAATTTACCTGAAGGCTGCGACGAAATATTAACAGCGACGTTAATTGAGATAAGCGAGATCGCGCGGGCGCGGTCACGTCAACGCTGTCGCAACGTTGCGTGGCAGGGGAGGGGATGACAAAAATTTGATTCGTCGTCCTGACGGCCCCGGTCTCGCGAGTGCGAAATGAATCGCTAATTTCGTTCATAGGAATATATTTTTTTTCTTCCTCCCCCCGAGCAGCGTGCCCCCGCTCCAGATTAGCATCGTCGCACACAAGGAAAGGACATAATTCCCGCTTCGTGCCGGGGCCCGACTTCTATCCTGCCTTTTATCGACTTTTTACGAGAGCTCGTTCCCGAAGCGGAATAATCGTGTAATTACAGTAGTTTCGCCGTACCGGCCAACTATAAAGATCTATCGAAACAAGAATCTCGGTGGGAAAAACGGGGGAGGATTTTGTGTGTGCAAGCGCGGCGAGTGTCTTGTGCAGTGAGACGTCAAACTGCGGGAAAGCATCGAATTAACGTTTCATGGGGAGCTATGCTAAGTAGCTAAAACGTCGGCGATAATGCTTGCGGAAGATATTACCGGAGCACGTAATTTTGGCCGGAGAATTGTTGATCTTTAACACTAAAACCACCAGCGTAACAGAAGTAGGGTAGTCACTTGACACTGAACCTACTTGGAAGCAGTGACAGCGATCAAAATATTTTCATTTCGTGAAAATCACTGGGCAGCATTTATTTAGATTTTTCGCAATTTTTATCACCGGACAGCGGACCCAAAAGAAAAATTGCAACAAACTGAAATTTATTTTCGTTCGTTTACTAGGTTGGAAATGATATAACAGTATTTTTGATAAAATAGTTATTCAGAACACACCACAGTTCATGGTGAGCAGTTCAAAAAGATGGAACGCACCGGAGTAATTAATTTGAAAATTCTTGCATTAAAATTGTCCAAAATGGCCGAACACTTTGCAGCGAGAGCATCTCCGAGGGCCGGACCATTATCGAAACGGCGAGCAGCGGTCGACGTTCGGCTGGAAAATTTGTGAGGCATGGTGGGATCGAACAATTTACCCCTTTCGGACCACATCCTCCCCCATGGTCCCCGCCAACCCCCAGCCCTCTTCCGCCGAAAACTTTCCGCGGTTGTCACGGTTGTTATGATTTGCAGCGGGTGTCCGCGTCGCGGTTGATAAATCACGGACGACGTTCGCGGCGCGCGTGACGCGTGATGAACACGCGTGATGAACTCGCGGCGAGCTGAACCGAGCGGTGAGGAGCGGAGTGAGGCGGGGAGAGAGAGGGAGGGAGAGAGAGGGCAAGCTGAAAGGGTGCGTGCGGTGCACGGCACAGTGTGCTTTCATGCTCGGAAATCAGGCGTCTAAATCTAAACGGCGCCGCGACACGACGCCTCTCGCCGCGCGTCGACTAATTACCGTTAACGCGACCCGCCTAATTAACGGCAACTTTAATGTCCCGCCGCAAAACCAACCCCGCCGACACCCGCGGTTCCGCGCCGACGTATCGCTTTCTGATTTCCGGCGCGGCGCGCTTTGAAACGATCATGCGAGCGGAATTTTATTCCGAGGTTGGCCCTGCACTTCGTCCGGATGTCGTTAATTATCCGAAAAACTGGAGTTCTGGAACTCGACTGCAAACAAGTGCGTCAACAACTACAATGAAACAATTAAATTTGCATTGATTGATTTGGAATCTCTCCGGCAAGCGTGCGAGAACAAAGCAAGGCGTTCCCATGATTCCCAATCGCGAAATAAATCTCGGACGCGTGTGTGCCCAGGTGAATTCGCACCTCTTAAACGCGGTCGTGAGATAAGATCCGGCCGGAGGCAGCTGTCCATTTATAAATAATAGAATTAATCCGCGCGCGAGAGGTCAAGATAAGAGACCATCGCGAAAGCCTCATGACTATGCATACGCGCTCCAATTACTCGTCGCGCGGCCCGCGAAATTAATCCACATTTAAAGGCTCGAGATAAGTCATCATCGGGGCAGGTAGTACCCGGGGCTTCATGGTTATTCATGCGGTATACGATTGGCCTACATGCACTCAAAGTATCAAAGCAAGACGCCGGCTCCGGTGTGAAAAGCGTTGCTCTGTCCGCGACATGCACGGGGTACGACGACCGTCGGAAAATGCACGTCCTATCGACGGACACGAAAAACGAACAGATCGAACCCGGTCAGTGCCGGAAGAGCGGTCTCAGGAGTGGTTGTCTGCAAACTTTGATTACATCTGCCAGCGGTCCATCTAAGCGACGCCCGACGTCGCGACGCAAATATAGACGCGCGCCGGCGCCACCGTGCGAACGGTTGCTCATTTCTGCGAGAAAGTCGCGCGGCTTCCGATGGAATTAGGCTGGCGCGACGAAACTTGTCGCAGACTAAACCGGAAATGTTGCGGAATACGCCAAAAATAGGAAGCAGCAGGAAGAAATACATTTTGACTTTGAAAATATTTTTTAAAGTCCGCCTTTGATCGGAAAGATCCAACGTGGCGCTTGGTCATTTTTTAGAGAAGATGGCACAGCTTCCGATAGAAACAAGATGGCGCGACGAAACATGTCGCAGACTAAACCGGAAATGTTGCGGAATACGCCAAAAATAGGAAGCAGCAGGAAGAAATACATTTTGACTTTGAAAATATTTTTTAAAGTCCGCCTTTGATCCGAAAGATCCAACGTGGCGCTTGGTCATTTTTTGGAGAAAATGGCACAGCTTCCGATAGAAACAAGATGGCGCGACGAAACTTGTCTCATACTAAACCGGAAATGTTGCGGAACAAGACAAAAATAATAAGAAGGAAGGAGAAATATATTTTGTCTTTGAAAATATTTTTACATTTTGTCTTTGAAAATATTTTTTGAAGTCCGCCTTTGATCGGAAAGATCCAACGTGGCGTTTGGTCATGTTTCAGTGAAAATGGCACAGCTTCCGATGGAATTAGGCTAGCGCGACGAACCTTGTCTGATACTACACCGGAAATGTTACGGAGCAAGATAAAAATGGGAAGAAGGAAGGAGAAATACATTTTGTCTTTGAAAATATTATTTGAAGTCCGCCTTTAATGGAAAAGATTCGACGTGACGCTCGGTCATTTTATAGAGAAAATGGCACAGCTTCCGATAGAATCAAGACGGAGCGGGGAAACTTGCCCTAAGTTGAACCGAAAATGTTGCAGAATGAGACAAAATTTTAACAAAGAGGTGGGACTTAGTTTTGACCTTGAAAATATTTATCGACCTTTCTTTCAATAGTCGTGAACTTGTAGAATTTAATTTTTCTAGTTCCAAATTGCGGACTTCCGTTTCGCCGATAAACCAAAATCAAACCAACGACCAAGAACTAAAAATTGTACGAGTTTATTTACGCCAATTCGTTGCCCTTTCTGTAAACTTCAGAGACCCCAATATCGAAGTCCTCCCATTGATGTGGGGTATAATTTCTCGTTGCTATGCTATCGATTGCATCTTTAATGACCGATCTCGCGGCTCTATCGATCGTGGAGTAATCGACGGTATTTGATGGCCACTATACATGTATACTGTGCGAACCAACGCGAAGCCAATCGTCATCGAAACTTTCGAAACTCCTCGACGTAGATTAATCAACAGCGCCGAGCGACTCCATTTACACTGCTCACGTAACGCTAGACTCATGAGCGCTTGATCGCTCAATTATTTAGACCAGAATCCGGCCAATGAAAGGAACTGTACACGAGGCCAGCAAATAAGCGCGGAACAATTTATTCCGCAATTATAGTATATATGCGTCTGGTCATTCGGGATCGCGGAACGGCAACTATTTACCCACGTGACAGTAAACGATCGTCCGACGAGTCATTAAAATCTGCGTCGACGGTGTCTATTACAAGCACACGCGAACGATATTTCAAAGAATTCTGGATGCGCGAGGCAGTATACGATGCTAACAAGATTCATCGGCGCAATGCTCGCTGGAAAACGAGCCTGTCCCCGTAGACAAAGCTACAAAGATCATGATGCAAGATGCGGCCGAGTGTCGGCGCATACTCGCCGGGACGCGTTATACGGTGCTCGTATATTATATCGTTCGGAGTATTTGGACATCTGGGGGAATTTAATTAAGACCCGTTCATTGGAATTGTTATGCGAGTACCGGTCGTCACCGTATTTTAAACTAAATTTTTTAATTAAAGTGGCACACACTCTCAAGTCTTGGATTTGTAACTTTAAACTTAATTTTTTAATTAAAGTGAGATACACTCTCAAGTCTTAGATTTGTAATAATCGCCGTTCTGATTTTTAATCGCTAGTCTAATCTAGTCTTTTATTTATTCGCTTTACAAGATATTAAGAGTTAATCTACCGGAAGCTCATTAAGGGGTACGTCCAATTGATTATAAAGTGCTTTCCCGAGGAGATTTATTAATTTTTCTGGGCTTAAATTACAGGTGGAAGATTACACTCTACGCTAGGTCTATTTAGGTTCAAAGGAAAATTCTAATTCATGCAGAAAAATTGATAAATCCCGATCGAGAACACGGAGAAAAATGGATGAATTTTAAGGGTTACTTTAAATTAATTTTAGAATTCATTCCCGTAGGAATTTTGGAACATTCAAGGCTTCGAATTGGAGCTTGAAGATCGCTCTTTGTGCCGAGTCCCTTCATGTTTAATCAAAAATTAAGAACCACATCGAGAAATTAATAAATCCCGATTAGGAAGACGGAAAAGAATAAATGAATTTTAAGGGTCACTTCGAAACAACTTTAGAGTATATTCCCGTAGTAATTTGTAATCTTTTGAGGCCTCGAAATAAAGCTCGAAGATCTATGACAAATATATTGAAGGTCACAGCAAAATTGTAGACCTCACCGAAAAATAAAAAATCCCCACCCCACTTTCATTTCCCCAACCCGGTTGCCATCAACCGCGCACAATTTCAACTAAAAAAATTCTCTCAGGCAACAAACAGTTTCCGGTGACCTCTAACCGCCTGTACCGGGGCCCACGACATCATGTTCAGCCTCGACCGTGGCCAATAGACAAGACGAGGAGGCGCGCGTGCTGGCGTAGATCGCGCGGCTCAAAATTGATCTTTCCTCTTCACCGTATCATAACATTCAGATTTTATTGCTCGGCCGGGCCCGGGCGGCCGTAGTGTTTGCAATACCTTTCACCTGTCATCCGGGCGACGAAGACGCAGCTGCAACAAGGATACCGTGACTCCTGGAATGCCCGGGCACCGTGCACCGTTGCGAAACTAGCGTCTGAATTTATCGAGCTGGCGCGCCTCCAGATGGAGGTTTCTTTTTCGCTCGTAACCGTCCGGTTGTTCTTCATTCCCTCTCGCCTGGCCTCCGCTCTCCCACGAAACCCTCTCTCGCCACCCACCCTCGGCGCGCGACGTCAACTCGGTAAAATCAAATATTAACGATCCACGGGCCGGGAATCGCGGGACCGCGGTTCCCAAGCGTGTAACATGACGACACGCGCGAGGACACGGGCCGCGTGATGTATTATCCTTGCGTCACCGCCGCGGAAATAGCCCGGGGCAGACACGGACGAAAACCGCGGAAAACGTGCCCAGAGAAAAATGTCACACCCCCTGCAACCTCCCGTGGCTGCAACGTTGGTTAATCAAGCGAAATATGCCATCGCCATCGGCCGCTTTGCAACCCCCAAATGTTTTCCCCACGGACTGTAGGGTCTATGGTTCTTTTTCTGCTAATTCTTTACGATTGAATTTATCGGGCGACTGCTTAACAATCTTCTTTAATCCTTTGCACCACGATTTATTTTAGCAAATAAAAAATCCTTCCCTGAAAGGGGCGATTCCTGAGATGATTCGAAGCAAGTTTTTCCTTTGCGAAAATGTTCTCCGCCGCTCCGTTACGGAGTTATTCAGGAAAAATACCGACCAATCAGAACGCGACCACGGCGGACCGATTCCCGCTCGGCCAATGGCAGCGCCACGCTCAACGGGGCCCGTCGCCGAGCGGGAATCGGTCCGCCGTAGTCGCGCTCTGATTGGTCAGTGTTTTTCGCGAATAAATCCGTAACGAAGCGGCGGAGAACATTTTCGCAAAGGAAAAAGTTGCTTGGAATTACCTGATGAATCATCACGCCCGTTCATGGGGATACGTTTCTAGGACATCCTGTGTATCGAGGTCCCAGGGTCACCGGTGAACAAACGTTGCGCCCAACAGGGAAATTAGCGTAGAGCAAACCACTCTCGGCTAACTTTCCGGGCAGTGTGCTGCACTCGAGAAACTAACAACTCTCGGGAGCGACGGTGAAGTGGACACGCAGCGTAACCGACTTCGGCAACTGGTTCACAGGTCGGTCATGGGAACAGTAGCGAAGTTGCGGGAGAAGCTGGTGTATCGGTGACGGGGCTCGCATTGTCCGGAGGACTTACTGGTCGGTGTCTGCTCGGCCAAGTCAAAATCGAATCATCGGAGCGGCGACCGCACACGGAACCGGTCCAACGATGATCGATCCGTTTCGCGCGGATTTTACCGCTCTCGCATCCTCCGTGGATCACTGGCCCGTCCACGTTCCGCAGGATCCAGGATTCCGGAGGATTGTCCCGCGGACACGTATCCGAGGCGTTGTCCGCGAGCATTGTACCCGGCGACAGGCGATTCGTTAGGCGAAACCGTTTCACAAAGACAAATGCTCTTGCGTCGCTGATCGACGAACTACGCTGCGCGTCACGGGAGACAATGAACAATTTATTTTGAGTCGATATCGAGCCTGGTTAGGACTCGGTAGTATTATGAATATAATACAGATACAGCGTTTACTCGGTATACGTCCAAAACACGCGTCCAGCCAGGGACATATATCGTCAAGGAGATATTATTCTTTGATCAAGATTCTCAAGCTTCTTGGCCCCTCATAGGGTGTACCCCGCGACAGTGGGGATAGTTTTGCGACTTTTATCGCCCAGGCATTTGGGACACATATAAACACTGTACTACTTTAAGCATAATTGCGTCCGCGGGAGATGTCGAGGAATAACGTACGTAGGACAAAGTATTGGCACAGTAATTTGTACTCTATGTTGTTCTTATTCCTCATCATCCGATGCATACCCGGTGTCCAATAAAAGACGAACGAGCACTTCCGGCCGCGTTTCAGGACATCAGACTTTCAGATTCCAGATAAATGGCAAGCCCCGTTTCGCGCACAGCCTATCAGAAAATTGCACGTGTCGCGACCACGTTTTTGCACGCCCCCTTCCACCGACCGCGTATCCAGACCCTCCTCTTTGTTATTACGCTCTCGCGACTTTTCCACGCCGTTTCTGGGCTAATTGCCGCGTTTACGTAGTCTCTCTTTCTCCTCTCTCTCTCTCTCTCTCTCCCCCTCCCTCTCCTCGTCTAAGCTAATCGCCGCTCTCATTGTCCCCCGACGATTGGCGGTTTCATTGTTCCCGCACCGGTGAGCCCGCTCTCGATTTATTTGACCAGCAACGTTCGCCTAGCCGCGATGACAGCTTCAACGCGCCGAATTGCTCCTGTTGCGTGCGTACCAGCCTCGCTCAATTGAGCTTTTTATGCGAGCTTTTTCTGGAACCCGGCTGCCTCCACGGGGCTCGCATTAATTTGATCCCGGCCCTTTTATTTGATCGACTGGCCTTTGATTCCGGGCGCATGGGTCCGTTTGATTAAATCTCGATCCACACGGTTCCCGTCTTGGCGCTGCTTTGTGATCTGTTAGGTTTTTTTTCCATTTTTTAGCGTTTTTTGCTTCGTTGATTCTGCAGCTTTTGGACACCGTGATCTACCGGCGATTATTTCATAATTTTTGAACATCTCAGGACTTTTTAACGGATCCTCCAACGGCCATAGCAGTTCCAACGGTACACCAACAAGTCACAGTCCTCTCGTGGCATTTTTCAAAGACATCAGCGGCGCGAACTACAATGCATTGTCGCGTGAGGCACTAACGCAAAAAGGAACACGCCACTCTTAAAAGAACGTGAGAAGTATCCGAAGGAAAGAAGTGTCGCCGTTAAACAACCGTGATCCCCGAATGGGTCCGAGCAGCTTATGGCTGGAACTTACAGACGAACAATGAGTTTTTTATGTGCAATAAAGAGCAGCCTCCTTTTAGAGGGAACGCGTTATTCCGGCTAGCCTCGAAATGGCCGCCGAAGAATAAATGTCTACATACAACACCTATTATGCCCGGAGAACACTTGCTAACTTCGCACGTAATACCGTCACGATCTGGATCAAAAAATCGCGGAGAAACATGAGCGCTGTCCAGCGACGAACAAGTAATAGGTTAAACTTTACCCGAGGAAACCAGGAATTTTTAACTCTTTTTCGTGTAATCCTCTAGATTTTGGCGAGAAAATTCCAAAAATCCAAGTTTCGATCCTAGGAGATCGCCGGTTCAAAAGTTACGCGCGCGTAAAGACGAGCGATTTTCAGCGTTTTTGACAGGTCAGGTTTCCCGAGGTGAAGTTAAGCCAAGCGATACATCGATCGCATGATTTCGAAACTGTCCTAAGTAACAGGCCGATCCCGGGCGCTTCTGGTTCGCTGGTTCCTGCGAAACGAGCGCGCACACTCATCGATCGGGCTCGCGAAAAATCGGTCGCCACGTTCGACTCGTAAATCTCTCGGCTCGGGTCGACTATTATACCATGCGAGGTACCGTAGCGAGAGGCGCAGCGTTCGAACTTTTGTTCACCGGCGGATCAAAGCGGAAAATTATTCGAACAATTCGGCAAGTAACTTTCTAAGATTTGTGACTACCATAAATCCGCAAACTAGTTGCGTTGGAATGGAAAACCAGCAATATATCGATAACAATAACTCAATGATAACTCCGTGGAGAAATCTCGAAGCGAATCGTGCCTCTATAGAATAGAGAACGATTAAATTTGAAGCGCGGATATAATTGCCAATCAATTAATTGCAGCGCGACGGTAAAAATCGGAGTGAAACACCGTGCTACGTGAGATAAGGGGGGAGGGGAGAGGGGGCAGCGAACAGGTCGCGGGATCGATGGTTAACGCGATTCGAAAGGTACAATCAGCCGACAATGAACGGCGTCGTGTACCGGCTCTTTCTCAGGCGTCGTCGCTTCGCCGATCTTATCGTGGCCCCTGTTTTTTCCTCTTAATCAACGCGCCGGGTTTCTGCGAATGTGTGCCGGTGGCGCGGCGCGGCGCGGCGCGCCTCGTGTCGGGGGTCACGATTCGATAAATGTTACGCGCGATTTGCATAGGGACCACATGCCTCGGTGCCTCGACGCCCACGCGTAGAATCCGAGAGTTCCCTCAGCGAAATGGCGTGTCGTAATAAAGCGAGCCTCGTATAAATTACCTATCGACGCGAATGTTTATGAATCTGTTACCTGGACGCCGCCGCCGCTCCACGCCGCGGCCTGTCCACTTAATATTAGATGGCTGGACGGTTCTTCCCGAGAACCATTGTCCGACATCTCCGCATCGACGAAGCATGGCAATTCCCTGCCACGAAAGCGTAGCATATTCATTTTATTGCCGCGTCGAGTGTCACGCCTGTGCCCGCAAAAGTTTCTCAAAACGACTGATTTAACAATACCAGAATTTGGAAAGACCAACTTCACTAATGACCTGATTGGTTCACTTAACCCCTTGTATATTGCATGTCTATGGATTCTCTAGAATATGGATTGAACAGAAAAAAGGGGGTTGAATTTCACCTTGGCAACCCAGAAATTTTCAACTTTTTACTAGAGAATCCTGTACGTATTGACGCGGAAATGCCGAAAATCGAAGCTTCGAGGCGAGGAATTCACTGGTTCGAAAGTTATGCGTGTTTAAAGGTGAACGATTAAGATATACAGAATCATATACGGGATCTCAAAGAGAAGGTGCAATAGGTAGGTGACTTCTGTTTGGACACAAACTTGCAGTCACTCGCAGCGTGAACGGAAAGTCGCACGACTTTAAACACGCATAACTTTGGAACCGGTAAATTCCTCGCCTTGAAGCTTCGATTTTTCGCATTTCCCCGTCAAGAGGTACAGGATTATCCAGTAAGAAGTTGAAAATTTCTGGGTTGCCAAACTGAAATTTATCTCAGAATCTCATATTGCTATATTGCTTACTAGCATATGCGCCTAGTAGAGTCTACTCGAAATCTTCGTCACTCGAGGACCGCAAGGGGTGTAATAGACCAGTAAAAATTGACGAATTTCAGTTCGCCGAAAGAGAAGATAGAGGAGACCAGTTCGATCAATTACAACGTCATCCATCAATTCCGCGATATTCACTGTTCACCGAATGAGAAGACATTGCGGAAAAAGACAAAGCCAAGGAAACAGCAACGGTTAAGTAACTCGGAAGAGAGGGTAGTAACGGAAGTGGAAGTTTTCGCCGCGGGATGAACGTTGCGAGAAAATTATCGAGTTTCGACGTATCAGAAAATCATACAGAAGGAGAAGGAAGTAGAGGAAGCGTGGCGAGAAACCGTAATGGAGCTATTAACTCCATGAACTTATGAAGTGGGCAAAGTTCCTGGGACTCGGCCGCTAGTATAGTATATGTCTATCGGATAATGCTGTATCGAGTACAAGCTTATGGCGCGCACGAACCGTTCTATAATTCTTGTTGGTGTTCGACGTAACAACTTTCACGTACAAATATCTCAATGATACGGCGATAATTCGATTCTAAAGGGGCACCGGTTATCGGCTATCCTATCATGGATCTTTAACTATCCCGGGTACTTTGACTTTTTCTTGCATAATAACTGGTTCATTACGTTCCGCCGCGAAATTCCTGGTGAGCTCTGATATCCCTCTCTTTCGCTAATTACAACTACATTACACCGTATCTTGTAACGAGCCTGGCGCAAACACCGTTTTTACTGTCGCTATCAAACCCTTCTACGTTCGAACGATTTTATCAGATTTATAGTTCAATAGTTTTCTTGCGAAACTTTGACCGCTGGAAAACCGCTCTCGAATTTGCTCGCTCAGAAAATTGAAAATGATACTCTCGAATAGACTTTCTTTGTATAAAAATCATTCTTTGTATTCATCATTTGTTCTTTGTGTGATCAACTCTGTTCTTTTGCAATCTCTGTTTTCCGGGGACTTGCTTCGATGATAGCACAGTGAAAGTAAAATTATAGAGAATTCATAAATTTATAAATTAATTTTAATTTCTTCAATTCATCACCGATCCACTCAAAATAGTAATTTATATTTTATTTATGCCACGGAAATGATACAGACAAATCAAGTTGTTTGCAGATTTAGTTTGTAGAACAATTACGGCGACTAATGCGGATGGTAAGTGATATAGTTTATGTTCCCCGAAATCAATTTTGTCCTATGTTAATACTGTCTGACCGGCACTATGTCACAACTGAAAGGGCAAACAAGTTATCGTGGTTAATACGTGCAGAAGATAGTAGAGACGATGCTCTTTCCAATGCATTTTGTCCGATTTCGATATCTCAATCCGATCTCGAGATATGAGCGTTTAAATATTGGGCGTAGACCATGGGGTGGGGGTAGAGTGGGGGGAGGGCTCCATTCATAAACACTAATAGTAAATAGTAAAAACTGACCTGCCGCAACTGTCGTCTCGTAGGGCAGGTCAATGACTAGTGTGCGAGAGACAGAGAGATCTCAGTTTGCGAAAGAGATAGACATAGTCGAATATTAAAAATTGCCTTCGTCTTTACACGACGATATCTCGGGAACCAAGGGTCGTATCGTAATGGAACAAAAACTGTTTTAAAGAGCAGGCCTCGTGCTCGCCACCAGCCCAGGTTTTGTTAAAATAGCGTAAATAATTTCAAAGTTACAACAGTTTCAATATTAACTAATTTCAATACGATTTCCCCGTGCGTTGCATGCATTTCAATGGGTTCAACTGAACAGGTATCCTTTGTTTAACATTAATTAGCATATCTTGGGATAGAAATGTTGTTTATAACTATTTCGTTAACTGTCTGTTGCGTGGTTGTCGGTTAATTATTTTGTAAAGATAGTTATTGAACACGTTACAATATGGTAAAATTAATTTGTACTTGGACTCTGTGAGTCACAGATGACCCGGCTGAACTTTTCCTGTGACTGATCATTATAATTGAAAGTTTTTAACGTTAGGTCTCCGGGAATCGTCAAGATAACGCGTTCTATTTTAAATTTATGACTATTAAATTTATTTCTTTGGATACATATTATTTAAAGAATGGGTAAAAATATGGACAGACACATCTTCGTTATTTTTACAAAGTAAAATAGTTGCTTTTGGAGCTCAGTAAATCAAGTATCAATAAGTAGACAGCGGATCTTTATGGAAAATAAAAACCGAATTGCAACAAACTGGGTTAAAATAAAAATTTAACTTCTGACTTATTACGTTTAATGGTTTGAAAATACTATAACCGTGTCTGTAAATTTTTCCAACATATTTACGAACGTTTCTATAAAATCCGGAATCTAGTGATAAATCACGCGGCAAGAACGCAAATAAATAATTTATTCCGAAATCCATTGTACTCATAATGATTATCTGTGTAGTTATGAAGTAGGCACACGTAAAACGACGAGCTCACCGTACCTCCGAGCAAACCATAAAGCGTGCCAGATCAAGCTAATCTCCCAGAGCGTTTTCCCCGGATTACCGCCGGCGGTGGGTCCAATTTGGCAGCGCTAATCCGTGGCTCGTCACATCGCCGGCCGGGCCGAAACTTCGAGGAAGATAAAGAGACGTCTAGGCGAAAAGTAGTAAAAGTTTCGCTCGCCGAGGAACGGGCGGCGGTTCCATTTGCCTTGCAACTCGCGAAACAGGGTGTGCAGAGTCGCTTCGGCGTCGAAATGCAAATGGAATCTCTTGATTGAGTTTACCAGCCAGTCCGCGTGTTCTTCGGTTCGGGAAGAAAAAGGGTGGCTCTCTCCGAGTCGATTTGACGTATCGACGGCTTTCCACTCCGCTTGCTGCTCACGAATAATCGCGACAGGAACGGGGAAGAATGCTAGTTCCATTTTCGGCGTACAGGCGCCCGTCCCCCGGCGTGTTCCCTCGCAAATGGAGACAAATTTATATACCGACAGAGAGAGGGAGAGAGAGAGTGAGAGAGAGAGAGAGGGGCGCGCGACGCGGAACGAAAAACCCGGCCACTTTTGATAAATTGAATCGATCGATTGTTTTTTGCTCCCATCGAACGCGGCCGCTCGACGCGCCAGACACTTTTCACGCATGAATTATTCGTTTTGCCGACGCGCGACGCGATCCGCTCGAGCGTTTTTTTGGGTAAACAAAGTGCTCGGCCTGTTCATGAACGACATCCTCCACGTCGGCGGAGATTTAAACGGCTGCGAAGGCGTTTCCGATTGCGTGAGCTTCGGCCGAGGTAAAATAACGGGCTAGCCGTGCGTAAACAGAGCATTCCTGCCTCTATTCCGCCGACTTTGTTTGCCAAAATATTGTTGCGCGTTTGCCACGCCAAGATTCGAGCTCGTATGTATCCGACTTCTAACAGTAACGTTTAACAAACACTAACTTTTCTCTATACACAGCGATTTCTCTATATATGTCGCCAAGAGTTCGATGATAAACGTCGCGGAATTATCCCCACTCCTGTGGGGTGAATATAATACGACTCGGGCACGTCTCCTGGACGATACATGACGCTGGCAATAGTATCGAGAATTCACTATTGTAACGGAAATGGCTAAGAATTTGGATAGATAAATTTTCGTCATTTTTATAAAGTAATATAAAATAGTCACTTTTAGTGCCCCGTAAAGCTAGTGTTAAATATTAATCAAATAGTTCTCGACTAGAAACACGAAGAATATTGAAAATCCTAAATGGTCCTAATTTTTCTACCCGGGGCTGTACCTCCACTAGGATTCCAAATGTGAAAAATAAATTCCACCTAATTCCGCCAATTCAAACCGCATCTAAAAATTGCGAATTTCTCCGATGGTGCAAAAGCCGTCAAAGAAAATTCGCCTGTGTCGAACGCCAGAGAATTCGTGAAAAAATCCGATTGCGGACATCGGGAGGGGGGGGTGATATAGCGGTGAAAGGAATCCGGCAGTTAGGGGTAACAGCGACCGATAGCGATGATCGTTCGGGCGAGAAGATGGCGGGCCGGTTTAATTGAACACAGCAGCCCGGGACCGCTGCGGAAAGCCGCATTACCGTTCCTGGAAGCACAAATCTGTCGGGTGCAAACGAAATGGCCGTCCCTTCTGCTAGTTGATGGCCGGACACCGTGAACTCCTATATTTCATCGTGGACGATGCCATCGACGACTATGAATGGCGGCGTAACGACGGCACCCCCGCCGCCGATCGAGCCTCGGCCCGCGGTCGTTCACTCTACCCGGAATCGGTCCCGTGTATCAGTTTTTAGGGATTGATAAATTTAACTGGTGGGACTATCGGGCTATTCCCGGCCGACGGAGACGGACATGACCGGGTCATTAGCACTCGTGCGATTTATGGGATCTGCGGCCCCCGTACGGCCTTTGATTCCCAGAACTTGACTGATGGACGATGCAAAACCCGTCTTCCGCGAACCTATCGGCCAACCTTCGATCCACCGATAAACAACGACGATAACTGGCTCCGGGATGGTACCTGCGTTGCCAAATTTCCTCAAATTGCTGCCATTTGTTGCTACTGGACTGCGGATTTTTATGCAAAATCAAAGTTCTCTGAAATATTCCGAGGTACAGAAGCTACGTAGACACGTACAGTCATTTCTAGATACGGAGTGATTTCTCTATATATGTCGCCAAGGCCTGCATGATAATTGTCGCGGAATCATCCCCACTAGGGGGGGCCCAAAGCTCGAGTTGCCTGTGTAAACGTGTCCTTTTCAACGTTCGACAGTATATAAAAAAGAAGTATCTTCTAGCCGATATATGTCCCCGTATAAATAGTTAAATAACAAATAATATCCACATTATGAAAACAGTTACGGGATGCTTGTTTATTATTTTTTGACAGTTTCACGATGTCATCGTTGATACACTGGTTTTGTGAGGATGATGATATATTTTCTTTTTTGAAGATAGTTTATTTAAGATCGCATCAGTATCTCGGGTTATTAGCGGACGGATGATAATACCTTAAAGTTGCGGGGAACTGGTGATCGATACAGCACCGTGGAATTTTCAATCGGGAAACGATCAAAGGATATTAACCTTCCATTAATTATCGAAGGAGTGTGGTCTTCGTTAACGCCTAATAAAGTCCAAACAGATTTTTAAAGAGCGAGTTACCGGTACCGCGGGAAAGTTCGAGCTTGTTAAAAAGTTCGGTCTTCAATGTTCAAGTTAGTTAACGCGGCCCGGTGTAAAAACTCTGACAGGAAAATTGAATTATTCTTTGCGACGATAGGTCCGGCGACATTATAGAACTTTCTGTGTTCTAGTCCCTTTCATCCTGCCGCCCCTTCGTCAAATTTATTGAGCCGTGAAATTAACGACATGCTGCAGAAATTATAAAAATGTACAATAGAAGCCGTAGTCAATACTGAATATTATATTTGAGTCGTGGAATATAAAATAATCTAAAAGTCATAGAAATGTAGAATTTACAAATAATATTACAGAAATGATAGACATATGAAATATTATAGAAGTTATAAAAATGATGTGTGAAATATTATAGAATTCA
Source organism: Halictus rubicundus (assembly GCF_050948215.1). Classification (NCBI taxonomy): domain Eukaryota; kingdom Metazoa; phylum Arthropoda; class Insecta; order Hymenoptera; family Halictidae; genus Halictus; species Halictus rubicundus. The sequence continues at coordinate 16,643,336 of NC_135153.1, read as the reverse complement.
TAAAAATACAGAATATTGTAGATGTCGTAGCCAATATAAAATATTATATTTGAGCCGTGGAATATAAAATGATCTAAAAGTCATAGAAATGTAGAATTTATGAATAATATTATAGAAATGATAGACATGAGATATTACAGAAGTTGTAAAAATGACATATGAAATATTGCAGACTTCATAAAGATACAGAATATTATAGAAGTCGTAGCCAATACAAAATATTACATTTGAGTCGTGGAATATAAGATGATCTAAAAGTCATAGAAATGTAGAATTTACAAATAATATTACAGAAATGATAGACATATGAAATATTATAGAAGTTATAAAAATGATGTGTGAAATATTATAGAATTCATAAAAATACAGAATATTGTAGAAGTCGTAGCCAATATAAAATATTATATTTGAGCCGTGGAATATAAGATGATCTAAAAGTCATAGAAATGTAGGATTTATAAATAATATTATAGAAATGATAGACATGGAATATTACAGAAGTTGTAAAAATGACATATGAAATATTGCAGACTTCATAAAGATACAGAATATTATAGAAGTCGTAGCCAAAAAAAAATATTACATTTGAGTCGTGGAATGTAAGATGACCTAAAAGTCGTGGAAATGTAGAATTGATTTACAGAATATTTTGGAAATGGTAGAAATGTTGAAGTTCATAGGAGAAAAATGCAGAATGCCCCGGCAGTTGTGATTTAAGAATATATATAGTTGGAAAGAATCCCTGAACCATTTAAAGTGACCTTTAACTGCTCAGGAGACACGAGTAGCTCGGAGATATAAGCGGGCACTTGACAAAATTAATTATTTTAGCGGCGACCGCACAGAGGAGCCGCGAGCATTTAATAATGCGAAGCGGAGCGGTAAAAGAATGTAATACGGTATCTCAGAAAATTTTCATTACCTTTCGCGGAGCAGCGATTCCGCGTTACCAGAATGAAGCGGAAGACCGAGGGTGTAGCTTTCAATGACATAAAAGAGCGCGGGGAAGGAAAGTAGCAGCGGCGGAACTGAAGTATGCAAAGGTTGAACTCGACCGCATTACAACTCCCATAACAGAATTAAAAAAGTTTGCTCGGTATATTAAAGGGAAATATGTGAAACACGATGTTATTAGTCGCTGCCCCGATAGAAGCTTGAAAGGAGTCCGGCTAACGTCGGCGAACATTTTGATGAAAGAAAAATGGGTCATCCTGTATAACGTTCCTCTGTATCGCCGTTTCTTTGCACGCAATGGAACTGTGCCGGGAAATATGTTCAATTTTAATCATCGACATCTTTTTGCGTGCAAAAGTGCACGGCAAAGATTTCCTTTTAACGCACGGAAAGAAAGAGAGGGGGGGGGGGAGATTTTCTTTTCAAATAAAATTTGCCAGCGATACGAGAGCTCGACTGCCGTTTTATAATATGTGGATTTTCTTGAATAATTTCGCGTACAGCAGGAGAATGCTAATTTGAGCAGCTCCGTTAAGCTAACGTCATATTTTATGTTGCCTGGCAGCCGGCAACTTCAACCATAAGTTGCCTTTAACGGTGAATTAATTACCAGTCGAAACCGGCTGCAATAAGTAGATTAAACTTCGCAGTCGTTACTTATTCCCCGCGAATGAACATTACAATAGGATCATTCGACGACAAGATAGCGAAAGACAAATTACTTTAACCCGACATCGCGGCAAATTGTGCTCGCTATCACGGTGAATTACGGGCACAATAGTGTAACGCGTTTTAATTACTTCGCTAAGGGAGGAGTCAGACGTTCAATTAAATAAATCCTCGAGAAACAAATTTATTCGCGGGCGATCCCTGCTTCGTATTTATCAAGTTCGGCGATGAATAATCCCCATTGTTCGATTAATATAATGGTGAAATCATTGAAATTCGCGGGCTAATAAAAGTCTGAGGACCCGCGCCCGTGATTAATGCGCCGCGATAATATTATTGTACGACGATACTATAAAACTTGCGGTGTCAGTACGAATTATTTCTGTTCCATTGAACCTTCGTAGAATAATATTTTACTTTCCATGCTCGCGGCGGAATCTCGTACCTTCGCTGCATAATGCGCATGGTCAAAAGACCGTGCGAAGAATCGCGAATGTTATGTGCGATTTTAACGCGGAGGCGAGCGGAACATTTTTTTTTTGTACGCTTCTCTAAAATTACGAGGAATGTACTCCATGTTTAATTGGTTCGTTTATTTTAGGGTTAGGCAAATGTAGCGATTTCAAGTGAAAAATTAGGTGCAGTACTTCGCTAGTTTGTTTTCGAGGTAGTGAGGGAGGAATAATTTTACTTTGTGTCAAGATTTATTTTATGGTCTGGACCTTCTGTGAAAAATTTGTGGTAGGTTGTTGGCAAAATTATTCTCGGTCTAAATCTTTCATCTGAAGCCATAAAAAATCCAAGTTTTAAATATAAAATCGCTGCATTCGACAGAGAATTAATAAAATCGCTTGTAGAATATTTATGGTATAATTATTTCAAGGTAGCGCAGAGCAAAACAGAATTAGAATCATTTCATGGACAGGAACTCCTGTGGAAAATTTGCGATGTGGTAGGGGTTGTTTGCAAAATTATTCTCGGTTGAAATCTTTCCTCAGAAACTGTTTACGAGAGCGTTTATATTTAAAAGTTGCCGCATTCGATAGAGAACGAATGAAATCATTTGTAGAATATTAATGGTATAATTATTTTAAGGCAGCAAAACGGAGCGGGGCGTCATTCGATCATCAATTTCGCAAACATTCTGCACCAGTGGCTGATTTCTGCCGACCGCAAAAGCGTTCTTTCGCGGAATCAATGAAACGCAGCGTTCTATTAATACCGGCGCGTACGTTTCCCACCGTTCGCGAATCGCGGCTGGTTATTTATTTGTTGCATAAAGAAAAACAAAAACAAATAAAAAAAATCTCCGCGACAGATAGGCCTGTGTCGGAGAAAGGTCGCGGGTGGCGATAGCTCGCGTGTGTTTTTCGATTAAACAAAAATTACGGGAGTCGATGGGAAAAAATTCGAGGCCAGAGGCGCGGGCAGCTTTTTTTTTCGAGGGCGAAATTGGAAAACGGTCCTGCGATGGGGGAGAGGGCACGTGTGCGGGAAAGTTTGCGTTGTCCTTTTCCGCGGCGATTTTCGTGTGCACGGGGAAGAGCGAAAAGTCACGCCAAGTAGTCGCGCTGAAACAAGTGTTGATCGATGTCGCCCCGGTTCTCGCCGATTTTTCCTTCCACCGATTTTTATTTTCACGCCCTGCACCCCCGCCTGTTTACCCACCGTCGAAACACGTTTTTTCATTTAGCGATTATCAAGAGGATTGCATTTTGAACGCTCGGCGCCGACCACTCTCGCTTTTTCTCCATCGGCGGGGAGGTTTTTCCAGGATCGACAACGGATCGCGGCTCGATCCGGTCACCAGAATCGAGTGTCTGTGATTTGATCTTTCAATTTGACCGAGAGCTCTTGAAATACATTTCTATCTGGATTTCTGTTTTCCACGCTGCTTTGATCGTAAATAGGCGGATATGAGTGTTCGTGGAGTCGAGGATTAGCTTTTTGTAGAATTTAGTCGATTATGCAGCATCGCGATCGATTTGTTTCACTCGTGGATGATCGAGTGCGTTTGGCAGTTCTTGGGGAAATTTTTCTGCATTAGACAAGCATGAAATTCTCGTAAAAGTATGTTTTTAAATGTAATTAATATGCCCTCTAAAAGTAATTTCGACTTGCTCGTCTAAGAATGATAAAAATAAGTAGGAGTAATTTGAAACAGTAAAAATATCAGAACAATTGTTCAATATTGTTACATTATTTTAAAGCTGTTAAACATATTAAAAAGGAAAATAAATTTTTATTTCACTCCAGTTTGTTGCAATTCAGGTAGAAAATTTTTATTTTAAATAAGGATCTGCTGTCTAGTCATTTATATTCTTATGAGAAAAACACTTGGATATTTTTTGATTTATTTTACCTATTATAATGTGGTGTCAGGACATCTAAGTGTGCTTCTCCTAATGTATTAAACTAATTGGCGATTTTTATGTGAAACAAAATTTTTCAAATACAGCCAAACTCTTGTCATTCTTTAATTATTTTTATAAAATGGAAATAGCATGTGGAAATTGAATCTTTCGACTGTTTCCAATGTTTCTTATTTGGTTTTTCTATATTGCTCGTTTTACAAACACTTTGCCGCACGAATGTATGAAATCGAAGTTATGGGAGTTTTTCTTCCACTAAAGTTATTTATTCAGTAGCTTGAACATGATCAAGACAGGCACTAGATTCTAGTAACTGGAGGTAAATATACGCACACGTTCTCGTGTAATATTGAACAGCAACTTTCACTATCGTGACACAGGAATTTATGACTAGATCGCGGATTTTCTGCATCAATGGCACTTCTATTTCTAATCGCAGTATAATAAAATGTTCAACACTGCGTACTAAGATTTTCATTTTCTCTGCAATATCAGAAAACCTCTGACATAAGAGCGTAGAAAAACTTCTACAAATTACTATATAAAATATCGAATGTTGACACTAGATTTTATGCATCAACACTTGTGAAATTTCACTGGAATTAAATTTCTAAAATGATGCATTAACATTTCTAGAAATTAGTATATAAACTGTCTAATGTTGACACTAGATTTTATGCATCACTTGTGAAATTTCACTGGAATAAAATACCTAAAATGATGCCTTAAAATTTCTAGAAATTAGTATATAAACTGTCTAATGTTGACACTAGATTTTACGCATCACTTGTGAAATTTCACTGGAGTAAAATACCTAAAATGATGCCTTAAAATTTCTAGAAATTAGTATATAAACTGTCTAATGTTGACACTAGATTTTACGCATCACTTGTGATATTTCACTGGAATAAAATACCTAAAATGATGCCTTAAAATTTCTAGAAATTAGTATATAAACTGTCTAATGTTGACACTAGATTTTACGCATCACTTGTGATATTTCACTGGAATAAAATATCTAAAATGATGCCTTAAAATTTTTTATTTTCGTCAGATTTAACAAAAATTCAACTCAAATTTCTATAAATCCGTCCATAAAAGCGACCGTTTAAATTTCGAATCATCTCCACTGTTATATCTCTGTACTTTCCATAAAAGTTTCGACTACAATACAGAAACAAGTAGGAAAGTACATTTTCAAGAAAGGACTCGAAGCAACCGGCATTAAATAAAATTCCCCGCTTCAAGACCTGCTCCACTGACATAAAAATAAAATTAGACCGTTCGTTCTCTCGCCCGCTATTTTGAAATTAATCCGTGTTAACGTTAGACATTTCCACGGTTCTCTCTATTAATTTTTTAAAAGCTCCTCTTCTGCCGCAATTGTACAGCGCTACGGTCGAGATCCAGGAATTGGAGTACTGACATTGGAATTACGACTTCAACGTCCCGCGACAAACATGACGGCTGGACTGCTCGTTTTTTAATGAAACTCTTACCAACACGTTCGCGACATTCTGCTGATTGAAATCTGACCGAATATGACACAATTCGGAGCGGAATTACTAATTCGATTAACGATCCAGTAGAGCCTCGATTATCCGAACACATGATACCTAGACTAAAATCATAGATAGAATCTCATGCATTTCTAACAAAATTGAGTTTTTGAAAGGGTGTAGCCGGTTGAGCAGGTCAAATAAAAGAATTTGCCATAGGCCATTCGATAGCTTATTCAAAGAAAATATTTTGTGCCAATTTTCAACCCTGTATGTCGACATGGGGGGTAGCAACGGGGTAACAAAGAAAATCAGGCTTTTCGGTCATTTCTCTTACCCTGTACAATTGATAATTCTGAAAAAAATCAGGCATATATTAGTGACTAGAATGCACGTGTGTGAATTTTTTCAGAATTTTTAGATCCAAAACCGAATTTTAAAAAATAAAAGAAGCTTATAATGCCGAAGTCTTACAAAAGTTAAGAGATACAAAGTCTATATTTTTCCAGTTTCCGCGTCTCATCATCAGTTGATTTTAAATTTCTCAAATTGGGGGCAGTCTGATTAATTCCGATGATGAGACGGTAAGTAGATACATTGCTGTATGGCGCCGGCAGAGAATTCGGTAGGCAACCCCTGAACTGCAGGGTCTGCAACAACATTTCTCTTCCACTTTTCCGAAGCGTGCTTTGGCGTTTCTGGTCGCGCAATTATTCCGCCAGGGACGGGAAAGCGCGGCGACAATGCCCGGCGACGGAAAAATAGAGGGTCGAAAAATAAAGGAAAACGAAAAAATAGGGGTGGGAGTGGGGTAGGAAAAGGGAAAAAGAAGAAACGCGATCCGAAACGCGGCCGCCGAGGGTGAAATTAAAATCTCACGCAAGGCTTAAAAGAGCCGCTAAAAAACAGTTCGCCGTCTCGTTCCGTCGTTGAACCGGGGCGTGTCGGGCCCGCCGAAAACGAGGAAATAATTTACGTTCCGCGTTGCCCGTTGTCGCGTCCACGAAAAAGAAAATAGAGAGAACAGAAGTGAAAAGTAAAAGAGAGCGAGAGGGAGAGAGAGAGAGAGAGAGAGAGCAGGGAGAGAGATGAGAAAAAGGGGGTGGAACGCTGCCGAAAGAATTCGTACGAGGCGAAAGTTGACGAGTAGGCCTCGCTTCGCCTCGTTACTCGTTCTCTACGTCTGCCGTCTTTTTGTCAGGTAAAAAACTTCCTGGAGGAAAAAGGAACCAATTTAATAAGGCCTTAATAACTTGGCTGGATGGGGGCGGCAGACGGCTGTGTTTGACGGCTCTACCCCCTTTACGTCCCCTTCACGTTCTCCATGGGAAGAATTCACGCTTCTTTGTTACTATGGCGCGCCACTGGCATAATGATGCTCGATGATCACTCGTGAAAAGTGTCTACCCGCCTTCTTCGACGATGAGTCTGTCCGCGCTGGCCAATTGACCGGGTTCAGATTTTTTATTATTGAAATTACAAAGCTGCTTTCGTGGGAAATGATTGAATACTCGATTAGAGTTCATTTCATGATAAGAACCGTACGATGCTCAACAGTATTCCCACCGTACCTATTTTCACTTATTGTTCTTTGAAGTATCAAACTCTTTTACATTGTACCTCCAGTTACTTGTACATTAAAAAGAAAAATGGGATAAACTTCACCTTCTGGGACCAAAAATTTTGCACTCTTTTTCACGCAGTCCCGTAGATTTTGACGGGAAAACTCCAGAAATGCAAATTTTAAAGCTCGGAGCTCACTCGTTCGAAAGTTATACGCTCGTAGAATTGAGCGATTTCAAGCAAAATCTACAGGATTGTATATAAAAGACTGCAATAATTTTCCTTTAATGCGTCTTTGCAGTCTCAATCGTGGTCGTAGTGTTAAATAAAATCTCGTCATTTTTATGAGGCAACAGGTCAGACGCTTTAACATTTTTCTACCAGTTCAAAGATCTGTAAAATGTCCAGAAAAAATCGTACATCCAGTTTTATGGGATCGTTCCAAGGAGGAAGTTTTATCCCTCAAATCCGTGGTATATTTATTCCCGAAAAAAATGTATTTATCACATTTGAGGGAGTCGAATCGGCAACGCGGACAAGAAAAATCGGATTTGCATTCGTCGGGGCAAAATGATCGAAATGTGTAGCGCGGGGACAATCCGGGCGAAGAAAAACGGTCAACAAAGGAAGGAAACAAACTGTTCTAAAACGACGCCCGGCGAGATCGCCTTCAAACAGAATCGTCGGAATATAAAGCGACAAACCGTTCGATAAACCGTGGGCAGGCCGAATACCGATTCACGGGCCGATGGACTCATTACGCAGTCACGGGGTTGGTCGTTCGGGGGTTTCGCTTTGACCGGGCGCGTAAACGGCGACAACGTTTCGAACGACGGGGGGGACGGGAGACGAGAAAAACAACAAAAAAAAAAAAAGAACGAATAAATAAAACCAGAGGAAAAAAGAGGCTCGGCGATAAAAATCCTCCGAAGGTTGGTCTTTGTGTCGGCCGGCTTCGCGAGACAAATATTTGCCGGACCGGGAAACAGAAATACTTATTCGCGTCGAATAAATACGAGGACTTGCGACCGGGCACGAGCGAGAACTCGTCGAAACGGAATTAGTTCCAGAGCCCTCTCTTCCCACGTGGAAAAGTAACTACCCACCAGAAGCAAGGGAAACTGCGATCGAAAGTCACAGTTTGACTGTTTCGCAAAATTACTGTATTCTCCGGATTTTATAAACTTGTCAAAAAATTTGTTTCGCGATTGGGATTAACGCGGATCCCAATAAATCGATGTCAGAAAATCGTAGACCAAGTTTTAGAGACTGATTGAAGCTTCGATCTTTAAATGCAGGCTGGTTTCAATCACGAGAAAAATTTTTCAATGTTTTTAGATCCGTTTTAATTTGTAACATTTTGGAGCAGAAAGCGTCTCCGATTTCCCGGTGGCTGCATAATGCAAAAAATTCTAGAGGAAAATAAACGCATTATAAAATAAATGTATTTGCAAAGATTTGAGGCATAGTTTGTGAAATGAATTAAAAAAATCAATTTGAACGAATTTAAGAGATCGTTGCAGTTTCAATAATTTCTGAAAAATTGGGAACTATTGAGACGCTTCTTGTAGTAACTGTATGAGCGTTTGATCGAGCAGATATTAATTTGTATTTCGTCTTTGTTCCAGGGAACTCCAAGGGAATAATATCTCGGTGATATTCAAGACGGACTTCGAGGACATGGCCACGCTGCGCGTCCTGTGAGTAGACGATCCGTTTCGTTGAGTAACCAAGCGAGTTAGGGCGGCTTTACCAACACCGGGCCGGTGTTGGCTTTGTGCTCGGCCACGTTTGCGAATAGAATTCAACGTTGCCGCGACTCCCAGCCTTCTGGGAGCGAAATGTTAACGAGTTTGCGGGAAATTCGGGACGGACTGTATTGTTTTAAGAAAATGGAAATTTAGTGGGGATGAACATTTCATTGCGCGTAATTTTCGGGGTCTCGCGGTGTTTGACGTGCTCGAGGGTGCCCGTGGGAATCGTTGCGCGCTGTTTCTTTGGAGTATCGTCAAATCTTATAATTACAGCTTGCTTCGCGCCTTTGTGATTACCAGAATTACTCGTCTCGCTTTGTTTTATTATTACCTGAACTGTTTAATGCAAAAATGGGGGTTTCCACGCTAGAATTGTAATTACAAAGTTATTACACGCCAAATTTTTCCGACAGTTATTTACCTAACTCAAATGAAATCCTATTTCTCTAGTATCAATATTTAAGAATAAAGTAAAATAATGAAAATTTTTTTTCTCGAGAAAGTTATAAACGACAGAGAAGTACTAGTCTTTCCAGGCATAAAGAAAATGGCGGTGTTGAACCAAACAGAGAAATATTGATTTTCACCACTTTTGGATTGAGTTATTATTTTCTGATAAAATAATAGTTATAAAGTTTCTGTGTGCATTTTGGTTTATATTTCTCTTGCAGCTGGCTATCGAATAACCAGATTCACACCATCGAGAGGGGCGCGTTCCAGGATTTAGTAGGCGTCGAGAAGCTACGCCTTAATAATAACCAGCTACGTCACCTGCCCGATCTTCTATTCAGCAACATGATGAACTTAAAGCGCCTGTAAGTATCGCAGATTTTGATGAAATTATGCTTCCGCTTCCCCCGTGCCTCCGCATTAATCGAATGCGACTATTGTAGCGCGAGACACTCTCGATTTTTCGTTTACGAGGACATTTTAAACGCGAACCAAGCATCCGAAAAATATGAAAAAAATATTGTAAGTGTATATTATGCATCTCTAACAAAAATCGGTAGTTATGATGCGAAGCAGTAAAAATATTAGAAGAACTTGAAAAATATTCTTACATTACTTCAAACCTATTAAGACAGAAAAGAAATTTCTATTTCCCTCCAGTGTGTTGCAATTTCATTTTCCGCAAATATCGGCTGTCTTCGTTTACAAATGATGGCCGGCGTAATGAACATTTTTAAAAGGACCATCTCTCCCGCACAAGTTTCGCCGGAATTGGTTCGCCCGCCTCGATTACGCTTCCTCGCTATTTGGCGGAGCGTTCCTCGGAACCCTTCTGCAGTTAGGCTTCTCTCGTTGCCGGGGCCATCGACTTATCCGCGGCGGATGAAGGATTATCAGGCGTCCGGATGCCCGTGAGAACCTGGCCGAAGCTCGCAACATAATACGTCCTTTTGTAAGCTGGCTGATCCCGGCCTTATCATCAGCGACTGTAGGTTACGTGTCCGAGGGCAGAGAGTGCCGTCTTCTCCGGATGATAGATGGCCCATCTCCATTTCCCGCCTCTCGTTTCGTCTGCCTTTTGTTTCGCCTTTTCGTACACACCCCCTCCCCCTCCACACACCCTCGAATCGCCTCGGCAGCGAGAAACGAAAGAAAAGATTTTTTTCCCCGGGTTTCTCGACCCGATCGAGAGCTAAAACGCGGAAGCACCGCGTTGTTTCCTCTCGATCCCGATGGAACCTTCTTTTTTCGCTCGTCCCCCCTAACCACCGGTTGATTGAGATTCAGGATCGGGAAGAATGCCGGAGGGAAACGAGGAGACCGACCTTCCAGTTAATCGGCGGATCGCATTCCTCTCAGACGGTGCTCGATCTTCCTCGAAGAAGCCCGCTTCTGATGTCGCGATCCGCTCATTTTCGTTTTCGGGGAAGACGGATGAAGTGTTGCGGCCTCTTTGTGTCCCCCCGGGCCGATAACTGGGTGCCCCGGAGCTGGGGTTACCGTGGAGGATGCTGGGTAACCGTTTCATTCCCGCGCGAAGCCTCCCTTTCACCAGATGCTTTGGTTTCTGAACGTCTTTTGCCTTTCTGTTCACGAAATCCTGAAAGAGACGATTTGTTGGACGAGGAGGTTCTCTTCAGCTTCTTTCGAACGTCAGAGGCATTGTCGTTCATCTGGAAGACTAATACTGACGATTTGAGTATGTACAGTTTCCACATTCCTTCGTCTTCATGCCCATCTTAATCCTTTTCACTGCCAGCGATGAACATACAAAAGAAAAAAGGTGCCAAAACTTTCTTGCCTTTCATTATTTTTTCATGATACTTTTATTGACATATTCGCGACATTTTTCTGCTTAAAACGATACCAAACACGGTACAGTTCGAAGCTTCCATACTCGTTTAATCCGCGATATAGTAGAACCTCGATTATCCGAACTGATCAGGAGGACGCGAATCTTCTTTGATAATAAAATAGTTACCTGGTTCATCGTGTTTGATTAAACAGAACCGAACAAGTTATGTTAAGAAACTGACTTTCCATAACTATTGCGGCGAAGAATTTTTGCAAGAGCAAAAATGAAAATGAATTGACAAGATTGTTGAACACACGTTCCGCGTCCTCCCGGCGGCCATCTTGCAGACGAGGGGATCTCTCTGCGGCAATTCCCTCGAAATGAAACGGCGCACATAAATGCATAGCAAGTCGATGGTTTTTCAACGGCGCGGGTCGGTCACGATAATGGATCCTCCGCGGTTTATTTAAACAGATAGCGTTGCGCGTCTCGCGTTGCCGCATCCGCCAGGACCTGTTCCCGATGCACGAGTTAACCCAGACGTTTGCGATGATAGGTTAGGGGTCTCGGTGCACGGTTCACCGTTGACCATCCATTGGCTCGGGACCCGTGGCCTGTAATTATGCTCGCCAGAGAGACCACGGTCAGAGTATCTAGACGAGACGAGAATGAGAAACAAAAATAGGAAATAGTGGCCACGGACACTGGCGGAGGAGGCTGAAAAAAACGAGGATACCTCAGATACGGTATCCCGAAGATTGCGAGCTGCGAATTTATGCCGGATACCCCACAATCTTTAATTAACTATTGCTGTATCTCTCGAATTGAGGGTTTGCGTGCGTTTCAAAGTAGGAGGGGAGTTCAAAAATTGGAGAAATTCAATAATCTTTTTTAGGTATGAAATTGTGTTTCCTTAAAAAAGCAATACGTACATCTTATTGTATGATGTTTCAATAGTACCTGCTAAAAATTTGAGCTTGATATTTCTAACTAGAATAACGTCTAGGATGGGAAAATGAGGGAAATTCAATAATTTTTTTTATATATAAAATTGTGTTTCCTTAAAAAAGCAATACGTACATCTTATTGTATGATGTTTCAATAGTACCTGCTAAAAATTTGAGCTTGATATTTCTAACTAGAATAACGTCTAGGATGGGAAAATGAGGGAAATTCAATAATTTTTTTTATATATAAAATTGTGTTTCCTTAAAAAATCAACATATACGTTTTATTGTATGATGTTTCAATAGTACCTGCCAAAAATTTTAGCCAAACAGCTTGAACTGAAAGAGTGTGACAGCCATTTTAGTTGGAACATATCTTTGGACAATTTAAAAATAGGAGAAATTTAATAAATTTTTTTCATGTATAAAATTGTATTTCCTTAAAAAAACACTATGTACGTTTTATTGTATGATGTTTCAATAGTACCTGCGAAAAATGTGAGCCAAACAGCTTGAACTGAAAGAGCGTGGCAGCCATTTTAGTTGGAACATATCTTTGGACAATTTAAAAATAGGAGAAATTTAATAAATTTTTTTCATGTATAAAATTGTATTTCCTTAAAAAAACAATATGTACGTTTTATTGTATGATGTTTCAATAGTACCTGCTAAAAATGTGAGCCAAACAGCTTGAACTGAAAGAGCGTGGCAGCCATTTTAGTTGGAACATATCTTTGGACAATTCAAAAATAGGAGAAATTCAATGATTCTTTTTATATATAAAATTGTATTTCCTTCAAAAAAGCAATACGCACGTCTTATTGTATGACGTTTGAATAGTGTTTGCTAAAAATTTGAGCTGGATAGCTCGAGCTGAAAGAGCGTGGCAGCCATTTTCCCGAGGGCATGTGCGCGATCGATCCGGTTTTTGAATTACCTTGGGCGACCTGTAACTTCGCCATTTTTGCGAATTCGACTGAAAAGTTTTGGGCCGGTGTTCCCGAAATATTACGCTGACGTTCGAAACTTTGCGATCCCGAATAAAATTCGGAAGATCGATGCATATTTTGAACGGAGCCCTGCGCGATGGAGGAAGCGGAATGGAGGAGAAAAAGGAGGATTTCATCTGGGCGGTGAGAGAAGGAAGAAATATCGCGTCGCTGACACGGTATTCCGAAGCTGTGAGCCGCGAACGTGTAGCAAGAACTGGCAGATTTAGACTCTCTGCTTACCGGAGGCAATCCTGAAAGCAATTACCGAATTTCGACCACGTAGACAAGCCCGGAGCAAAAGGAAGACGAGGCTCTTAGCGCTGCCAGTTTCATTTCGAACTGCTGTTGCGGCTTGATCATGATAAGTTCCTAATTTGAACGGGCAATTTGGTACGACCACGGGCAGAATGTTTCTATTGATAGCGATGCAGGTATTGCGGGAGATTGAACCCACCGGGCTCTTTCTTTCGCACGGTTCAGACTTTGTTGGCTCCCGGCGATCCCCTCGGCATCTAAATTCTAAGCCCTTCGTTCGCTAGAGAGATGCGGCCAGCTCCACCAGCATTCCACTTATTTTCTTCCCCGTGCTTGCGATTACGTGTTTGCGCCGGATGCATTGCTCGAATGCGCACCGTTCTGCAGTTGCGGCGCCTATAAAATTTAACACTATTTCCACTGCTGTTTTACTCGTATTTCGAAATCACCCCCTTTTTTATTGTACCACCAGGTACCGTACTCAAAAAAATAGATTTATTGAATACAGCGAATTCTCGATATATGTCAACAACACGGGTCTTCCCAGGGTCATGTGTCCTCCAGGAGACATACCCGAGCCGTGTTATGTTTACCGAAGCCTCTCGAGCTTCGGGGTATACCCCGCGGTAGTGGGGACAATTCCGCGACGTTTGTCATCCAGGCCTTGGCGACATATATCGAGAAATCACGTTTCTCTTCAATGCACCGCTTTGCAGTGTCAATAAATTTTTTTTTATACCTTTGGTAGAAATGACCGTACGTACCATAACAATTCTACCATGAATTCAAAAAATTCTTCTCACACACAAAATCAAACATAAGCGCGACGAAACAGCACATTAATTCGGAATTTCTTTTCCTTTTCGTTTGTGCCGAATCTTCGTGTAGGAAGAACGTTTTAAGCGCACAAACAAAGCCCCGAGTAAATCATTCATGTATTCGGATATGAAGTCAATGCCGCAAGAAAATGAACGGACGCGTAGTTCGAATACGTTGCATTTTACAATGCAACGGTATATACGCGAGTCCGAGAAGTGGTTTTCTATTTGATTCGGCCGTTCCGCCGGATTTTTCAGCAGCATGCCACGGAAAGAGAAATATTCTCTAAACGCATAAATAAACCGGAGAATAAATTATTCACGTATTCAGCTGAATAATACCGCAAGAAAACCACCTCAACAGGTATACAGCTCGAGCGGGGGAAAGAATGCGAGGCCACTGTATTTATTCAGAGGGCCTTTTTACAGATTTTATTCCGGGCGGAGGAGTCGCTTTAGAACGTCGCGGTCGCGCCGCGCGGCGGAATTTTATAAATGCATGGCAACGGCGCTCGGCTCAAAGTAATGACAAATGATGCGAGACGTTTTCATTCGCTCGGTCGCGTTGAAAACCCGTTGCCCCGGGCGATGTTTTTCAGTCGGCCGCGGCTGGCAAGATCGCGGAAGAATGAATTTCTATTATTTTCCGTGGTGAAATTTCCGCATCCAGCTGCCTCTCTCTCTCTCTCTCTCTCTCTCTCTCTCTCTCTCTCCATCTCTCTTTCGTAAAATAAATTCGTCGGTATTTCAATAATTTCGGAGCGCGTGAGACCGACAGATTAAACTCCCACCGCGCTCCAGCCAATCCAGAAAGCAATTACCGAATTTCGACGTAGCCGCTCCTTCACTGGAACTAACAAAAGGACCTTCTGGACCCTCGGCCCTCCTCTTCCTCGCAGCTCGATCCCGAATGTTGCTGCCACTGTGCTTTGTGCCAGCGCGATAAGAGCCCGGCTGAAACGAGAACGGATTGATAGCGTCGGGATCATAAGAGTCGCGATATTTTTCTTCCCTCGCGACTTTTCGTTATCGGGTTGCTGAAAATCATGGGTCGAGAAGAACATTACCTTCGTATTCATAGCTAGTGGACATAGCTAGTGGCTTTGTGTTCTAAGTAGACTTCCATTTCTTTCCCTTCCCCACCTTGCTATGCTTACCCCTCTAGAGATTCACTCCACCTTGATCCTTCCCCTTCATTTATTCTTCAAACGAAATAAGTGAAACTAAATAGTATCGAACGTGAAAATATGAAACCCAGTACAGTGATTTCTTTATATATGTCGCCCAGACTTGGATGACAAATGTCCAGAGATTGACTCCCCCCTTCTCCTTGATCCTTCCCCTCAATCTATTCTTCGAACGAAATAAGTGAAACTCGTATCAAACGTGTCAAATATTTCGAAAATATGAAACCCAGATTTCTTTATATATGTCGCCCAGAATTGGATGATAAATGTCCAGAGATTGACTCCCCCCTTCTCCTTGATCCTTCCCCTCAATCTATTCTTCGAACGAAATAAGTGAAACTCGTATCAAACGTGTCAAATATTTCGAAAATATGAAACCCAGATTTCTTTATATATGTCGCCCAGACTTGGATGATAAATGTCCAGAGATTGACTCCCCCCTTCTCCTTGATCCTTCCCCTCAATCTATTCTTCGAACGAAATAAGTGAAACTCGTATCAAACGTGTCAAATATTTCGAAAATATGAAACCCAGATTTCTTTATATATGTCGCCCAGACTTGGATGATAAATGTCCAGAGATTGACTCCCCCCTTCTCCTTGATCCTTCCCCTCAATCTATTCTTCGAACGAAATAAGTGAAACTCGCATCAAACGTGTCAAATATTTCGAAAATATGAAACCCAGATTTCTTTATATATGTCGCCCAGAATTGGATGATAAATGTCCAGAGATTGACTCCCCCTTCTCCTTGATCCTTCCCCTCAATCTATTCTTCGAACGAAATAAGTGAAACTCGCATCAAACGTGTCAAATATTTCGAAAATATGAAACTCGGTACAGTGATTTCTCTATATATGTCGCCGAGACCTGGGTGATAAATGTCCAGAGATTCACTCCCCCTTCTCCTTGATCCTTCCCCTCAATCTATTCTTCGAACGAAATAAGTGAAACTCGCATCAACCGTGACAAATATTTCGAAAATATGAAACTCGGTACAGTGATTTCTCTGTATATGTCGCCGAGACCTGGATGATAAATGTCGCGAAATTATCCGCACTACCGCGGGGTATACCCCGTGAGGGGCCGCGAAGCTCGAGAGGTCTCGGTAAGCATAACACGGCTCCTGGACGATACCTGACGTAGTTGACATATATCGAGAATTCACTGTATTCGGATCGTCCTCCCTGCAGCCACCCTAAACAAACGTAGTCTCGCCACGAGTCAACCCACACTGAAAGCAGTCGCATTGAATGTCGAGTAGTAGCAGCGTCGAACAAAACGTCTGGTCGTCCTGTAAATGTTAGTGGAAAAACTCCGGGGCCAGGTTACAACCGGTAACAACAATCCTGGCCGGTCGACACACGTGTAGCACGAGCTCGCCGGCAATGATTCCGGTCCGCGGAATGCCATAGATATCGTTTCACGGGTCACCGATCCTCGGTCCGGTCGAAATCGGTCCGTCTTATTCGCGACGAAATGGTACGCGGCCGTAAATATTCGCGAACGATGCGTTCCTGCGGCTTAAATCAGCGCGTCGCGTCCGCCGCTGTCAAAGCGACACGGTGGAACGTTTGTCCCGGTTATTATCGGCTTAAGTGTACAGCGAACAAATGTTATTGCGTCGTAAATACAAGCTTGTACGTTGCCACGGAGCGTAGCCGGGGTATCGCGTTTCAAACCGGCGCAATATGCTTACACGACGGAGTGATACTAATCAGCCGGAGTGTCCGCGCCCCTTTCCATTGTGTCAAACCATTTATTACCAGGCGAGGAGTTTCGTCCTCTTATACCACCTCGGAAACTCCGCGGCTTTCTACGTACGAGCGATGGGTTAATCACACGTTTCGCCGAAAGGGGGACGACCCATCCGCGGCGAGGTACACGTCTCCGCGAGATCATCGGGAATCATTTCAACGATGACGTCCCCGATGCATCGGGCATTCCAACAAACTGCGCCCACGCGCGATTGTTTCCGAGGATTAACGTCCTGACGCGCGAATTAAGTGATATTCGATCTGACCGGAGATATTCATTACTTGACGAACCTTCGTCACTCGCGAGCCTGTCTCTACTCCTTTTTCTGAGATTTTTTGGACTGTTGATTCTGCAACTTTTGGTACGCCAAGATGTTCATTCTAATATTCTTCACCTTGGAAACCCAGAAATTTGTAACATTTCACAATCTTATACATCTTGACCAGAAAATACCAAAAATCGATGTTTCCCATCAGCTTTGACCACGCATAACTTTTGAACCAGCGAATTCCTCGCGTCAAAACTACGATTTTTGGCATTTACTCGTCAAGATGTACAAGATTATCCAGTAAAAAGTTAAAAATTTCTGGGTTGCCAAGGTGAAGTTTAACCTACTTTTCGACTGGATGTTTGGAAAAAAAGAAAAATTGGTACACAAGTCGGATTTCCATGCATTTATGAATAGATTTTCTGAGTGAAATATAAAATAGTGAAACATCTGAAAAACCTAAAAATCAAAATTATTAAGGGATGAGACCATCTTTCAATTTTTATATAAACAGTTTTTATTTTGCACGAACAATGTAAAATGACTTGTAAAAATTGTAGACGAATGTATTTATGAATTATCTATAAAATTTCAATATTCTGAATGGACGTATTCCCCGTGAGACTATTAATTAACAATTCATTGTTTGGAGATGTTTGACAGTTCCGCTGGGAATTTGCGCAGACTGTGCTGTTCGTGAAAGTCTGCGGATTCTGTCTCGTCACTACAATACAGGACAGAGGTTATCGCATAAACTTTTCAGACGATGGCCTACATACCACCCACACACGCGCATATATACACACGCGGAAGTGCGCGCGTTCGGTTCGTGAAACCCGCCGCGCTCGCGCGTATCTTTTCCATTCAGTCTTGAATTTCTTTTCTGCCGGCTGCTCGTAAAGCTGTGTTTCGCCAAAAAGAGAAAGAAAAAGAAAAAAAGGATCGAAGTTTCTTACCGGGGGATGGTTTTGCGCAAAAAATTAAATCCGAGCTCGGAATTCTACGCGTTCCGGTTCTGTGTAAGCAGAAACTCGTGCGAAATGGCACACGGTAATTAATACCACTTTTTTTCGCGAGTTGAGCGGAAGTCTCTTGCGTTTGTTCGTGGTTTTTCCTATGGTAAAATGTAAGACCGGAATCGCTATTATTTTAACTGCCACTTTTTGTTGTAACATTCGCTTCTGAGCGTTTCGAGATGAAATTGATTGTAAGTTCCCGGAAATTTGAATTTTGAGGGGTTTGAAATTTTTTTTCAAATTTCTTTTTTTTTTTGGATTGCTTTAACAGCAATCTTTAAATTGTTATGGGGGCCACTTGGGAAATTATACGTTAATTCGTTCGTTCATTAGGGAGCGATTAGGGAAGTACCATTTTCCCCATTTTCGTTTCTAGTTATTAGACTGCGGGTTTTATGCGCGAGAAAAATTAGTAGAAGGAATTTCAAGCAATAAACAATATTTAAGAATATCAACGTATTAGTTTCGCTTGCAATTGATGCAAACAATTTTTATTTTGCATATAGATGCGCAGTCTATTAATTATAATAATTGCATGCACAAGTAGATATTTACTAAATAAAGAAGAAGAATTTAATTAGAGGATTAGAATGAAGATGATATCCAAAAATTTAACCAAGAAATGCAACGATATCAAATGTCAACAGACATCTCTCAAAAAGTTGCCATTTCTATGACGAACATTGCAGACGGCTACTAAATTTCAATTTCCACAATTGCTCGCAAAATAGAACAAATATTCCATAAAAACTGTTATCATACAGAACCCAATAATATAAAATATCAGCAGACATATAAAAAAGGTGCCATTTTCCTCCAAATACTACAGGCAGCTCCAAACTTTTAATTTTAATAGTCGCACAAGCACTGAGACCATGGCCAAATGGAGACCGGAAAAAATTGTACCCAAAGGACCCAACTGCAAGCGCTAACGAACTCTTTAAAACGGTACCATTTTCTCGAATTTCGGCATAAAAATTGCACAGGACGTTCCCCGAAAAAAAGGGGGGTGGAAAAACCCTTCGCCAGTGGGTTAAAGGTGGCATGAATGAAACGTGGATGCGGGGCCGGCGAAACTTCCGCTGAATATTCATCAGGACAGCTCTCGGGTGGTGGAAAATGGGGAAAACGGTGGAAACGAGGGAAACGGGTCTTCGGTTTCGCGGAAACCGAGCCGTCACGTGAGCTCCGTAGGAAATGGTCACTCTTTACCGGTGTAACGACCCCGTGAAACCTTAAAGAAATCCATAGTCTGGCCACGTGACCGGTGCACGTGCACACGGTCACACGTGAGCCGGCCGCAATTTCCCAGGGAGCTGCAGTGCCACTGGATCCGTAGGATCGCGGTGACACTCGGCAACTTTTTGAATAATTTACCGAGAATGTAGAGCGAACTCGACGCTGACTGGGACAAAGTACGCCAACGCGTCTCTCTCTCTCTCTCTCTCTCTCTCTCTCTTTCTCTCTCTCTATTTCTCTCTCTCTGTGTGTGCAAGCTTGTCGAGAGGGAAGTTCGAAAGGTCGACGCACCGGCCATTACCATGCAACTCCGCCGTGTAATTGATCGATGCCCCGATGTCTTCGAGGGTTTCTTCGAGACTCGTTCTCGATTATGTAATCGACTGTCTTGTTGCCACGCGCCGACGACGAAGCCGAGATTGCTTTTCCCCTGTCGCGTCGCGAACATTCAGAAACGTTGCCGACGAGCAGCCATTTTCTTGAGGCTCAAAAATCGAATGTTAGCCGACAACGTGTGGAGTTAAAACAATTTTTCGATCGCTATAACTGGGCGAAAAATGGTCACTCGGGTCCAATGTGTGTTGACCAATTCAACATTTATCTCGCGCAAAATGGCACGAGTCTATAAATAATATGTTTCTAACCAAGTGCTTGAGTTCTAGGCGATTTTTAATCCGTTAAAAAATTTTACCAAATTATTATTGTTAACCAGTTAACTGTTTCGACCTTTTTGAAAAATGTGTACCTAAGTTGAGTCGTAACAATAAACCGTATAGCGGTTTCGACGAGTATGCTCGTCATAAAACAAAATATTGCCATTTCTTCACGACGAGTATACTCGTCCAAAACAGCTAACTGGTTAAAATAGGGGAGCTATTTTAACAAAAAATTGTTTATTTCTCTGTTTCAGGGATCTCAGTAACAATCAAATCACCACTATCGGACCAAAGACGCTCAGAGGAATTTCGTCCCTGAAATACCTGTAAGTAACGTTCTCTTTTTTCATTGAACATTTAGACCCTCATAAATTATGCTTTCATAAAAATATATAAGAGCATTGTTCGGCTTTGTTAAAATTTTCTAGAACTAACCGGAAATGTTTCTCGAGTATCTCGTCGATGTTTAGCTTTATTGTTTAACAATTTCTGCGCGAGCAACCGATGCGTATAAAGCCGTCCTGGCGGCAGTAATGTATTTACAGGAGACTCGTCGAAATATTGAAGAAGATTTTCCCTGGTATAATTGGAGGGTCGCACGCGAGAAAAAGAGTTAAGCTAGTGGAATAGGTCAACGATATCACTCCCGGTTCAGTAGCGTATCCTGGCCTGGTCGGACATGTCGATGCGAGACAAGCTAATTCCACTTTAATTTAAAATTCTCCGCCGGCGTAAAAAGATAGTTCGAAGGAATATAAAATGGACATTTCGAAGCTCGTTCTCGCGGCACTCGGTTTTCTTGCTTTACTGCCTTCTTCGGGCCGGTCCATAATTAATTACCGTTCCTGTAGCTGTACCGGCTTTTTATAGTGCGACGGTTTTTTTTCCCCTCGAATCCGCCCATCGACTCTGCCGTGATATTAAAAATATAAAAAGAGGCCGGGGCCCTGTCTCGCGAGCCGAATGCCCCGTCACTTATTGATGCAAAATCGAACGTAAACTCGACGAAGATATAAAACGCCGTTTAAATTTTAACCGTGTGGAACCCGGGGGGCCGACGTCTCTCTCATAAATCATTCGCTTTTCCAGGCTACTCGACAACAACGTGCTGACCTGCATCGATGAGGCGTCGATACGAGAACTGAAGGATCTGGAAATACTGTAAGCGAACGAAACATTCGTCCGGAAATTTGTTCCGCACGAAATTCCACACGAAATCGATAAACTGGGCTAAACTTCACTTGGGAAACCCAGAAATTTTAAACTTTTTACTATACAATCCTGCAGATGTTGACGAGAAAATGCCAAAAGCCGAAGTTTTAAGGCGAGGAATTCACCGGTTCAAAAGTTATATCAATATTACTTTAAAAAGTTGAAAATTTCTGGGTTCCCGAGGTGAAGTCGAACTATTATTGACGACTGTCGTACTTCGATTGATGTATTTTCATTTGTATTCGATATTTACTACTTATTATTCGCAGGATGCTGAATAATAACAAATTGACAACGCTGGGGAAGGAAATGCTGAACGGCCTGTCGCAGTTACGAACGCTGAAGCTCGTTGACAACGCGCTCGCTTGCGACTGTCATTTGGCCTGGCTGGCACGTCATTTCAAAACGCATCCTCGATTAGGCCAACACACACGCTGCGCCTCACCGATTCAGCTGAAAGATCGAAGTATTGCCGATCTAGAGGTACGCATATCGCTGAACAATTATCACTCTTTTCTGTCAAAACATCATTTACTCACGAGACACGCACGAAATTCATCTTCCTCGTTCAACAATTTCAAATTTCGCGTAAACAAATTTAATACGCACCTGAAAGATATAGGAGATCTTGATGATATTTTCTTTATATATCTAAATCAATTTTCTAAAAGTTTTATACAATTTTTCCTATATATTTGTAGTGTTTAAAAATTACTTTCGTCGCAATGAATTAGATTGAATAGCACTGTAAACATCGTTATGGTGTCTAGAGTGTTTGTTGGTCGATTGTTTGAAATAATTTTAATTGAATCTGCTAAATGCGAACCACAAGGAATAGTTCGAACAACATTTTCCGCAGCGTTCTCGTTGCAATTTCTTCGATTCAATCTCGCGACCGACAAGCCCGCGAAGTAGCCGCAGCATGAAAGTTCTATTTTATTTATTAAGAAAAAGTCGGTGAAACGTCGACCGGTACTTTATCGGCGGCCAATTAATTAAACACCGGGCTGCTATCTCGCTCGATGATTCACGTAACGTCGCGGCTCTCGAACCTTTACTAGAACGGTCACGGCTGCCGTATTATCACCTAAGCAGAGTTTCGAACTGGCGTTCCTCTTTGACGGAAAAATTCTTGCGTTCCCACAAAGGAGCACGAGTTCAAGTGTTCGGGGCCGGTTGAACGCGCAGGATCCGAATGCAGCGCGGAACCGCAGTGCCCGCATCCGTGCAAATGCGCTAATGGTATCGTCGACTGCAGGGAGAATTCTTTGACGAAAGTGCCCACCCACCTTCCCGAGGACACCATCGACCTGTTCGTAAACGAGATTGTCTCCTACTCGTCGCCGCACAGTTGCCAAATCTCCGAGTTCGAGACGCGATATTGATGGAAACTTTGCAATTAACCGAGCCAACGCGGCGCGCCATTGCCGAGTTAACCGGGGACCTCGATGTTTCAGTCACTCCGGAATTTTTCAGCAAATGCACTTCATTTGTTCATATTTTTAGCGATAATGCTCCGATTTTCCTTTTTGTTTCTTCTCGAAATTTTTTGATTGAAGTTATCGATATTTGAACCGCCATAATTTCGTTCAAGATAATAGTTAAAGAATAAATTTCTGCTCATCTCAAAGCTCGAAGCATAAATATATTTCTTTTAGGAAACTAGTGTGCGTCAAAAAATTCTAATTAGTATAGCTGTGAATTAAATTTTGTAATTTCTGTCGTCAATGTGTGACCATTAAAGCGAAAATAGGTGTACCATAAATACAAATTATTTTTGTTGGCAACCAGTGGCGCCAAAAAATTCTAATTAGGATAGAAATGAAATTAAATTTTGATACTTTTGTTACTAGTATGTGACCATTAGAGCGAACATAGGCGCAGAATAAATATAGATCACTTTTGTAGGAAACTAGTGAGCGCCAAAAAAATTCTGATTAGGTCAGCTATGAAATTAAATTTTGATGAATTTGTTACTGGTATGTGACCATTAGAGCGAACATAGGCGCAGAATAAATATAGATCATTTTGGTAGGAAACTAGTGGGAGCCAAAAAAACTGTAATTAGGTCAGCTTTGAAATTAAATTTTGATTATTCTGTTACTAGTATGTGACCATTAGAGCGAACATATTCGCAGAATAAATATAGATCACTTTGGTAGGAAACTAGTGGGAGCCAAAAAAACTGTAATTAGGTCAGCTTTGAAATTAAATTTTGATGATTTTTACAGCGAACATAGGCGCAGAATAAATATAAATTACTATTGTAGTAAACTAGTGAGCGCCAAAAAAATTCTAATTAGAAGCGCTATGAATTAAATCGTAGTGGAAGGGGTTAGGAAAATATGGCACAAAGTTTCGTGAATTTTCTTATCGATTCGTTGATCGCAACGCTCTCGAAAGCGACAATAAAAATCGGAATCGTTTGGCAACTGTTGCTCGGTGGAATCGAAACGTACGGCGCCGATCGGCGATTTGTTAATTTATTTGTTCTCTGTTCGAATCGTTCACAGCCGATTGGAGCAGAACAGCATCACGGAGATCCCGCCGAAAGCTTTCTCCCCGTACCGGAAGCTGCGCAGCATGTGAGTGACGTTCGCAATTTATCCGTTTCTGGCGTTGCATATTAAAATCGCGGCCGTTGCGCCGCTCCGATAACGTTTAACGTTTGATATTCTTTCATTTATCCGTTCGCAGCGACCTCTGCAACAATCAGATCAAAAAAGTGGCGGCGGATGCGTTCCACGGACTGAAATCCCTGAAATCACTGTACGTACGAAACCGCGCGAGCGCGCGCGCGCGCGCACGAGAGATAAAACGCATGACGTGTTCACGATTGACGGGTTAACGTTTGCATAACCGCGTTGATTTTTCAGCGTGCTGTACGGGAACAAGATCACCGAGCTGCCGAGCGGTTTGTTTCAGGGATTGACCAATCTGGAAGTGCTGTAAGTGAACCACCGTCAAATTAGACAATTTTTTACGGTCTTACTTGATGATTGTCTTCGAATAACAAAAATTAAATGTTTAAATCACAGATTTACGGTAGGAAGGCTTAGATAAAGCTGCTTTGCCAATTTAATAATTCATTTTCAACCATTTTGAAATTGCAACTTTCTCCAATTTTCTCCAATAGCGTTTATTATGCACACATGCAGAGCGTTTCACCTACAACAAACCACCCAATTATCTTCCCCAGTCTTAAAAATAAGTTTCATATCAATTTAAATATTTCGCAGATGTTCAAAATTGAAATTGAAACTTACTGTTTGAAGTGATCTGATAAATATAAAGATGAAGGTCTTTTGAAGGTCATGTAACGTTACTTATAACATTCAAGTCGAAAAACGTACAAACACATAGTAAATGAGCTACTTGGAACGTCACTATTTAGATATTAAGTAATTAGGTGCGTAGCCAGTATTAGGTGAAACACCCTGTACAGATCTACACATGTTTTTGGATTTTAGATTGTTTGTTTACATTTTGGAGGTTCGGATTTCTGAACAATCGGGTCGCGTTTGTCACCTCTTTGACACTCGACGCCTTTCGTTCTGCGTTTCCGGTTTCCAGATAGCGGCTCGCGAACATGATCGAGCTCTTTGAGTTCGATTTTTCTTTATCCTCGATAGCGGACGAGATTGTCGCTGACAGCCAGCCCTTCGTCCCGTAAAGGGCGGCAATTGACAAAGCGAAATCACCTTTCCAGGTTGCTGAACGCCAACGAGATATCCTGCATACGGACCGATCTGTTCCGAGATCTCACCAGCCTGACACTGTTGTCCCTGTACGATAACAACATCAGATCCCTGGCCAATGGAACTTTCGCCAATCTGCGAAGCATTAAAACGCTGTTTGTATCCCGCCATTGAACCGTTAATTTATACAAATTACCGTGGCTCTAGCGATCCGAGGGCGCACGCGTCCGCCCATTCCCCGAATCGAATCGAATCGAATCGAATCGAATCGCGAATCCGTGTCACTGAGCTTTTTGCTAATTGTCCGGGAGCTTCCTGAACGATCCCCTTGTTTACTCGACAACATCTCTACGAACTTGCCGAAAACAAAATCGTTTCGAATTTTTCTCCTCGTTTCAGACGGATTTGTTCACCCCCGGTCTGCCTAAATTATTTTTACACGCGATTCTATATATTTTTATTATTCAGATTTCAAATGTCGGTTTAAAGATTGATCTAGCTTCGGAAACCCTTGTGCAGTTTAATTTTGCAAAAATATAGAAATTTGATTGGGGTTAATTAACCCTCGGACTCCTGCCAGCTCTATGCCTAGTCATTTCTGACCCCACACCGATACTTCACTAATACAGTTTCATTCCGATATAAGACGATGCCTAGGGACCGGCTTTCGTCCTATTTCGAACGAAGAAGAGATTTTCTTATATCGAAATAAATAGCGTCGTATCGGAATAAAATTGTATACATCGAGCTTGTACCCACGCGACGGGCCAGGAATGACTTATGTTATACGGAGTGTTAAAAAAATTAAAAAATTGCAAAAACGTAGTTATTTGTCGCGAGGGTTGAAAAGAAGCGTTTCCCAGTTTTGCCGTAACGAAATTCTTCCCGGGGGTGTCTAGTTCGAGTGAAGGGTGTCAGGTTAAGCTGCAGAAGGGTTAACCGAATTTCCGTCGACGCGAAAATGCCCGGAGAAATTTCGCGCGACGCTTGCA
The DNA here is from genome assembly GCF_050948215.1 of Halictus rubicundus. Classification (NCBI taxonomy): domain Eukaryota; kingdom Metazoa; phylum Arthropoda; class Insecta; order Hymenoptera; family Halictidae; genus Halictus; species Halictus rubicundus. The sequence goes on along the minus strand of NC_135153.1, from coordinate 16,617,243 downwards.
CTAGTCTCCTCGCGAAAAGCAGAAACGAAAACGGGATCGCGTCCGAGCGGTTGCGCAGCGTCGCCGATGTTGCATTTGAAAGAAACGTTTACTCGATTTCTCGCAGACATTTGGCAATGAATCCGCTGATCTGCGATTGCAATCTGCGCTGGCTGAGCGCGTACCTGCACGCCCACCCGATCGAGACCTCGGGGGCGATGTGCAAATCTCCGAAGAGGGCGCAGAAGCATAAGATCAATTCGATGCCGGACGACGAGTTCAAATGTAAGGGTAAGCACGACTCGATTTTTCCGATATTTTATCTCGCCTGTACGCTTCGACGGAACACGGACACAGGTCGGTAACACGTCAACATGTTTTCACGTCATCCGCGAACCGCATCATCCAATCGCGAAATCAATATACAAGGTGCGCGAGCCGATCGTTGCAGCCTCTTTGCTCTCCGTTAAACACGTTAACCCTTAACTGCGCTCTAATAATGCAATCATTCGATCGAATTACATTCAATACCTCGTCTCCATCGAAATTGTACATAGAAACGTGATGGAAAAATTTAATCCAGAAATAATTATATTATTAATAGTTACACGTTAAATATTTTTTTATCCCGCCATCCGTGCATTCAGTTACGATTTAAATAATTATTACCATTTTGAGTGGGTCTGTATCGGCCCCAATAGTTTTTCTATTACCTTCAATTAAGCCTTCGAGGACAACATCAGTACATCATACTGACTCTGACGAATATTTAAAAATATTTAAAAATACACAGTCTTGCAATTTTTACAAAACAACACATTCCTCTGCTCGGTGCAATTAGTGTTAACAAAGATTGTTACCTGATTTTCATGTTATTAAAATGGTTAGAAGCTGAAATACATTTTTATTCGACCACAAAAATAAATTTACGAGGTTTAAGACAATATTTGAATGTATTATAAATTGAATAAATTCTCACACATCGTGCACCGTATAAATTATAGTAAATGATCGTCGTCGCCCACCTTGTATATCCTCGAAACTACTGTACATACATCTGCTTCCGCATCATCATCCACATGCTGTTCATAAGTAGGACATGGGATTCAATTATTGCAACGTTCTCGGATTAGATCAATTTAAAGGGTTGTTCAGATTGAATGGGCGTATTGAAGCACATTTCGATTCGACGACTGGCGGTGCACTCGTCGCGTTTACAAGTGCACCAAAATGGCCGCGGCAGAAAAGCCATTCGGTGTTCTTCAATTAAGAGAAACGAGTTGCAGCGCTGCCGCGCAACAAAAGTTTCGAGCACGCTCCGGGAAACCAGCGCCAATCAGAAAATCTATCCATGATTGGCATCAGAAATTTGTAAAAGTTCCGACAAACCCCTGTCTATGGCCGGGCGAACAAGTGGAGCTCCGGTCGTAGACTCCGCCCGGGCCCTCGCAATGAGAGAATTACAGAAGCTGGAGAGTGAAGGGTGAACACACTGAACATCCGTAAATTGCAGAAAACTTCGCGAGCATCCCTGGGAGTCGGTCCGAACTCGATATCTTCGACAGTTGTCTTCCCGCGAGAGAAACTGCTCGTCCAGTTCCTTTTTAATATGTCTTCGAGATGTTCAATCTGCAGAGCTAGTTTATTCGTACTTTAATCCTTCGTAATAAATAAGTACAGGGAGTTTTTCTGATTAGTTTCCTCCTAAAAGAAACAGCTTTTCAGTAATTCCTCGAGATGGACAATTTTCAAACTTTTGAGCCCAGTCGATTGGAACTGTAATTTTTTAAAATGAAGAGGGAATTAATTAGGGAATTTGTCTGATTAGTTTTCTCCTGAAAGAAACAGCTCGGTGACAGTGCAATTCTTTTTTAATAATTCCTCGAAATGGACAATTTGCAGACTTTTGAGCCCAGTTGATTGGAACTGTAATCCTTTAAAATAAATAAGTTTAGGAAATTTTTCTAATCAATTTTCTTAAAAAAGAAACAGCTTGGTGACCGTAAAATTCTTTTTTAATAATTCCCCGAGATGGACAATTTGCAGACTTTTGAGCCCAGTGGATTAGAACTGTAATCTTTTAAAATAAATAGGGAATTTTTCTGATTAGTTTTCTCTTGAAAGAAATAGCTCGGTGACAGTGCAATTCTTTTTTAATAATTCCTCGAGATGGACAATTTGCAGACTTTTGAGCCCAGTGGATTGGAACTGTAATCTTTCAAAATAAATAGGGAATTAATCAGGGAATTTTTCTAATTATTCACTGTGAAATGATATGAAGAACAAATCGTTCTGCAAGATAAAATTGCTCTTGAAACGTACAACGACCCGCGTAATTGTTCACAGAATTATTGCAAAAGTACTTCCATGCAAAACTGACCGAATAAATTTCTTCGTTCAAGCACAAAATCGAAATAAAATCTTCTCGCTTTTGCGAATCAAGACGCACCAGCCATTTCTAGTGTTAAGCGTCTCGAATTAAATATTCGGAGAATACTTTCGCATCAACAATCCAGAGTTTTCGGATTAAACTTGTTCGGTGGTGACCGTCGACAAGCCGGGTGACCGGCGATCGTGACCGGCGCGCGGCGTCGGACCGCGAGGAAATGAAGCTCGCGGAGAAAGTGGCCACGCGACGCGCACCCGGTGTTATTAAACGGCGAACGCAAATTACCGATATAATTACGCGCGTGTACCGCGGCGGACAATTTGTAACGCGGCGTATAATGTGATGATAAATCACCTGCGCGCCCGTACACTCATACATAAACATATTCACCTCGCCGGAGCACATGACATTCAACACTCAATTAACGTGCGAGAGGAAGAGAGAGAGAGCGTGATAGTTGGTCTGCGCGGAGACAGGGGGAGAGGGAGAAGGAGAGGGAGAGGGTACGGTATCGCGCCGATGCTTAATTTAATGATATCGCCCCGCTACTACTGTTCATTATCAAAATTTATCGTCGCGACGTTAACATGGTATCCCGGCGCGCACGACCGCGCCGCTTCGACTTCGATTAATCAACCCCGGCTTTTTAGGAGGATCGAACGGCCAAGAATCGATCTCCGAACTCCTCGATTTAACGGGATTTACCTCCAAAATTAATCCGCGTTTTTTGGCTACATTTTTATCGGCGTTCGTGGAACGATTTTCGAAAACAAAGGGTCGCGCCTTAAATTCTCTTTTCCTATCGCACTTCGTGAGTATAATAATTATTTACCGGGTTTGTTTGTTCACAACTTACTGCTAGAATTGTTGGCCGGAATTGAAAATTAAATTTCGGATTTTCTGTGAAGGGATAAGTCAGTGGAATGTGTAAATAGTGAATATAATGAAGAGAGTAATAGTCTGGTATATATATTTGTATAATATATTATATTGCAACAATTTTTCAATTTTTCCTTGGAAGGTACACAAATTGATACGCAGTGTAATCATTGTCACTGGCCGCCAAAATTTAGCAAGTCATCACAACTTAAGAAACGACCTAATTCAATTTTAATTCGCCCCGCGGCGAGAGCGGCGCGGGGTAATGAAAAGCGACAAATTCGACGCTGAAATTGATCTATTAAAATTTAATGCTCGTGTAACGGTTCAAGAACAGCCTCGTAGTTTGCAATCACGAGCAATTAAAGTTCTGTAATCTAGCTCGAATCCAACCTTTTTTCGTAACTATTCAATCCTTCGGAATATTGCTTCGATATCAATGGTTAATTATTGCTATTAGCAGCGATCAATCATCGGTTTATCGTTCAACTCTAAACAAATTCAATGATTTAACGTTGCCCGGCACGTTCGCCCGTTCCTTGCTAGAATTTCACCGTGGGAGGCCGGTGTCACGCGTGCGTGACAATTGCATAATTCTACCATTAACATTAAAATGCAAACGAAGTTGCGTAGCTGTTGTGTCGGGCCAGTGTGTGCTGCGCTGTCTTGAGACCGCTTATTGCGCTCTTTTGTAACACCCGTGAATGCCTAATTAAGAAGATTTATTAGGCTGAATGGGAAGTTCGCCGTCTAACCGGGTGTGCGGGATGATTTATATATGTCGCGTCGAACAAATACTCGCCATTTTTTCCCGTTCTTATCCGATGGTGGGAAGAGTCGCATAATTTCGTGTTACACCATCGACCAATTCTTTTTCATTCCGAATTCAGTGGACTCATTATTATTCCAAAATAATTTCCTTCTCTAAAAAATTCCGGAAAATATACATTATGACTTTTTAGTAGTCGCTCTTTTCAGTACAGTTTTGTTCCGATGTAAGGCGACGGCCTGGGACCGGCTTTCGTCTTATTTCGGATGCAAGAGAAAAAGAGGGGATAGCGATTTTCTTATTTCGAAATAAAAGGCGTCATCTTATAGCGGAATAAAATTGTACATATCGAGCATATCCTCGCCGCGACGGGTCACGAATGACCCCTGCATAGCATGTGGAGAGTTAAAGCCAAATAAGCATTGATTTGTTCCTCTAGTAATTTGACTAGGTCGACGGTAACATATCGGTGCTCTTAAATTGTTTTAGCAATGTTTTCTATATCAATATTAATTTCTTTCGTAAATGCATAGAATCAGCGCAGTGATCATTAATTATGTGACACGTCGCTATTTCATGGAGATACGAAGATTTAATGAAAACGCTCACCGTGCACGGTTCGAAAATGGGATTTTGGGCCGGGTTTCGCGAAAAGCGCATCGGAGTGCAGCGTGTTTGACGAGTGGCAAGGGTGTAAGCCGCGTGCGGCAATCTCGGGAACGCGCGTGTTCAAGAATAAGAACGAGCCAGCTCGTGTTTCTCCTTTTCACGGTTGTATATTTCCTCTAATTGCGCCCGGCCGCGCAGAATATAATCGCGTTCCCCTGTCGCGGCTGCTTCCGTGCGCACGCCAACTTCTGCGGAGTAAATGACACCGGAAAATAAACACTTCGCCGGCATGGCACGTATCATCTATACAGGGTGGACCAAAATTCGAGGTGGCTCGAACCAGGCCGCGGAAACAGCGCGGCTCAAAACACGGCGGACACCAAAAAGCATCAGAATCGCTTCCGTTTCATTTTCGAGAATAATCCAAATCGACGTTTGTTCCAGATTTTCCTAATTAATGCGAAACAAAAATTTCCTAGCTGCAACAAACCACATTGAAATTGAAATTTACTTTCTTCCTTAATATATCTAACACTAAAACTACCGAGCACAAAAGATATAAAAGTGAAACGTCTTATAGAAGGGAGAATAAGGTTTAGTATTAACCCTTAGCACTCGAATGGCGACCGTAAGGCGCCACTAAAAATTGCTGTATCATTATTCAAAATATTTTTTGCAGTATATAATTTATTTGTATTTAATAAATTACTAAAAATTTCGGCATTGTACGAATAAATTGCACCATTTTTGTATGTATAACATGGAAAAAAAAATATCGGAAGAAATGTTTGGTTTTGGAATTAAGATAGCTTCGAGTGCAAAGGGTTAACACTAAACGTACCGAGCTATAAATGTAACAGGTACGTGTTGCCTTATAAAAATGACAAGATTTAATTTATTTAGACTTTGCGCGGTTCTTATTGCAATGCGTGCTCCACTAAAGAGATTTATTGAATCATTGCTCATGGAAGCATCTTTATAGTTTCAAAAATTGTCAAATAGAAAATCTAGAACCGGTCATTCGACCGGTGGTGGTACGTTTTTTTTTTTTTTTTATTGTACAGTTGTAACCTCCGATAAGAGGTTATCCTGCAGTCTGTATTAATGTTACAATAATAACCGTATACTAATGTGAAGGTAACGTAATAGGTACATAGTGTTAACAGATTGGAAATAATGTAATAGTATTTTTAGTGTATCTCTCTTGTGATCTAGTGAGATTTAATGATTTTTGTTTCGCTTTGAGCCGAGCTATCCGCCCCGGTTCTGCCGCGAATTTTGGCGCACGCTGTACGCGTGTTTCCTGGTAGCCGAGCATTATCGCAAACGAGAACTTACGCCGCGGCGGACCGCGTAAAACTTGCCGGCGAACTTTCCTCGCTTCCGGCCGGCGAAAGAAAAATTCCCGGCGAAACTCGGGCACGTTGTTCCCCGGAAAACTTCGCCGGGCCCGTGAACGATCCGTTCCGGTTGCTCTTGCTACGCCCACGCGATCAATTCCGTGCTCCTAGCCGAGCAATAGACGCGGAACTGCGGGGAATTTCGATCCGGCCGCTTTTCTCGAAGCAGCGTCTGCGTAATATCTCCTCTTTCAAGAAAATTGGCTTCCCAGCGAAGGGTGCTTGTTAATCGCTGTACAATCGGCTCCAAACGACCTTATGTTTGTTCTCCTGTCAGACTCTGTTCTGGAACACTCGCCCCGATAGAAATTATGGTTGGCTTCCAAAGTTCTACACTTTTACATCTCTACTGGCTTCACAAATTGGCGTTTTATATGTCGCCGGGGAGAATTGTTTAAAATTACTGTCTGTAATTCTTGTGTATTTTATTCCCCGAAACATTGAGTTACTTGTTATCGGAAATTCAACTTCGTTCTGACGTGCTAACAGCTTCAATGGCGTACGACTTTATGTGTGTTCACGTGCATTAGGTGTACAAATTAATTTATAAATGTGCCGTTCATTTGCAAAACGTGCTCAAGTCTGGGAAATATTCCGGAATATTTTCTACACACTACCGTACAGGTGACCGGTGTACCCAGTAAAAATTTTGAGGAATTAATTTGTTCGCCTAATAATGTTGTACATACGTCCACCTTTATCTAAAATCATAACTCGCATCTTAAGTGCATATCCGAAATCGAACAAAGCATTTGAAAATACTCGCTGCACGTGACAAGCATGACATAAAAGGAACAAACACGTTCACATCATTTTATTCGCATTTCTCGATCATCTTTCATCAGTTTTATCGTGCACATTTCGCGAACATGCGATGCCGAATGCATGCATTTCATCATGAAATAACAGCTCCGCGCATCTACACGGGGATCCATTCGCAAATGAGATACATTTTAGTGCGTGCCTGTTCGAATTTCATCGAGATCCTAATTCGAGAGTATTCATGCAGAAATCATGGGCGGGTTCATTGATAGTTAAAGATCAGGTGTACCGGGTCACTGATTAGAGGGCAGACACACACACACATAGCTGAATAGGTTCCATTTGATCGCTTTAATCATTGGCTCATCGAAAGAAATTGCGTTCCTGTGGTCGTAAGAAGGAAAGGCAGATCAGACAGCGAGAGAGAGAGAGAGAGAGGAACGTACGGAATGGAATACATCCGGTTCTATGTACTTAGGCGACGGGGAGCTCTTAACGAAGAGGGCCGGCGAGTGCATCCTGCCGGGAGAGTGTCCCGCACCGTGCACCTGCAAACGCGCCACCGTCGATTGCTCCAACAAGAACCTGACTTCGATACCAAAGGAGCTGCCCATCTACACGTCCACTCTGTGAGTAACCCTTCAGTACAGTGACTGAACTGCGGATTTTATGCGAAATAAAATTTGTCTGTGTCATTTGCAACGTACAGATAGTAGGTACATAAACATTTCTTTACCTAACACTAGATTTACTACCGCTAGATTTACACCTGCAAAATGACAGGCTCGAAATTTTCAAGTTTACATTTATTAACCTCTTAAGCTCTGTACGCCACTATAATGGCTTCCGTGGAAAGCATCAGTTCGAACGATACGCCACTATAGTGGCTTCCGTGGAAAGCATCAGTTCGAACGGTAGCGCCACTATAGTGGCTTTTGTGCCTTCCGCGGCTAGGCCCGCCGTATCTGGGAGACAGAGTTGCGGACGAGCGCACCGTACCTGGCAGGTACAGTTGCGGACGCACTTGCGAAGAATTGCTCAGAATAGATTACAATAAAAATGGCTGAAAATCTAATTGAATGCATTTTTGTATTTTAACAACGCAACGTAAAATAGTCACTTTTAGTGCTCCGTAAACCTAGCGTTAATAACTTTATCGAGGTGAAAACAGTATTTTTCGGTTCTTCAAATGTTTTCGCTGTTTCGCATTTGATCTACCCGTTCTTGCGATAAATGCATAAAATCCGCAGTCGATTAATGACAGAACCACCGATAATAAAAGAAATAATGCTGCGATAATATAATTATTGCGATGCAGGATCGATGGAAATTTTCAAAAAGAAATTAGTCAATGCGCTTGAGTGTTCTCATAATTTACCAAAACTGTACGGCTATAAAATATATATGAAATTTACACACGTTGCTTAAGCACTTTCGCGTCCTTTGTGCTATTAAACAAACTCGCTCTTTGGAGTTCCAATTAAATTAGACTACACCGTCGATGCATCAACGCGCATTCCGAATTCAAACGATTCGATATCGACGGCCCGATACAATACGATCGACACGGCCCGCCGCCAAATTGAAAACGCAACAATAAACGTCTGACATGATTCGCATGTTCCACTCGGAACGAGGGGATTGTTTACAAGAGCGGGAACAATGGGGCAGGATCGATCGATCCTCGTAACCGATCGAGACGAATCGTTGCGCTCCGGGCGCGAGAAAATGAATTCAATCGTCCGACAAGATAATTATCTGATTAAAAGCTGGCGGTGGGAGGGGGGAGGCGGAGGGGAGGTGTGGGGATACGATTGAACGACGCCGAGCTATTATTCGAAACAAATTATTCGGACTCGTTTAATGGATCGACGCCCCGGCGTGCACGATTAATTGCTCCCGCCGTATCAGACGTTGGACACTAACTTTCTCGTCTCCTCGGGTTTTCTCTTTGTTCCACGACGCGAGCAGCCTGCTGGCCGACAACGAGCTGGAGAAGATCAAAGCGGACGGCCTATTCGAGAAGCTGCCCGAGCTGCAACATTTGGACCTCAGGAGGAATAAAATCACACGCATCGAGGCGTCCGCCTTCCTCGGCGCGCACAAACTCGCCGACCTGTAAGTATTTTTCTGCGAGACAACCTTCTCTTTCATTCGATGATTTCCCCTTTATTACGGCTCCTTGTTCTTGTCTACGTCGTTGCTTCGTTGGCCTGCGAAACGCCAATGATTGTTCAGGGCGTCCGTATATTCGAACGATTCCGAGATAAGGTACATTGAACAATTTTTTTCATATGGAAAATTATTTTTCATTAAAAAATCAATAGGTACGTCTTGTTGTACGACGTTTCAGCAATATTTGCTAAAAATTTGAGCTTAGTATCTCAAACTGGAAGAACGTGGTAGCAATTTTCTCGGACTAACGAAAAAGGCTAGGGTTGGAAAATAAGGGAAATTAAAAAATTTTTTTAAACGGAAAATTATTTTTTATTAAAAAATCAATATGTACGTCTAATTGTATTATGTTTGAGCAATATTTGCTAAAAATTTGAGTTTGGTATCTCAAAGTAGAAGAACGGGGCAGCCATTTTCTCGAACTAAAGAAAAAGGGATAGGGTTGGTAAAATGAGGGACGTCCAACAATTTTTTTTCATATGGAAAATTATTTTTTATTAAAAAATCAATAGGCATATCTTATTGTATGATGTTTGAGCAATATTTGCTAAAAATTTGAGCTTGGTATCTCAAACTAACAGGACGCGGCAGTCATTTTGCTCTGACTTTAACTCCGACTAAATATCGAAAATAGAGGCACGATATTATTGAATATTCCGTAAAAATATATATATATATTGTTAAAGGATATTTATTATAAAACAATTCCAGTGAGATGGAAATTTTCCAAAAATTAAAAAAAAACGGTACTCTTCATTGTGATGAGCAACCCGTGCGCCCACATGTTTCATTTACAAGTAGAATAAAACATCAGGTACCGATATTAAAAATTTCATACCCTTTCTCGCCTGTAACACGTATCTGAAAATTTTTCGCGATGATTGCAATAGAATCTCGCGGAATTCGGAATGAAGCAGCATGTGCTTAATCAATTATTGTAGCTGCACAAAGGGAATTTTGTACAATTTTCAGTAGATGGATCCGTGATATCTGGGACAGCTGAATATGCGTAACGAAAATGCATAATGAAAAATCGCCGAATATAAAATCAGCTGGGATTAACAACTGTTAAATAAATTTGATTCGCTGACGGAGTTCTATTACAAACCACATTGTAAAATCTACACACATTGTTCTCTTAATCAACATGAATTTTTACTTGAAAATCCTGATCTAAAAATTTGCTCGAAAATTGTGCCAGTTTCAAAACAGAAATTCAGAAAAATGTTGGCCGATCTGTTTTATCGAATGTTAACGTTTCATAGTAATTACTAAAAAGCAATGTTCTTTCAGTAATTATCAAGAAATAAATTTCTATTTTTGCCAAAGGTCAAGCGAACGAACGTGCGCGAATAAAATTGCGGAGAATTGTGGCCGAAATTGCACGGTTGTTGTCTAGTTTTTCGTTGTTAACATTCCATCCGAAATGGAAGTATTTTTAATGAAATGTGTCCTGCTGAGAAAGCCCGAAATAACATCGGGCGTGTCCGCTGCGTCGAGATTACTTGCGTTATTTGTGCCTAACTGGATCGGGACTTTGAAACGAGCTTTAACGAAGCAGAATAGGATTTAATTTTCAAAGGCAATTAACGGGACAATGGGTCGATTAATTAGATAGTCGGTGGGGCGGGATGGCGGCGGTGGTTCGCGCTTGTTTCGGCGCTGACGAGTGCAGGAACTGATCCAGAATATTGCATATCGTCGGAGAAAAACAAATTAGAGAGTGACGTGCTCTGTCGGAACCAGTGTTCACAGCGAAAAAATTCTCCTTTGACGGTATTAACAACGCTCTCGGTGCCCGTTCAGTATCACTGTACAATAAAAGTCAATGAAAAGTCAGCCTCCCTTTAATTCCACTTTGGTCAATTAACCAGCTCCGATATAAACGATACATCAGATATTTAAATAAACCGTCGTTCTTCGGCTAAACAAAGGTCCCCCATTCGAATAGAAAAATAGAGAATGACTTATTCAAAGTACAGTGAATTCTCGATATATGTCACCAACACGGGTCTTGCCAGGAGATATACCCGAGCCGTGTTATGTTTATACATCGCGTTAGTGGGGATAATTCCGCGACCTTTATCGTCTAGGCCTTGGCGACATATATAAAATAATCACTGTATTTCCCATCGTTCGCTATAACCATCTCCCATCAAACTAACTTTTCGCGTAATAATAATTCGAAGAAATTCGATTCGCGCGAAGTTTCGTCGGCAGGAAATTCGATATTTTCGACGTAACTAAAATACTGGCCGTTCGCGTCAGACTCGGTTGTCATAAACTAACTCCTGAAGCTTGTTTATAGTACTGTCACGCTACATCATCTAAAATTACACACGAGCGCTATTAAACCCGACATCTATTAAACGGCAGAAACTTATTCCGGTATCAGATAAAAATCATCGAGATACGCGAGCGGCAATAAAACCCATTAAATCTGTTTACAGAAACAAAAATTAATTTATACAGTTATCGTTGAAATTTCGCGCCGCGTACAGGGAAACATTAATCACGTTCGATGCCGTGCACGCGAGAAAATAAAAACATCGTTTCCCATTAAGAGGAACGCCGATGAATTACAACAGCGAGAGATCGAAGCGGATAAACGCAGTTAATCAATTTCGCGTATTAACAATTTTTATATCTGAATAGAATCCGATTCTGCTAAATGACGCGGACGTATCAACTGATCTAATAGTTCAACGTCAGCCCGAAACGCTGCCGAGCATTCATCTTCTCGCTCCTCGACAATTTTCGATATTCGATATCGCTGCTGCTGCTGCTGCGATTTATCGAAAATTCTCCGCGCAACGTACGCGTTAATAACGAATGACCCTGACTTAATCCGCTTCGCTTCCTTTTTTCCCCGGGAATTATTCGGCTAAAATTATTCGAAATAAATTTGGTCGCCCCGAGGCTCGCTTTTCGAGGAAATCGCGTCTAAAAATTCATCGGGCGTGTCATAGTGACTAGCAAATGGCCGACACGACGATGCTACAGTTCTACGCGCTTTGGAAAGGGTAGCATAACATTTTTTAGCTTACTTTCTAGAAACTTAGGTTCAGAAATGCTTGGAACTCGTATTACAACGATTCCAAAATGGCTGACGTGTCATCTCACGATTGATACAAACTCTTATAGTTTTGGAGATTTAAATATTATAGTTCTACTGAAAAATATGAAATGTCACCGATTGTGATTGGGGTGTTGGATTTTTTGAAGAGGAAACGTTTGTGTTTTACTTTTCCCATCAATTTTTGCATCAGCAATTTTGTTGCTGTGCCCGGTACTGTTGTTGAAAGTACTTTTCACGGTTGTGTATTTGTTACCATTGTCTGAAACAACGACTTCTCCCGCAGACTACTGTCGAAGAACATGCTGAGGGAAGTTCACAACAAGATGTTCACCGGCTTGACGAATCTCAAGACTCTGTGAGTAGAAACTTTTACGGGCGAATCATAAAACGGTATCACTCGAGTACTATATATCCCCCGAACTTCATTTTCTCAGGAACCTCCACGGGAATGCTATTACCTGCGTTATGCAGGGCGCGTTCGATGAACTGACACACATACGCACCATGTAAGTATCTGTTTTAACGATGGGCTGACCATTTTATCCGCGGGCACGACCAACTTTCGCGTTTAAAAACATTTTACGACGGAAAAATTGGCTTTCCCCCTGGGCTCCGTACTCGTGAAACGTTACCGACAATGTTCGTTGACGTGCACAGGCGAAAAAACGCATACGCGGGCATTATTTTTTAAACATTTTTCCATAGCGCCAGTTGCACGCGAAATAATAAAAACGCGATTTGACGAGAACGTAAAAACGAGCGAGATATATTTTGTTAACTGTTCAGATAAATAACGAAAAATGGTCTGGTCAATGATATGTCAGGCTCAGTGATTTGTAATCGATCGGTTTTGAGTGATGCATTTATGTAATTTTTACTTGTAGTGTCCAACCGATGAAAGCAAAATTACGAAAATTATTTGAATCGAATAGAAGACTTTGTAGATTTTTTAAAATTCATTTTAACAATGTAATAAAAATTTCCATCAAAGTACGCTAGATAGAAAATCAATTTTTCCACGCAAGGCAAAGTTTAATCATAATTTTGTAGAAGCATCCTCATAAAGCAAAAATGATTAAACTTCGATAAAATCTGTCGCATAAATTTTGATAAATAAATTCGTTAACATGTCGAAGAGAAAATTTCCAAAAACGGGAGTTAACAGGATTGTATTTTCGGCAAATGGAACGCATTTGAATTCAAGCTGAATAGTAAATCGGCGAAGTATTACAGCTTGTATTACAGCGTGACAAGATTTCAGCACACAATGTAATGTTATATCAGTTACAATATTACGGAGTGAATATTTAATTCCGGTGATATTTCACGGAGATTGCGTAGGATGAGCCTGGTTAATATTTATTATCGTGTTAATACACAAGCGCAGTAACTTTCCTAACACGCTCCGGTAAAATATTTCCGGCTTCCGTGCGCATAATTAATGGCAGTTTAATAAATTGCCCCCGCGTTTCCAGCAACATGCAAGGCAATCCTTTGTCGTGTAATTGTCATCTCGCGTGGTTCGCCGGATGGCTGAGGAAACGCGACATGTCTGGTGTGGTCGGCCACTGTCACGATCCACCGCGATTGAAGGACGCCGTTGTCAAGGATATCCCTCATCACGAGTTCAAATGCAACAGTGAGTTCATCTTGTCGTATTTACGAAAAATTACATTAAGAATCCCCCAACAAATTCTCCGCGAAATAAAACGCTAAAACCTTGCCGAAATCCTTTCCAAAACGCTTGCGATTTTTCCATTAAGATAGACTCGTTAGACTGTGAATTTTAAGAATTTATCATTACCCTTACTTACGAGTTAAGCATACAATTGCATCCGCATACAATTTATTACAATCTATCAAGTAAGTCGAATGTGTCGTCACCATCCACAAAATTGAAAAACACCCTCGTTCAAGGGAAACCTCGAATTAGATGACTGCAAAAATTCCTGCCTAATTTTAAAGCGAAACACAATTATATTTTACCCCTTTGCACTCTATTTTAACCCTTAGCACTTGAACTAAGGCGCCACTAAAAATTGCTGTATCATCATTCAAAATATTTGTTACATTGTTAAATTTGTTTGCATTTAATAAATTGCTAAACATTTCAGTATCGTACGAGTAAATTGCACCATTTTCGTACGTATAACATGAAAAAAATATATACAGAAGGGAGTTAAATTTTGGTGTTAAAATAGCTTCGAGTGCAAAGGGTTAATCTAGATATTTTTAATCTAGAATATTTTCGTTACGACATTTTTTATTTCCCGAAACCCATAAATTTTCGAAGCGACTCGAATTTACCCAGCAACTGTGCCAAAAATGGTCCTACCTCATTGTTCAATTAGTGTCGCCAGATCAGGTCTCTTTCTCCCATCCTAATTTCCCCTTCCATCGCGCTGTTCCCGAAGTCTCGGTACTGGAAGAGAGGGGGTAACTATTTCCCCTCAATTCGTGCTCCCTCCCCTCATGTGGCATGACTGGGCACAATTGTCTTCCAAAATTTTGCAAACTTGTGAATATTAAATTAAGAGGAACCGCACGAGAGTCTCAGAAAATCTAGAGTCTAAATCACAAATCGGAAAATCTGGGAACCGTGTGTAGCGTTTCCTTTGATCTTCCGAATCGATCCCGCGATTAACGATCCGCCGTCCGTTTTGCGAATCGCAGATGACAGCGTGGGTTGCCTGGGAGACGATTACTGCCCGCCCCAATGTAATTGCGCCGGGTCAGTGGTAAGGTGTTCGAGGTCTCAGCTTACGGAGATTCCGCGCGGGATTCCGCCGGAAACCACCGAACTGTATTTGGACGTGAACGACATCAAGACGATCCAGCCGGAGCGGCTGAACCACCTGAGGATTCTCACTAGACTGTAAATAAAATACACGTGACCACTTGACACCCTCGCACGACCACCCCCAACCTTCTCCTACCCCGTTCACCCCCAAGACAGGAACAAACAGTTTCAGACCCTACCGTTTCTCTCGATTTCAGGGACCTGAGCAACAACCAGATCGGAATGCTGTCGAACGACACCTTCAGGAATCTCACCAAGCTGGCTCACCTGTACGTTCGCATTCCTACGCCCTTCTTTTACGCGCGAATTTATTGGCCGGCGTAACGGGTCCGAGACAAAGACTTTGTTTGCTCGAGACGATACGATTCTGCCGAAAAATCGATTTTCAGAATATTTTATATTGGGAAAAAATTTCGTGTTACTCGAGAGAGAATTAATTGCGAACCTCGAGTCAGCAGACAATCACTACTGTCGCCAAGGGGACTTACGCGATTCCCATAACTTAAAAAAATGGTCACAAATATGTTGAACACACAAGTTACAATACACTGCTGGATCTTTTCATATTAAATAACGTATTGCATTTTGTTCGAACAGTATCATCAGCTACAACAAACTGCAGTGTGTCCAACGCAACGCCCTTGCCGGTCTGAAAAATTTGAAGATCATGTGAGTTTCGATTACCGTCAACTATTTCTGAGAGAACGATAAAAGATCGGCTGAAATTATTCGTGTCAATTTCAACATTCCTTCTCACCTTAAACTACCCGAAGTATTGAACACTACTTCAGTCGCGTGCATAAGAGTGCATTTACGTTCGAGCTGCGATAAACAGGCAGAGAAACTTTTTCCACCATCTTGTCAAACATGAAAATAATAGCATTTGCTTTTCATCGTTCATGAGAGGTTTAAGCGACTGGAATTGTTCTATTATGACAGCGCTAACGTAAACGTACTTTAGGAATAACCGCGAAGGTCATTTCAAGGTCATCTTTCTTTTCCGAATAATAAAATGTACTCCCTTTCCTTCTTTTAATACTCGAATTACGGAGCACTAATCGTGACCATTTTACATTACTTTATAAAAATAACAAAAACTAGTCAAATTTTTAGCCATTTCCTTTTTTTTTATATCTACCCAAAGAAATTTTGAGTAATTCCTCGTGGATAAAATAATCGTAAATTAAAAATTAGTTACCACAAGTCTCATGAACCTAGTGTTGAAAACATTAGCCACATAATTTTTCCAAATCCTTTATCTCTTGTAATTAAATTGTCTTATTAAATCGTCTCCGTCTCCACACGTTTTCATTTCTTGGTCCACGATCTTGTTAAAGCGATCCACCGACCACCATGTTTTTACAAACGTTACGTCGTTAAGCTTCCATTTAATCAATGCAGCTTTTAATCTGCATAATTTACGCTTCCGTTCCGTTTCCTCTGAATCTTCGAGCTCGCGGTTCGTCGCGCGTCAAGTCTAAGTGGATCGTTCGTCTGCTTCTTCAGCGAGCGTCGCTCTCGTCGACGACACCTCCGTCGTTTGTTTTTCATACGAAACTTTTAATCTGCATAATCGATCTCCTCTTCCCGCGCTCGCCGCGGGTAGAGACCGTAGCTACGTAGAAGTGCCTTTCGAGTCGTTCGACACCGCCACGTATAACTCTGATTTCCACCAGGTCTCTGCACGGGAACGACATATCGGTGATCCCAGAGGGCGCGTTCGAGGACCTGCAATCCATAACCCACCTGTGAGTATCGCGGAACGCTTCCGCACCTGCCGTGCCTCCTCGATAGCTCATGCTGCCGTGTTCTGTTTACAGCGCTCTCGGGTCGAACCCTCTCTACTGCGACTGCAGTATGCGCTGGTTGGCCGAGTGGGTGAAGAAGAAGGATTTCGTTGAAGCAGGTATCGCCAGGTGCAATGAGCCACCCTCGATGCGGAACAAGCTGCTGCTGACGACATCCGCGATCGAGTTCCAATGCAAAAGTAAGTATTCCCTCGACGAACGCCGGTGGTCGGGGCTACTGTGGCCGGCTCGGTTCACGGAAATCGATAGAAAATCGATAGGCGATATCTCGCACTCTGTTCGTCATCATTCGACGTGGACAGGGTAGCTGTGCGACGCGCAAATGTGATTTTCGAGTTGCCACAGTCGAGTATTCTGACCGTAGTCTGCGGATCTTCATGCAAAATAAAGATTCTCTGCAGCGATTGCTAGAGATAGGAACGATACTCTTCAAGTACAATACTCTTTCCAATTTCAATCGATTGGAAAAGATAAACTCTTAAATTACTCTAATTTCCCTGCCATTTTAACCCCTTATTTACCAAATTTCTTGAAAGTTTTTAAAATTTCTGCTGACTTTATTAAGTACTTTAATTTAGGTGCAAGTAAACACCCTATAGCACAATTTTCATTATAAGCCATCAACGAGGTCATTAATTACATGGAAAATAATTCGGG
This sequence comes from Halictus rubicundus, assembly GCF_050948215.1. NCBI lineage: Eukaryota > Metazoa > Arthropoda > Insecta > Hymenoptera > Halictidae > Halictus > Halictus rubicundus. Next base: position 16,599,937 of record NC_135153.1, on the reverse strand, counting down.
ACTTCGAAGCCTCACTCATGAAGTAGTATATAATTTTATTAGTAATAATGTCTACTGTAAAATTTATAACTCACCAAAATGCAAAACACATGGACGATTTTCAATCTTCTAGAATCCATCCTAGCATCCATCTTGGCCTTACGTCATCTTATACACTTGTCTCTGGCAAGCCTACAAAGAGAATAAGCTTGTGCTGCCATCTAACAATTGAAGGACGAACTTCATAGAAGTGGACTTCAAAGTCCCAATGGGTCTCAAAGTGTTTAAATTAAGACAGGACTTATAGGTCCCGTCAGTGAATAAAGGGTTGAATTGGACCCACCCCATTTTGTCATAAATGCGTAAAATCCGCAGGCCACTTGTCAAAATCGAATTTGGTAGAAATAGAAACACAATGAACCGGCCACAGTAGCTTTTCGGCCTCGTCTTGCCGCCGCCGCTGCGCGCACATGTTTTTGATTTTCTCACTGGCCCGTGACGCAGTCTGTTTAGTTCATGGTTTTTTGGCCCGTCGTCACAATGGGGTACTAAAATTGCTCATTAATCGTAGACCTTTCTTCCGCGCAGCCAGCCAACAGCCAGCCGAAGTCCTGGCCAAGTGCGACCTGTGCTACACCTCGCCATGCCAGAACGGAGGATTTTGCGAGGCGCTCCCGGACCGGAAGTTCCGTTGCAAGTGCGCGCCAGGATATCATGGGGACCAGTGTGAACATAAAATTGACGCGTGCTATGGAAATCCTTGCAGGAACGCCGGAACTTGCAAAGTACTGGAAGAAGGAAGATTCAGGTACCAATCACGTCTCGACCAGCTAGCGTACAGTGGTGCACGGTTAAATTGATATCGGTTCAGAAGCCAACAGTTCGATTTCCGCGAACAGGGTACTTTTCATTTCCAAGACTAAAACTCGAGAATGGCTCGACATAGCGAGAGAATGAGAATAGTCGCATTTCAAAGGGAGACTGAACAAAATAAACGTGCTACAAAGGAAATTTCATTTAGAGTAATTGTCGTGTTACCTTCGTAATTGTATTACCAATGGATAGCCAAGATTCTTCCGGTTAAAATGAGTCCAAACACGATGTAAATCGAATCATTTCTAGCGATTTAACTCGGGACTGACGCTCGGGCCCCTACCCCCACTACGAGTCGGGGCGCGGTAGTGGGGGTAGCGGTTCGAGCGTCGAGAAATCATTCGCACAGGCCTGAAGTACATATAATTAATCTGATTTACCTCGTGTTTGGACTTGTTTTAATCGGCAGAAGCTCAGCCACCCATTGGTGCTATTATGGAGGTAAGGCAACGATTATTGAAAATAAAATTTTATTTTCTCCAGTCATGACATTGCACACGTTGTATTCAGAGTGGGGCTGACTCATGTAAATTTAACCGTGCACTACTGTACTGGCCTGCTCGTTCGGGTCTGATCTACAGTTGCTCGTTCAGTGGTGCCCGTAGTTACCTCCTCTGCGACAGGCTCTCCAAAATCCACATCCTCTCGTTCGTCACTTGACAATTCAAAACAATCCCCAACGCAGTCCACACGCATCCAAATTGGAAACTTCTACCTGCGGTCGCGAAATTAAATCAACACCTTCGAAGACGAATGAAATGAACGTCCCCCAGACCCGTCGCAGAAGATCTCCAGTTTGCATTCACTGTAGAATCCCCCACACGTGGGGGGACACAGTAGCTTTGGTCGATAATTGCGTAGACGTGCACGAGTAATGCAATCGAACTCCGGTGTAATTGGACACCGAGACTGCGAAAACCGTAGCATCGCATTGTAAATCTGTCTTCGAGAGAAACCGAACTCTATTGGCTATGCGAAAATAATCATAGTAGTTTGACTCCGTGGTTGCGTGAAGAGTATACATATTATACGCCAGACTGTTGCACTGTGAACAGTTATGAGTAGATCATAGATCGTAGCATCAGTAGGTTTGAGTACTTTGAATGAAATTGATCACGGGACCCCTGCACGTGAGGCCCGAAGAGTAGCTGCTACACCTAACTGACTATCGACGAACGATCATAATTTATAATTCATTCGATTGTGCACTGTTCAATTCGGTGAAACAATCCATCTTCAGCAATGTTAACGACGTGACAGAATGTATAGTACAGTAACAAAGGTTTTTCTTCTCAAGGTCATATTCCCACTATTTCAAGGTCATCAATGTTTTTACAAAAAATCCTTCATACAAAATTGTAGGGAGCACTTTGTTCCCTCTATGAGCAAGTCATTAGGTCCAATTTTGGAATAGTTATTTGATTTTATTGCCTGACAGTGTATGAGATCGAATAAAATCGTTTGAAAAAGAACTGTTCGCATCGACGGCCGATTTGAAAGATTCGAACGGGATCAGATGATCGTCGATAGATCGGTTATGTTTGGCGACCTTGACTGGCGGATACACCGCGACCAATGGTCATGGTCAATGTCTCGATTGACGATCAGTCGGTGTGTGACAGTTGCGACTGCGCCCCCGGGTACAAGGGACTTCGATGCGAGAACAACGTCGACGACTGCGAGGACAACAGGTGCGCCAATAACGCAACCTGCGTCGACCTCATCCAGGCCTACCGATGCGACTGCGCCCCAGGATTCATGGGCGAGTACTGCGAGGAGAAGATACCCTTTTGCACAAAAGGGCACGACCCCTGCGAGAACGGGGGCCGATGCGTCGACCTCGGGACCCACTATAGCTGCGAATGCCCAATCGGCTTCAGCGGCCTTAATTGCTCCACCAACCTGGATGACTGCGATGATCATATGTGCCAGGTAACGTCACTCTTCGTTCACAGTAATCAATATACATATTTCATCTCGAGCGAGTGAAAGTTAATAATTTTCGTATTTTTTCTTTTTAGAACGGTGCTACTTGCATCGACGGCATAAACAATTACGTGTGTAAGTGCGCGGCGGAGTACACAGGGAGATACTGCGAAGCTGCACCCTCGACAGTCATGCTCTATCCACAGACTAGTCCTTGTGCCCATCATGATTGCCAGCATGGTGCATGCTTCCAGCCAGCTCCCGCATCCGCCGCGGACTATCTTTGCCAGTGCCACCCCGGCTACACCGGTAATTAGCCAATTATTTATTTATTCCCGACATATCCCAACATCAATGAGACGTTGATCATCGGTGTCGCCAGATCAAGACTTGTGCCCCCACTCTAACTTCCCCTTCTACCGCGCTATTCCCCACTCTTCCGCCGCGACCCGGTCACGTGACGTCTTCCGTCTCTGTCGTGCGGTAGCGGCAGAGTGGGGGTAACTTTTCCCCTCAATTATTTCTCCCTCCTATCGTCACTAGACTGCGGATCCTCAGCCAAAAAACTCTTCTTTAGCACCTATGTAATACACTTTTTCAAAGTTTCAATTCCAACCGTACTTTCTCAACGAGTTTCTTCAATGTGCACGGAACAATGATTAAGATTGAGAATATGAGAAGCAATTGGGCTGACGCGGGACTATTTTCGCAGGAAAACGATGCGAGTACCTGACGAGTTTGAGCTTCGTGGACAACAGCTCGCTGGTCGAGCTGGAGCCGCTACGCACGAGGCCCGAAGCGAACGTGACCATCGTCTTCACGACCATGCAGGAAAACGGGGTTCTCCTCTACAACGGCCAGAACAGCGACCACATCGCAGTGGAGCTGTTCAACGGCCGTGTACGTGTCTCGTACGACGTGGGCAACTACCCAACGTCGACAATGTACAGTTACGAAATGGTGGCCGACGGCAAACCTCACGTGGCCGAGCTTCTCGCGATCAAGAAGAACTTCACGATGAGGGTGGACCGCGGCTCTGCTAGGAGCATCATCAACGAGGGTCCCAAGGAATACCTGAAGCTCACCACGCCGATGTACGTCGCAGGAGTCGCGCCCGAAGTCGCCAGCGTCGCGTTCACCGAATTCCACTTGAGAAACATAACGAGCTTCCAAGGTCAGTCTAATCCCAATCACCGGTCCGAGCCTGTTTCACCTATTAGCAAATTTTGTTTCGTCAGAGTCATTTCGATTTCGCTATATTTCCTGGCATTGTTAATCTTCATTAAAAGAGATCCTTGGATCCTTTCTCACACGTTTGAAATGTTACTTCGTTTGTACCATTTTTATTTAGCTATATTTCTTGGCATTGTTAATCTTCATTAAAAGAGATCCTTGGATCCTTTCTCACACGTTTGAAATGTTACTTCGTTTGTACCATTTTTATATTGCTATATTTCTTGGCATTGTTAATCCTTATTAAAAGAGGACCGATCAGATTTTAGAAAGAGTCTTACGTTCGTTAAAAGTGATCAAATTGTTTTTGCACTTCTGAATAAATAGTTCTAGTGAAAGTGATAGCTACAGGTACTGAAAGATTGAAAATCAAGGGTTGTTAGGTGTCAGGGGGTTGGTTTGTTGCGGAAGGAAGGGATGTATGATGGAGGACGTTGTTTCTTTGGTAACAGGCTGCATCTCCGAGATGTGGATCAATCATAAATTAGTGGACTTCAGTAACGCAGCGAAGATGCACCGGGTTACTCCCGGATGCATGTCGAACGAGGAGGAGGCTGACGAGGCGCGAGACGTCGTCGAACCGGAAGGCATCATGAGCAACAGCGGCAGCAACGAGGAAGCTCTACCGGAAGACAACATGGCTCACGAACATTCCGGTACGTGTACACGCTCATTTTCTCGAGCACGTATTTACATGGATATCTTGGCAAAACTCTATTATGTTAAGAAATTGTTTCGCATGAGAGGAAAGATTGGAGAACCGAGGAACTAGATCAACTGGAATTTGCCATATTATTGGGTTTAAATATTCTGATCATTTTAAAAATATTATGCCAATGACCAAAATTCTCTGCGACATTCAACGCACTTTGCAGTTTCAACGCTTTTATTCCTTGAATACAAATTAATCTATCAATCATTTTGATATTGTCTACAAAAATATTAAAGAAGTTTTAAGGAGATGTTAAAAGTGGATGCCAGGGTTATTGACATAAGTGTCACGAAATTGATCATTCTTACACTTGATTTTAGATATGGCCTAAAATCATCTATTATTTTAGTTAATCCTTTTACCAGTTATTCCATATTTAGTTTAATATCAGAGTCATTCAATTTCCGCCTGACGTTCCAATCATTCTACAAATAGTTCATTAAATATTAAAATTGATCCGGCGAGGTAACTAGATAATTTAATATTGAAGCAATTAACTAATATAATAAAATGTATGATTAGCCTAGCTCGTACATCACTGGTTGATATAGAAATTAATTAAGTGGCTCGCGCTGGGGCGCAAGATTAATTCGAGCGATTTCGATTGCAGACATCGTCATGGCACTGCCCGGCTCGATCATTTCCGATCCCTGCGCAGGACACGAGTGCAGGAAGGGCTCGCAATGCGTGCCTTCGCCGATTGGAAATGGCTACACGTGCCGTTGTCAGACTGGATGGCAAGGACGATACTGCGAGAAAGGTATAACAATCTCATTCATTCCACAATTTTTAATCTCCCCGACTAGACGCCTAACAGTCACAGTCATAAGAACGCGATGATGAATCGACAATGGTTAAATAGCAGTCTTTGTGCTTCATTCGCCCAGATTGGTTCTGGCTAACGATCAAATTTAAAGAGGGGATTAAAAGATTAGATCGATTCTAACGAGATTGGTTCTATAATCAATTTTTGAATATGGGATGAAGACGTTAAAGTGAACAACCTATGAATTGCAGCACCGACGTGCCGCAAAGAGCATACTAAAGAGTTCTACAGCGAGAATGGATGTCGGAGTAGACGACCGGTGAAGCTTGCCAAGTGTTGGGGTAACTGCGGTAACTCCTGCTGCCTGCCGCGGAAAACAAAACGACGCAAGGTACGGTCTCATTCATATTAAATGTAGATTACTGCTGATTAAAATGCTGAACTATTCAGTAGACTGCGAATACTCCGGTCCGCAAATTAGTTTTTACCCATTGCGCTCGTAGCTCTGCAGATTTTCATGCAAGAGTTTCCTTCGTCGATCGAAACCAACGAGATTTCCTTCCGCGACAATTTTAATCAGTTGACAATAACGCAGAAATATTCTTGAATTTTGCTAATGCTCCTGCTGTTTCGATGTTGGCCTTAAACCTACTCGTTGTTATTATAAATGCACCGAATCTGCGGTGTAGCTAGGAAGATACGAAAAATATTCGATATATCTTTGTAGTACGAAATGTTTATATCGAGTTGAGTTTGGTATAAGACTCGATGCGACAAAATGAATGATGAAGTTAAATACTGGAACAAGGGAAAAATTTATTTCGTTAATTTGGACTCGTCTTGCTGGGATAAAAATATAAAATTTACGAATTGTGCGAGCGTATGAAGCATTTACAGTGTTTACTCTATATATGTCGCCAAAGACTGGATGATAAAAGTCCCAGAACTATCCCCACTGCCGCGGAGTGTATCCAGTGAGGGGCTAAGAAGCTCGAGAAACCTCTGTCGCGTGGATCAAAGCATTAAGTATCTCCTGGCCGATATATGTCCCTGGCTAGACCCGTCTTTTGGACATGTATCGAGTAAACACTGTATTCAGCTCGGTACCGTGTTACTTCACTCTAGCATCGAAAGTTTAACGCACCAATAAACCGTGTCATGCCGTCAATAATAATTTAACGAACTCCTTCTTATCAAAAATGGACGGCAGTTTATCCAGACGAGTCATTTAATATTACTTCTTCAACTACACTCACCTTTATCAAGCCCGTGAACCGTTATATCTCGTCCGATTATTAAACCGTTCGCGGAGTCTCTTGAAGTTCCCGTGATTATTAGATCCTGGATCTTTATGGATCGCAAAACTTCTCTGAGACGACAATAAAACGCAAAGTTCAAGAAAACATCGCACAGTTTTACGCTGCCCTTTATCTGCTGGAGCTGCGACGTCGAGAAATGAAGTTTCACTTAACTTCCTCAATATCCGCGAACCAGTACCTCCGTCCCTTATTTATAAGGGCACCACACGAAGGGCACTAGCCCGAATGCACCAGTGCTTAGAAACTTCTCTGAAGTTTCTTCTTGAAATTCGATACCTCGGTGGCGCAACAGATTTGTTTATTAACGCGTCAAATGTTTCAGGTGCGACTGATCTGCGCGGACGGGATGCGTTACACAAAGGACGTGGACCTGGTGCGCAAGTGCACGTGCACCCGGAAATGCTACTAGCGAGGGCCGAGGGACAGCCACAGGTGTTCCATAAATATTCGTCGAAACGTATCGAGACAGAGAAATCGAAAAAGAAAGAGAGAGAAAAAGCGAGAGAGAGAGAGAGAGAGGGAGAGAGAGAGAGAGAAAGAGAGAGAGAGAGACCGAGAGGAAGAAACCCCCTATAACCGAGCAAAGTGACCCAATTCGGAACTTTCAACGGTAGACCCACGAGTGATGTGCCGGGACTCGATCGTTGAACCGGATGCAACCCGAATGCAAGTGGTCCTCGACGCATCCTCGTGGCCGAAAGCATTGGGCCACGGCCGAAAAAGACCCACGATGGACACACACTCGCAAAAATCCACACCGACACACGTGTACACCTTCGGGAACGAAAAAGAAAAAAGAAAAACAAAAAACACGCTCTCCGCTACACATACTCGACAAACCAACACACACACAGGCGCATACACACACTCACACACACACACACACACACAGCCGGCTCAGTGTGATATATATATTCGAACGTGGAGAAAGAATAATTATTATTAATATAATCGTGCGTATGTGGACTTACTCGGTATTTGGAAACAGTTTCACCGCATACTAGGTATTATTAATCGTGTACGTTTCGCGAGCGACAGTAAGACAGAGGAAAGAGGACACTGATTTTCTAGCTCGGTGCGAAACCTTCGGAACCTCTCCGAAATTTTTCATGATAATTGTGCGGGGAAACTCGATTGCGAAATCCTGTGCGAATCGTGACTAGCTTTCTTAGAGGGCGTTCCCAAATTATCGAGTACAATTTTACCAGCCGGCGCGCACTTTGCACCGCCCACGGTTGCCGCAGGTCGCCAATCGATCGCGATCGGATCGAGGCAACGACGCGAGCGACCACCGACACGAGAAACGAGGCGTTCAATTTTATAGTCTACTCAAGCTCACACTCGACGGACACTCGTAATCCCTGGTGAAACCAAATTCGAGACGAATTTCGCAGCGTCCAGACGCACGTTTTCTGTGTTTCTTCGAACGGATTAGAACTCATCTTTGTATAAAGAACCGATCGCAAAATTTCCTTTTTCCCCACGTCTTTCCGAGATTTTTCTTGTTCAATTGTCGCGACAACGAAACAAAAAAAAAAAAAAGAAATGTATCGGTTTCGAACTGGTATTGCTGTCTAACAACGCTGGTAGGATTCAACCAAACGATTTCGGAACGTCCTGTACAGAGGAATTCGAATGAATCACATCACTCTTCTTTGAGCGTTCGGCGCCGAATGATCCAGCTTGACGAACTGATCGGGGAAACGCGTTAGGAGCCATCATCGGGGGGGGGGGGGTGTAATTAACGCTTCGCTAGCGAGCCGAGCTTCGAGCGACACTGTATCGCGGATGCAGACATGTATGTGCGAATCTATAGACGCGAACGTAATCGCAAACCAAAGTGTCGCGAACGGTTTACGAAGTTTCGCCGAGAAACACGCATCGGAGTTCGATCGCGATCGCGCGAAGAGTTTGAGCTGGTCGTGTGAACATGTTCGCGACACGTTGCGTTCGAAGACGAGAGAGAGAGAGAGAGAGAGAGAGAGAGAGAGAGAGAGAGAGAAAGAGAAAGAAGAGAGAGAGAGAGAGGTACACTAAATCTGTTTTAACAATCCTATCGTTTAAGGAACGTTCCTTTATATTTATCGAGCATTGACGTGGTTTATTTAAACGTTCGCGAGAGACGTCAAAAGACACGTATTTGCGAAAGTGTTTCGTTGCGACGCCGAAGCGAGGCACACGGCGGTAGACTTCTGATTAATTGGTTATGGGACCGGCTCCCGGGGCCAATGGGCGGGGCCAGGAGAGATTAAGCCACGCCCATTCGAAGAAAAGCGAGACGCGATCGAGAATATTGCAATTTGCTCGATATAAATTTGATGTTTGTCGTCAAATGTGAATTGCTGTCTCCTTGGTGTGCACCATGACGGTATAGTTCGCGTCTAAGGGCAGAAAACGATTTTAAGCCGGATAAGCTAACCAATCAAACGTGTAAAATTTAAAATAATTCGAATATGAGATATGAGTGGTTGGTAACACTAGGTCTAAGGGATTTCCTAATATGGTGGGTTTGACATTTTTTAATTTATTAAGTGGATTCATATTTATCGTAATGTTACTCGACGCTGGAACTAATTTTAGCATTACAAATTTTCTTCTTGTACAAATTCTCAAATACAATCTAACAAGTTTATTTCGTCCGTATTCGTCGTGTACTCAATTAGAGTACACCCTTGTTACTTTCCCAAATTAAAACAAAATGGACGCTTCCAGTGCTCCGTAGATCTAGCGTTAAACGTTAAATGAAAGCGAACTAAAAAATAAATATGGTTGGTTTTAAAATGATTCCGGCTAGGAGGAAGTCTACCGCATGCGATTAGAGCTTGTATTAGAGGAAAGCTTAAGCTTCTGCGGAGTCGTTGGATGGAAACGAGGCGTTCTCGATCGAAATTGGCCGATTATCGAATGGACTCTCCTCCCAGAGCCTTGAATCTTGTCATTCCACGGCCTAAGAACGTGTCACCGCGAATTGCATGCTGAGAGAGAAAGAAAAGAGAGAGAGAGAGAGAAGAAAAAGAAGAAAAGTGGAGAAACGAATTTGTAAGAGACGGCGGATAGGAGCGCGTAATTATTTTTGTATGAGCACATTATTTATACTAATCGAGCGTCGGCGATGATTTCCGCGATTGTTTTTCATCAGACAGGCGTGATCATTCGTTCGGAACTACTTAAGTCCCTCTTCACGTTTCGCGTACCTATTTAGACGTGTGTACCTACTCTGCGGACATAACTGCGTTTTGCATCTTCCACCGCCAGTATTTAAGTCGTATTTATTCGTCACGATGACCGGAAACGAGAGACCGTTGCGCAGACAACAACTCGATCGTTCACGATCTTTCGATCCGCAAGCTATAAATTTCTCGAGATCCAGGAAGCTCATGGGACCTTCGCACTCTGGATCCTCCGCGATCTCGGAGTTTTACAATTTCTTTAAACAGTCTTTGTTGTTTACTCTTCGGTCTCGATCGCGGAGGATAAGTGAATTAGGGATTGTTCAGAGTGCGAAGGGTCGAGTCTGCAATAGAAATACAGTGTTTACTCGATATATGTCCAAAACACGGGTCTAGCCAGGGTCATGTATCGACCAGGAGATATTATTCTCTCATCCACGTGACCTTACACTCCTCGGCAACAGAGGTCACTCGAGCTTCGTGACCCCTCACGGGATTAACCCCGCGGCAGTGGGGATAGTTCCGGGACTTTTATCGGCTAGGCATTTGCGACATATACAGAGCAAACACTGCACTCAATGTTCACAGTGTTCAGCATTTTCCAACCCTTCGGTAACGAGCGACTATCTAAAAAAAAAAGCTTCGGTGAAATTGTCCTTCGAACGGTCACGAATACACAGCTAAATGGTCATACTGATCGCGATATACGAGGGTCCAGTCGACCAATCGTGTTTGCATTTCTGAATTTTGTCGGTGTTTCCAGTCTCCCTCGCATTCGATGATTTCGATGGAAGTTTGTCTAATCGATTCGAACTTAAAAGACGGTACATGCTAAACGGATATTTATAGACATGAAAGTATTCGGTCGGGACGGTTATACATATCCAGTTTCGACATCCGTGCCGTAAGGGGACGAGTTTTTTCTTATTCTACATTTAATTAGATTACGTTAGGTAAACATAGCGGTTCGTATATTTTACGCACGAGAAACGGTTTATTTTAACGTTTATCCACATGTCGTATTAGCATCCTCGATGGTAGGAGATTTTGTATTGAGCGTTCATTTTTTTTTTTTTTATAGAATTCTTTTTAGCATAAACGTTACTTTTATCATTTGTGTAACCCGTTTCGTTTTTTAGTTCGTTAAGGTAATTAATTATTGTCGAGCAGTCGAATGGGAAAATGAAAAAGAGAAAAAGAACAGACGAACATAAGACGCAAGCATATAAACGTAGCACGTCGAGTTCACGTCACTTGTCGTTACTGATTTCTTTCCTTGTATGCCGTAGCGAACATAATAGGTGTACCATAGCGACGTATTTTACGGTTTCATAGTATTAATAGTAACGTAAGTTGCCCACAGCGTTGCGTTCCCGAGACATTTCGTTGCTGTCGATTCGAGCTTTCAGTTTTTCGCAGCCACGGATCATCGGACACTATTGTTAAAACACTGCCATTCTCAAAATCGCAAAACATCAACTGGAATAATTCGAATCTGTACGCTTTTAATTAGCTGCTTGGTGAAAACTGTGAGATCGAGGTATCTGGAAGAAGTACCTTAAAAATTCGATTCGACAAAAATTCATAAATGACCATGTCAATGATCGTTGAGTATCGTACAGATTTGGAAAAGTCCACTCGTGTGGTTTTCGAATAAAAATTGAAGATTTGGAATTGAATTACCATAAAACTGCCATTAAAATTGTCATTGAAGGTGATGAGGATGGTAAGCCGGGTATTAATATCTGCCAATCAAACGGAGAAAAGCAGGAACAGGTCGAATGCTTTCAGAACTTTGGTAAAAAAAATTGAAATAAAAACGCATCAATTTGAACTTGAAAAAAAAGTGTTCAAAAAATAAATTTAAACTTTCTCGTAAATTTTAACGTGGTCGAATTTTTCATAGACGTATTTTCTTTCGATAGTGCTCTTGTTCAACCTTTCAGAAGGAATTCTTCGTCAAAATGAATTAGAATGGTTTAATTCTGTTTTACCGACCGAAGAAGCACTGTCCGCTAACGTCATCTACGGCAACGAAGCGATTCACGAAAGACACACGCCGGATAAAGTAGTTTCAAGTCGCTTCGACCCGACAGTAGAAACGGTCACACGACTCAGACAGATGATTTAAATGAAGACAATGCTCATTCTTACATAACACGAGAAATTCGTAAGGATACTAATGAGGATGCTGACTAAGCTTATGCTGGAGCCTGTTTTACCGTTGAATTCGTTAATGTACGTTTCCTAACCGTACCGTATGAATTTTATTTTAAAAATGAAATAAAAAAATCACAACTTGAATAAAATGCCGAGTGAATATTAATTGTGACCAATTTAGAATCAAATTTATCACATCTTCCTGTTCGTTAATTTATTACAACTACCGCGCATTATTGGATGGTTTATAAAGTGGAATTTTGAAGCATTCTAAAATATTTTTTAACGGAGACTATTTAGATAAAATTTATGTTACTAGACCTTTAAAGTGTTCTCTGCTGTCTTTAAAGCAACGGTCCAGAATTGATTCAGTATTGTCATCGAGCATCGTTAGGTATTCTTTATACTGGAATTTAATTCCAAGACTTTATAAAATACTTTTTAGCAAGCACAATTTAGACTAAAGTTTGTGGTACTATTTTGTAATGTCCTGGACTGTAAAAAAAAAGGAGTATAGACTTTGCTTATTTTTAAACAAAGGTGAAATTAAAAAATAAGTTTACCAGACTTCACTAAGGTGTTTTTTTAGATGTTTTTCATTAAAGAAGAAGCACAGACCATGTTAATTTTCTAGCAATTTCAAAAGGAAATTAGAATATAGTTTACCAGGCTCCCTGATTTCCAGCTATAATTTCTATAATGCAATTGCCATCCATGGTTCTCTGAACTTCTTGTCAATAATGGAGCAGCATAGGGCACGTTTATGTTCGCGTAACTTCGAGATAAAGTTAAAGAGTGATCCTCAGTTGAAAGAATGCTTTCTGAAACAGTCAGCCGAGCGAAAATCCAAAGTTCTGAAAGCAGATAGATCTGGTCAGAGCCAAGGACACGGAGATCAGGCGAAAACATGATGGAACCTGTACGAACGCTGACGGTTGCGCGAAGGAAACCGCGAGGGCCGTAACCATTAATGAATTCCGCATTCGACCAAACATGTCCGCGCGAATGATTCTCCTTCTAACGAGACCAAGTAAGCGCGCGCGCGAGCGGTACGCTTTCAAAGCGAGACGAACGGTGAGAAGAGAACGGCGAAACAAAAAAGAAAAGCAAAAAAAAAAAAATACAAGAGCGCAAGAGAGAGAGAGAAAGAGATAGAAAGAATGATAGCGGGAGAGAATGTGAGAGAGCAAGAGAGATTTTCTACGAAGTTTAACGTCTGTATTGAGGACAATAATGAGGGGGCAGAGAGAGAGAGAGAGAGAGAGAGAGAGAGAGAGAGAGAGAGAGAGAGAGAAATGAGGGATTTGGTGAATAATGAAAAGAAGAGCGTTCGAGACTTGTGATTGCTCGAAATTCCTACGAGTTATATTTGTACATTTACTTTAACGAGAAACATTTAATATATTTCACGGATCGGTGGACTAATAGCGCATGCGACTGAAGTATACCAGTTTTAAGAGTCTTACGCTTAAAGTATAGCAAATGCTAAACCGTTCTCAGACCAGTTCAACAACTGGTTGATAAACGTTCCCTTGAGGGTGGAGGCTCGGCTTCATTTTCGGGGAGAAGCAAAACAGCATTTGTTTCATCACGACTCAACCTACCTAAATAACTGTAAACTGCGTAATAAATATAATTATTATTGTTCCTTCTCGATACCCACGGCGTGGTCATTTCTCACTACCTTCAATTCCTGGCCGAAACGAGGAACGCGTTTTCACGTGCTGATTGATCAGTGGACTGCGGACATCTTGCTATCTGCATCTGGACATTTGCAAAGTAACGTTAACGTTAAGAAACGCTGACGACACGATTGTCGTTGGCAGACATGTTACCGATCTTTCTCTTACCGTGGTGTTCACTATGAATTTTTATAAATTGTCTAGCTTGCAGTCTGTTGATCAGTTTTCTGGAAAAGACAGGTATCATGAGTTCTTCGAGATGATTAATCATTGATGGAAAGAAATTAGTAATCTATGTACGGTGTCGATGTTTCTCGGTTCTCTTTGTGCTGTTGCAACGGATTATTGTTCAATTCGAATTTCTGGCGTGTCATTTCGAAGACGGTCGTTTGAACTCTCATAAGTGTAAAGCACGCTGTACATTTACCACGAGCAAACGAAGGGAGGAGGAAGGAGGATGAAACACTGCATGATTAGAAATATTATGATTATACAAGCTTAGATACGTCGACCCTAGGTACTAGTGTAAAAAACGAAATGTCTATGTTTATATAATGTAATAAATTCTCGGAGTATCGACGTTATTAAATAAATATACGCAAATTTTATGAACGTGTCTCCGTACTTTCGATTTCCCCCCATAGTCAACGCTTAAAAATGATGTTAATCCCGTTCACAGGTACCATTTTGTTTTCTGAATGATTCTTCCCATAATTTCGTGGTTTTGCAATTTGAAAAATTTTTGAAGCATCTACGTTGAATAAATATACGCAAATAATAATAAAATTGCTTTGTCCTTGCATTGCCTTGTACCATTAATTTTCCTGCACGATTTTCACTACAATTTTATGTTTTCCCAAGTTAGAAAATTGTCGCAGCACCGACGTTAAATAAATATACGCGAATTTTCCGAAAATAACTTTGTCCTTTCGAATTGTTCGTCACTTAAAAGTGTCAGAATTATGCGAATGTTTACTCGGGGGTACCATTAATTGTCCTGCACGATTTTCACTACAACTTTATGTTTTTTCCAATTCAGAAAATAGTCGAAATAAATACACGAAAATTTTAGGAAAATCTGTTCGTTCATTCGGAGATTCTTCCCAGCTATTGTAAAAGCGTAAAGATTTACGTAAGCCGTAAGTATACTCACTTGGTTTAGCTGGTTGTTATCAGAAGCAGACGACTAATCATCGACGAACCGCCATATTGGAGGAAACAGATAGCGCGCGAAAACCAAAGATAACAATAGAGTGGAGAAAGGTGTTCGAACTCCGGAAGTCGACCTGCTCCTGCTATATTGTACTTTCGACCATTTTGCAAACGTAAAACGATTCACAATTTGCAGTAAACAGTTTGGTATGATTTTACTTTGAACAGCAAAATTCGGTTCATAAAATTCCTCTACTGCCATGCATTTTTTCAATCACTTTTGTCAACGTCTTCACTATTTAAAATATTAAAAAATGTCCCTGTACTGTAAAGTACTATTGAAATAATTTGAATTAAAATTTAATTTAAATTGCAACTTAAAACTATTTCATAATTTTAACCTGGCAGTGAACAATACACTTTGTATTTGGTGAAAACCCTTTATTATTTTGTTAATCTTTTTTTAAATGTCTTCAATTGTTCTAGCGTATTTGTTTAACACATATTCTCCGTTTTCAATATAAGTTCAAATACTTCAACATACACATTCGCGACTATGATCGAATACTTTCTTAATACTCATTTATAATCGTATTTAACGAAGAGAATCAGTGACCCCCCTAACAATAGGACCAATTTGCCCATTATCTCATCGTCGGATTTATTTATTACACTTCTGATGACTCACAAGCGCGTAAGATGTTTCCGGTCGAAGTTCCAGGGACTTATGCGATTACGTTAGACGCTTACGACCGATTTGAACCGTCCGTATGCTGTGCCGGGGTCATTCGTGACCCGTACCGGTGGGCATAAGCTCGATATGTACAATTTTATTTCGATACAAGACGACGCTTTTTATTCCGAAATAAGAAAATCTCTGCTTCTTCATCTGAAACAGGACGAAAGCCGGTCCCGAGTCGTCGTCTTATATCGGAATGAAGCTGTATTAGTAAAATATCGGTGTGGGTCAGAAATGACACAGGCACAGGTCTAGACCACGCAGAAGTTCTGGGGGTTAATTCGATGTAACAAAATATCGATCTTCTGCAATCAGAAGATTGAACGGTGCAATTTGATAAAGATATTAATTCGCAACCGCTATTAGCGGTAATTAACGCGAGACTATAGCGGCGAAATTCGCGTGAAATCTGTCACAGTGATTTGTTGATATTGCTATAATAATATCGCGCTGATATAAAATAATATCTGCGCACGCAGAGTAGTGAATAAATTTAACGAAGACAGATAACAATTAATATTATTGTAGATCGCTTGCGGGCGAACAGAGAGGCTAATTTATCGGCGTTGCCCTAACGAACGATATCCGATACACAGTGTTTAATAGTTCACTGAACAACGGCTATTATATAAACGCGATTGCATAATGCGTTCCGTGCTGATAACGATTGACGCTCATTAAGCCGAATTCGTTGACACGTTTAAGTAAAAAATGACACGACGCTGTTAATTGTTCCCCGCAGATTATTGATCGTTAATACCGACGGCAGGATATAAAGTGCTTAGCGAACGTTTAATAAATGACGCGCGATCATTGCACGTTAATTACCGCTAAAACGTTTGACCTACATGCCGTTTGCATTTTATTTAGCGCGGACGCGTGAACATCTTGTTTAGCTCGGGGTGTCGAAATTGTTGAACAATTACCGCGGACGAATTAGGCGTGTTTGACGACCGTCCTGAAGCACGCGTGTCACGTACAGCTTGTGTATATACGTTCACGATATCATGGTTGTTTCTGGCCGACGAGGAACGACACGATGCAAGTAAATGTACAGCTTTTAAATGGACGCTTCGTCGGCTCAAGCAATTAACGAAAGCGAATTTTCAAAATAAACTTGCGATGGAAAAAAAGCAGAGTAACCGGCAAAATTCACTGCCAATGGATGGAAATTCACCGAAAATTAAAAATTATAGGATTCACATTAAAACTGGCGCGGGAACTTAATTTGAAATATTTTAAATATTTTAGAATAAGCAGCAGTATGAAATAGCTATTTTAGTGTGAACTATAATGCACGACATTTAATTGCAAGATTATTTCGGAAATTTCAAGTCCCCTTAAGTACTTCACAATCTTAAATGGCGTAAAATTTTAATACCCAATGTTTAATATGTTCAGACTGCGGACTTTATGCGTTTATGACAAAAATGGGTAAGCGAAATTTAAATCAGTGGACATATCCAAAAGATTTAAGTACACCAGGGTACTGGTTTCAGCTTAATAAAATAATTACAATGAGACAGAAATTTTTATTTCGCTCCCGTGTCTTGCAATCAATGCGAATATTTTTTCGCACATAAAAATTCAGTGCACGTTCTCCAAGAGAAATCTACAATAATTCACGAACCTGTATAGCTTAAAAGAATATATTTTTGGACATCCAAATTCCAGAGGAATCGTCACGGCAATTTTTCAAGAAAAATCTACAAGCTCAATAATTCCAGAGGAATCGTGACAGAAGCCGATTTTCGGAAACTCGAATCTCGGGGGGATTTCCGGGCAATCTGACACCCGGTGGGAGTGTTTTTCGCCTAATTTGGCCAACGCAAGTCCGCGGAATTAAAAGAATGGAACACCGTGGATAATCGGCGATCAACGAAAATTGTTGGTGTCCAATTTGTCCGCGCGGTTGATCGCGAAGGAACTCGCGAGTTAAGCGGACACTTCCGAGACACCTTTACAGAACTAGACCTCGTGATAGTACCCTCAATTGATACGCGGTTGGCTGCGTGGGTGGAGGAAAAGCCCTGTGCCAGCAACGGCGGCTCGACGAATGAGTTAATGTGTCAGTCGTAAGCGCGATCCCGTCGCGACGCGCGCCTCATGACAACGGTGACTCGGTATCACCATAGTTGAGAGGCCTTTTCTTTTCTTTTTCCCCTTTTTTCTTTTTCGTAACAATATCGCGGTCGACCACCGATCCCTGTAAACCGAAAATCCCACCGAGCAACAACGTCCAAAAAATATTATTCTTAACGGTGTGTTCAGTTGATTTGACTCCTCCGAAGAATTATTTTCATTGAAAATATTTTATACAATTTTATTCTGCTTAAAGTGAAGCCACATGTTACTGTAATTTTTAATATCACGTTTACCGTTCGTGCGTTCAGTTCCAATTGCTGAGACCGGAAGAAGAGTTGTTTGGAACTGAACGGTAGTTTTCAAAACACTGGTTATAGTGGAGCGATTATACTTTTTCAAAGTGTGTTCTGATAGAATTGTTAATTTTTGGAGCTGAGAAGAGATTGTTTAACTGTTGTTTCGAGTGAGTATCGTGGACCTTTGTATTTGTGTTCGGTTCCAGTGACGTCACTAGTATTGTTTGAACTGATAGACTTGAAGTTGATTTGTTCCCGGTACTAATTAGTAAACCAGTGTGCAAATTAACAGTCGACGGATCACTTTTCGACGAACATAATCTTCCACGCTGTAGAAACCGAAGATCTCCGAGTATCTTGAAGTTCAATTATGTGCGTTTCGCTTGTTTGGGCAACAAGTGTCGCTGACTTCCGGTGACGATTTATGGCCGCCTTCCGAAAGTGTAAGTAACTATGTTTTGATTAAACGTGCTTGCAGATGTGGGTAATTTATTTGAAAAATTGTTGGAAAAATACGTACGATAAAGCGAAAGCACAAAATGCGACGAAATACGCGACCATAACCTGTTCAATGCGTTTCTGACAATACTGTGACGTTTTTGTTACGTAGTAACATATGGCAGAAGGGATATAGCCATGTTTATGGTGCTAGGGAAATCAGTAAGAACGAAATCATTAAACTGAATATTTATAAACGGAGTTGCTTTATTTTTAGAAGTGAAAGAGGTCTTGCCCTGGCGTGCAACAAGTATGGGGGAGAATGTTAGTGGCGCAAGGTTAAACAGAGTAATTTACAACCGGGTATAATGAGTTTGCCTTTTTATAACGGAATCGTAGAAGATCGTGAAACGAAATTAAAATTACGCACATTCGTTCAGCCGTTCCGTTTAAATTTAAAATTTGGAAGTTTCCGTTTATTTAAATTGTGCAATGTAAATTGAATCAGAGAGTTTTTCGCGAAAGACTCTTGGATTTTTAAATTATGGTTCGTCGTTCAGGAAAGGTACGGAAGATCTGGAGAACGTTTTTAATGCATGACGCACTCGGATGGCTCCGTGCACGGCAATTATTAACCGCATCAATTAGGAACCCGCCCTTAAAGAATCAATTCCGTTAATAGAATAAACCGGTCATTAAAGCTATAAAAAATCGCCCGCTGCAAGCGTGATTTTTTTACAGCTTCAATATGCTTCGCATTTCACCCGTTAGCACATTTTTTAACACGTATTGCAATGTGCTGCATTAAAAACGAACATTACATTTTTAGTTAAAGTATTCGCTTAAAATAATTTTGTATATGGAATCGCTACTTTTTTTATTCCAATTTCAGGTTGAAATTCACAATTTTATATATGGAATCGCTACATTTTTTATTACAATTTCAGATTGAAATTTTATTTAAATTGTTCAAATTCTTCACAATTCAGATTCAAATTGTAAAGATTCACAGGTTTAAGTACAGAAACATTAATTTTTCAATTGTAATGCCAGTTCTAGACGTACAATCTCATATGCAGAAGCATTATTTTTTAAATTACAATTCTAGCTTAAACTTCACAATTTTATATACAGAAGCTAATTTTATGGAGCTCGATTAATTATCACTGATCTTTGACGAATTATATTGCAAAAATTAGTTGCCCAGGGGCCATAAATGGTAAAAGTTTAATGAAAAAATCACACAAGGGCTCTTCAGAGCAACTTTCATTCGTAAAATGGAATGTCTATTGACTATGACTACTCATCGATGAAATTGCGTGCGACGACTATGAGGACGAGAAGGAAGGATTTGCATGATTCACCGACTAATTCATCTTTTCGTTTAACATGCATATCCATCGTTCGGATCGTAGGAGACAAACTTCCTCCGTGGGGATTGTAAAGCGTCTCCCTTGAAGGGATAAGATCGATGTGGGCGCCCTACGTGATTTCCGGTCATGCGGCGACCTTTCTTCTCGAGATAAAACTCTCGTGCAGGGAGAATGACTACGAGTAACGGATTACTTTTCACTCGAGGAATCAAGATTCAAACGGTGCCCCCGGCGTTGGTAGCTGATGCTGTCCCTTCGTGACCCGGATAATGCATTTTCTCCTCTCCCTAATAGTACACCGCCCTTCTCAAATAAATAAACCATCTTCTTCAACGATTAATACAGTTCTTTAAAAGTTATTGCGGAAAGTTGTTGCTGAGTCTGCCCCGAACTCAACAAAATCAGTACAATACAATTTTTTATTTTCTCCGTTACTGTTCGATTCATAGTGAATATTCTTAATGAAAAATTTCGAAAGGAAAATTACTAAGGAGGTTTTAACACACTGAAATCACCATTATAGATTTTTATGGAAAATAAAAATTGTACCGATTACAGAGAACAGGAGGCAAATAGAAATTTCTTTACTAAGAAAATCCAGAAATGTCCAGAAAAAAAATTAAAATTCTCAAAAGAAAAGAAGAAAGATTCAATTTTTTCAGATTTTTTCTATTTCTTTTGAAATTTCTTTCTTCTAAATTCTTTTCATCCAACTCCTGTTTTAAATTGCACCAAATTAAAGCATCGTATTATTATTACTGCATTTCTACCATAAATGCATAAAATCCGCAGTCTAATTATGAACGAAAAATTGATCTACATATTTATTATTTGTTTTTAAATGTAACGGAGTAGAGTAACCTCAAATATGCACAACAGAGATGATGATAATCGATTTTCCATAATTTCATTTTCAGATATTCTGTTAAATAATTTCTCCCGAAAATTGACAATGTTCGTACATTAAATGTAAGCAATATTGATTAGAAAAATCCACTATTTCCATTCTGTACAGCATCTTGAGTGTTTTCTTTTTCTGATGGAAATTGTGAATGGTCTGGCGTCATTCCATCACTCTATACTGATTTATGAGATAGCGGGGAAGATAAGGGTATGACGTGCAGTTCGATCGCTCATTAGATAAATGGGGGGATCAGGTATTCTCCTGTTCTCGTTCCTCTTTAAACCCCAGCTGCTACAATGACCCAGTCGCCTGGTTTGCTCGATATATCGATTTTCCGAGGACAACAGAAGGAGCGCCCGTGCAGCGTGTTCAGCCCTGCTGCTCCAAAATAAGGAACAATTCTACTGCGACTGCCGACAAAAATTATTGCGATGTCCCATCCATTCTTTTACACGTTCTGCCGTCGCGTTTTATGACAGTCTCATGAATATTAAAAACGCTTCTGTTGCCGGCAGTCGTTCTCTTTTGAAACAGCTGCGAGCTTTCAACTTCGGCGAGATACGCAGCCAGTAATTGTTGCACTGTCGATTATCGCTGGATCGCAAAACAACATAACCTCTATTTTTGCTTCTGTAAAATGTGTGCATGTCTGTTTGTAGGATCAATTTTTCGGAGAATTTTTAAAGTTAAAAATGTCTAAATTGCCTGAAAATATTTACTGCATTCTTCAAGCAGCAGCATAAAAGCAATTTTAAAAATAGTAGATTGAATAATAAATAATTTTGTCAAGCTTAAAAGAGTGTCGAAAAAATACTTTGAAATCTATAATTTTCTCGAGCACTTCGCTTCAATTTTTGGCGCTATAAGTAATTCTTTTATTTGAAGTTTTAAATTGTTTTCTGCTCCAGAAAGAGCTGTCTCATTACAACGCAAGAATCATTGCACGCATTCGAGGATCATTACTTGCTATTAAGGTTCAATGGAAATGATCCGAGAAAAAAACGCCGTTTCCTCCGCTTGAACGTTTTCAAAATGGCTTTTCTGTTTCAGGGTCGCCGCGAACGTTGAAATGAGGCTGCGTCGAAAGGAAGCGGGCGAAAGTAAGAATTAAAGGGGTTGCGCGAGAAAGCGTCGGTGGTGGCAGGGATCGCAATGATAGCCAATAAACCGCGATGAGTAAGAGAGTAGCAGCAGTCGGAGTGGTATTAATAAATTAGTGTCTAGTTGCTATAAAGCAGCGGCGACAGGAGCATCGACAGTGACAGGAGACACGGCCGATAGCAGAGGAACAACGCGTATGGGAAGAGACCGGCGGCGGAGATGATGGGGACGTTGATGGACGGTGATCAATATTCGATGGCCTTGAAATTTAAGAAAGTATGATTCCCACTTAGAATCGTTTTAGCAATCACACAACGTTTAACCCCTCGAATCATATACTTTTCTCGTTAAACAATTTCCTGTCCCGCTGCAAACAACAGTGTGGGCATTTCGGACACCCGGTATACTACTCAGCTGACTCCACGCGAACACATTTGTATTTTCGGAACACGACATTTAAAGTTTAGCATTATTTCCTAGGCATCGTCATGATTAAACTGCGGATCTTGGTACAAATTATACAATTTTTTACTGTGTCAAGTACTTATTGACATTTCGATGACCTTGGGTTAGTACTTTTATACGCAGGGTAACAAAAAAATTTGTTTGTTTTAAGAGATAATGTGCAATTGCACTTGGCGGGTGCATCGGTGCGTCAACATAGAAAATAAAGTCATAGAAAGTTATTTATGTACATATTATTGTTTACAATTTTTTTCTGTTTTTACTTAAGAAAGAGCAGTAACCTGTCCTATTTCCCAGAATCACCCTGTATATAACTTACGTATGTACTATACTGTACTATATGTATACTATACTATACTAAATATATACTATACTATACTAAATGTATACTATACTATACTAAATGTATACTGTATGTATACTATACTATACTAAATGTATACTATATGTATACTATATGTATATTATACTATACTAAATCTATACTATGTGTATACTATACTATACTAAATGTATACTACATGTATACTATACTATACTAAATGTATACTATACTATACTAAATGTATACTATGTGTATACTATACTGTACTAAACAGTTGAGAATGCGAGATAAATTAGTAAAATACTGAACTATTGGTCCGAGGGCTCGAGGTAGGGCCGCAAATGGTTAATACTTAGCAGACTCGGTTCGAGATTCGTTATTGCGGGGCAGCAGGGTTACAGAAAAATTGAGTGTGTTTCCTGGTCGGTTCCCAGTGATTCGAATGATCTCGAGCCGGTCACGAGGATGACGAAGGTGGCGGCTTAAGGGGTCGTCGAGGACGGAGAAGAGAAGGTGGCGAAGAGGAGGACAAGGAGGAGAGCAGACGCTGATCGCGCGTGTCGTCCGTGTGGGATCCGATCCATCGTTGTCTATTCACGCTCGCGCGTGTGTGCGCGGAACGGTCCTGTGCGTGTGCCAGCGCGAAAGAAGACAATTGACTCGCAGCCTAGCCGCCGCCGCCGTGCTTGCCGGGGGCCTTCTGACGTCACATCCTGTCCTCTGGCTAGTCGCGATCTCGTTTGGACCACGGCACATCAAGGTACGCAGATTCGTGCGTCCTCAATGTTTGGACGCAGATACGCTCGCTACCCGCGTCAGATCTCGCCGCCTCGTCTCGGATCTCGACTTCTTCATTTCCTTTTTTTCCCGTCTGACCGCGCTGTAGATCTCGATCGCTATCACTTCGCCGATAGATCGATTTCCCTCGCGGAGCTCTCCGCTTCCTGGAAGGGAGGACACCCGTGAGAACCGCGAGGCTGATTTCCGAGCTTCGAAGAAATGATCGGTGGTTCGGGAGTTTAATTATGCTACGCGTTGGGAGAGTGGTGTTTGGACTCGGTGATCAGAGCGAGCTCGGTTGTGGGAGGTTCGAGATCGTCCCGGCGTGTGCGCGTGGGGAAAATGGTTTCCTTGGGTCGGTGGTTTGGGCGGGTTTGACCATGATTGAGACGGTTGCAAGAGTAATTCATTGCTCGGTGTGACGAAAGTGAGTTTGATTCTGAGAACTTGATCATGGAGATGATTATTGTGTCGTGAGTGGGGGAAATAGTATCCTTGATTTTCTTGGTGGTTTGGGCGGGTTTGACCATGATTGAGATGGTAGCAAGAGTAATTCATTGCTCGATGTGAGGAAAGTGAGTTTGGTTCGGAGAGCTTGATCGTGGAGATGATTCTTCTTGGTGGTTTAAGAGGGTTTGGCCATGATTGAGATGGTTGTAAGAGGATCCAGTAATGAGATTTGGATTTTATCAATCGTCAGACGGTCTCCTAAGTGTACACGTCTTCAGGAATGATTTGTGTCTATAGATGCAGTGTTCGAGGATGTTTGGAGAAGTTTAGTGGCATTTGAGATTGCTCTCAATGACTCCCACTGTCTAATCGAGGACGATACTTTCTCATGTCATTGGTTCACTACAGAATTCTTACTACTCTTTCGAAAGTAGGAATGAAGTATACGGTTTGAGTCTGTTCGAACACCACGAAGAGAACAGCCTAACCTGGACAATTATCTCTCACGAGATTTGAAAAGAGTTCAGACTAGACCACATAAGACACATAAAACTATTGTGAATAACAAAATTTGACGAAGTTTGAATGAGATTTGATAACGAAGCTTGTGAGGATGTGCCCGGAAGATAATATAAAATGATTTTACTTGTGGTGTAAAGAAGACTTCTCTTGCGTTTTCAGCGAAACGACAGCAATGGCGGACGACATCAAACGGATCCTCGGGGTCCTCGTTTGGGCGATCGTGTTCACAACGATCCTGGCAGACCTGATGGACTCGTCGGAGAGCGACCAGTCCGACGAAATGGACGGGTACACGACGACCAAGAGGACCTTCCCGGACAGGTGTCTCGTGAAAACCGAGCCAGGACCGTGCAAGCAGTACGTACACAAGTGGTCGTTCAACAAGACTGAAGGGAAATGCAGGATGTTCCCTTACGGCGGCTGTATGGGGAACGAGAACCGTTTCAACTCCGAAGCCGAGTGCCTTTATTATTGCGTGCGTGGTCCCGAACGTAAGCGTTTCACTTCAATTTTTACGTCTCCGGCAGCAATAGAAGCCGCGAAAATTTACATGAAAATTTATATTTACTGCTATATTCATCAATTTTTCTGAATATTTATCAATCAAATATATTCTTGAAGATACCGCTTGCGGAGACGTTATAGTCTTCTTTTCTATTTCTAATGCCACAGCTGTCAGAAACTCGGCAATTAAATATCGATTTTTATATTCCGGGTCAAAATAAACCTAAAGTTAACATATTAGAATTTGCTCGTTTAGTTTGATGAAACTGTCAGCTTTGGCCAATCAAATTTTTGGAGTTTTTGGGGAATCCCATTGCAGTTGTAGGGATTCCCTTTTATCGAGGTCGATAAATCGAAGCTTGGTAAGGGAATTACGCGTTCTTGCAGATACCCTGCCGCCATACCTGGTCACAAAGGGCAGCGTCTTTGTGACCAGCACCACGACCACTACGAGCACACTGCCTTCTACCACCGCCATTATTCCGCGACCGACGTTTTCACCACCCGCGCCAACGAGACCACCTGTACCGAGGTACAACAGGGGAAAGGTAATCTCGCTGCATTTGCATGTAGAACGGACTTTTGACAATCCCATGAGCCTGCAGGAAGTGAACGGTTCGCGAGATTAGATTCCGGGTCGTTGCCCTTCTGCAAGGTGAACACGCCGATAGATATAAAAATGTCAGCCGTATCGAAAGAACGCAAACTAATCAATCACAAAAACTCCCACAACAATAAACTTCAATCTATGATGTTTCTCCAAATATTTTACTTCGCCATGCAGCCAAATAATCACTGGACTGTGCATCTTTATGCAAAATAAATTTTTTCTTCGTCGACAGAAACGGGAGCCCAACGCAAACGTTTTCGTTTTAATTTTATACATCCTTAAATTTTTAGGTATTCTTCACCAAGAAAATTGTACTTCTTGGTGTATAAAATATATTCAAAATATATTTCTCCACCTAGAAAAATATACTTCTTGGTGTATAAAATATATTTCTTCACCCAGAAAAATATACTTCTTGGTGTATAAAATATATTTCTTCACCCAGAAAAATATACTTTTTGGTGTGAAATATATTTCTTCACCCAGAAAAATATACTTTTTGGTGTGAAATATATTTCTTCACCCAGAAAAATATACTTCTTGGTGTATAAAATATATTTAAAATATATTTCTCCACCAAGAAAAATGTACTTCTTGGTGTATAAAATATATTTAAAACATATTTATCCACCAAGAAAAATATACTTCTTGGTGTATAAAATATATTTCTTCACCCAGAAAAATATACTTCTTGGTGTATAAAATATATTTAAAATATATTTCTCCACCAAGAAAAATGTACTTCTTGGTGTATAAAATATATTTAAAACATATTTCTCCACCAAGAAAAATATACTTCTTGGTGTATAAAATATATTTCTTCACCCAGAAAAATATACTTCTTGGTGCATAAAATATATTTAAAATATATTTCTTCACCCAGAAAAATATACTTCTTGGTGTATAAAATATATTTAAAATATATTGCTCCACAAAGAAGACCAAGGAAAATTTAAACAAAGAATCAAGTTGCACAATTAAAATAGAATTCAGCATAGCTCGGGCAGAACTTAGTCCCAAATGATTAAATAACGATCAACTGAAATGAACAATTGCGCGGAACAGCCATTTTAATCCACAACTCCATACACAACGGTTTAAAAACCAATTGGAAGAAAAGACTCAACGATTACAAATTTCACAAATGCAGAGCTGCTTTTAATCGAGCTGATGGGGAATAATTATCTTTGTAGGAGCTGAGTTTCATGGAGTCGGGGTACGAGAAGACCTTCATGTTCGCGCAAAGTAACACGTTCATCCAGCTGGACGGGCCCGGCATCAAACTGTTCCAATTACGGTGAGACAGCCTCGAACAAACATGTCGGAGTCAACACGTGTGCCGCGTTAAACGTCCTCTCGTTTGTCGAGCCATTTTCGTCTCGATTTCCAGGCTGTGCCGCGAGATATCGTTCAAGTTTCGCACGAAACTGCCCCACGGGCTTCTGGTCTACCACAGCGTCAAGGATCGACCGGAGAGCTTGGATCCTTACGCGTTGTACGTGATAGTGGAGAAGGGTCAGTTGAAGGTCGTTCATGTGTTTGGGAAAAGATCGACCAGCTTGACGGTCGGCGAAGGGCTGAACAGGGACGAGTGGCATAGCGTTCTTGTGAGGATCGATGTACACGGAGCGAAACTGATCGCCAGAGTTGATGATAAACAGGAAGAGACGACGCTGAAGGTGCTGGAGCATGTGGTCAATTATGGCGTCTCGGAGGAGCTGGCTTCCGTCGTTCTCATTGGAGGTGGGGGCGAAAGATATTAGTTGAAATTTAATTTAAAATATTGTTATCGTGGTACAGTGTTTATTCGATACATGTCCAAAACGTGGGTCCATCCAGGGACATATATCGGCCAGGAGATATTACTCTTTGATCTAGAGGCCCCGGCATACTCCGCGGCATGGGGATAGTTCTGGGACTTTTATCGGCTAGTCATTTGGGACATATATAGAGTAAACACTGTATTATAATATTTATTCAATTAGTTCTCGTATTTGCTCCTCAGAAATGGTTGCGATAAATCTCGTCGCCCAGTTTGCATCCACTTTTCTTTCATAATTTAATTTTGGAATAAAAAAATTTGTAGTATTTGATGTGGGAAGGGATTGAATTTTTACACGAATTGGTTTACCAGTGTTTAATATGGGAAATCGAAGGTAGTGGACAAAATTTTGTGCTAATACAGCAGACTGAAGGTGTTGACTCAGATTTATATTTTTGGAAATGGATTCAAAGAAAGTCGAATGGTAGTGAAGTTTATTTTTCGTACAGGTTGAACATTGTTTTGTTTGTTTATGGCAGGACTGAGTTCCGAAGAGCGACTGCACGGTGTGAAGTACATAATAGAGTCCTTCGTCGGTTGCATAAGGGACATGGTCCTCAGTTCTGGCAAATCTGCGAGCGATTTGCTGCCAATTCAGCCACTAATTGCAACGAAGCATGAAAATGTGCAAGAGGGTTGCATAGACATGTGAGGCACACGATGAATATATTTTTTTTCCACAGTATTTATTTTGATGGCTACGTACTTGTCGGAGTTTGAGAACATAATTGTGTGTTTTAGGTGTAGGACAAGGGAGAACCTCTGTTTCATCTCTAACCAGTGTGTGAATCACTATAACAGTTTGACTTGTGACTGCTTTGGGACCAAGTACGAGGGGGAGCGTTGCGATGTGTACAGTATGTGATTTTATAATTATTATTTATGAATGGAATTTTGTGAAGGAGCAGATGATGATTAATTGGATTTTTCCAGCGGCGACAATTTTAACGCTGAGAGGATCTTCTTATGTTTCCTTTCGCGTTTATGATTGGAAGGACAGGGTGCATTCGTCTGTGAACAGAATTAGCCTAGCATTCAAGGTACCTCTGTCAATATTATAATACCAAATTAAACATTTTTTAACCAACAAAAAGACTGAACTAGTTTCGGTGGCTGCTAAATATAATATAATAAATATTATTACCATATTGTTCTCGATATTCAAGCGTCCATTTATTCATTTCAAGCTTTCTATATTGAAATAAAAATTAATAAATAAACAAAATTTAGAATCAAAAAATACATTTGAATAACAATTTTTTCTTTCTTCGATTAACGTGGTTTGTTGGCATTGCACGTATTCGTTATTTTATCTAGACAAAATGGGATGATTCAGCATTGTTTTACGCATCCGGCGAGATCGACGGGACTCCTCACTATGTCGCAGCCTCGATCATGAACGGATCCGTGCACGTCGAGTTGGACTTCGGACACAATTCGAAGATTGCCACGGTGCTCGGCGATTATATCACTGCGAACCACTGGAACAATTTAACCATATTTCACAATGGATCTCTGGTTTTCGTCAGCTTGGACGACGAGACGAAAGTGCTCGAAATCCCCGGGGAAAATTACAACATGATCATCGACCCGGAAATCTACATCGGTGGTGGGCCCGAATTGCACAAAAAAAAGGGTCTCCTCTCGCACAACAATTTCGCAGGTGAGCAAAACGATTAAATATTCCAGTAAAAAAAGTGTAAATAGAATTCAGACTTTTTAGCTTCGACCGAACAAATTTATTACTTAATTAGATTGATTTAATTAATTTTGTCGACGCTTGCTACTGCGCTGTTGTCATTGATCGCACAGCAAACGAACTTCCATTTATAAATTTATTATTCAGTTCAATTGATTTCGTTTGTTCTCGTTGATCGTAACCGTTAATTAAAAATTACCGTTTTCAATCATTCACAGGTTCGCTGAAGTACGTGTTCTTCAACGACAAGTCCATTATTTATGAATTGAAACGATCGAATCCAATGGTGCACTACATCGGCGTCTTGGAGCCAGAGTACTACGAGGCCGACGTCGATGTGATTCCAATAACGTATCCGTTCGCTGACAGCCATATTTGGTGGCCCCTGGCGCGAACCGATTCCCTAAAATTGAATTTCGATTTCAAAAGCTCGAAACCGATAGCTGTGGTCGCGTCGGGGAACGTTAAGAGCAATGGGGACCTTGGATACTGGGAGGTGAGACTCTTTGCGTCGTAGCGTACCGTGAATATTTTTCAGATATCAATATTCCATGTACAATTATTTCCATCAATGCAATTTTTATCAAAAAATTCCCAATACCTATGAAACTGTAGAGAGAACACAAAAAATTAAAATTCAGGTATTGTCAAATATTAATAGTACACTGTTCTATTTTTTTTTTTTTTATAACATTTAATGGAAATGGGTATTTATAATGTAAGAAAATAACGCACTAGAATGCAACGTATCTGTTCTTTATTAAAACGAAGAAGAACTAGTCAGAAGACGTCTGTATAGTTTGCAAGCCGAAACTGAAGTGAAGCTACAGAGAAAGTTTTAGGGGGAAGAAAAGAAACCTCTGTTGGGTCCACCCGGGAAAACAGATGTGGGAGGACCCTTAATTTATTACTCAGGGCCTCTTTTAAGTGTAAGGTTGCAGGCCTTCCACTTCTGACCAGGGTCAATAAATAAAGACCCGAGGACCGTTAAAATATACCAGGACACTCTCAGTATCCTTCAACACTCGACTTACTTTTGTTGATGTTCCAACAACATTCAAGGAACAAGTGATGTTAAAATGCATCTTTTGTGTTTACGGTTTCTCTTCTCCTACAGGTTTAGTAATAAATTGTCCATTTTAGCCTGCTCCTTCCAGTCATTATTTTTCGAGGTTTACGTTAAATAATGTGAATGTTTTTATTCACCGTTGTAAATGTTTTTTGTTCGCGCAGCTTCGGTTGGTGAACGACGAGATTCGTTTCAATCTGATCCCTGTGACCACCGAGAACATCACAGTGACATCCGCAGTGAAGTTTCCGCCGTACAACACATCCTGGCACGCGGTCGAGCTCAACTATACCAAAGGAGAACTTACTATATTGGTGGACTACAGGAACAAACAGAGCAAACTGTTCTCCATGACCTTCGAACTTGGCGACAAAGTTATCATCGGGAGTGGAAAGGGCAATGCAGGTAACTATACTGGTTTAAAAAAGAATTACTCGAAACACATGATATTATTTGACAAAATTTATTTATTTATCACATTTATTTATTTATCATTTATTTATTTGTCTGATAAATATATGAAGATCCACAATAAAAGGGAAACGTAATATTAACTTCCACTCGAAATGCAAATGTTATCTTATTCTCTATAAATTCGGAAATCCCATAAATGCATGAAGATTCGAATTCCATTAATTAACAATAATTATGTGCATCTTAAATCAGGTTTGGTGGGGTGCATGAGAGAAATACGAATAAACGACGAAAGGATCGAGCCCAGATACGTGGTGAACACCAAGAGAGTGATCGGAGAGGTGGCATTGGATAACTGTCAGTTCGTGGACCCTTGTACCAGACCGAACACCTGCGAGCACGGCGGAAAGTGTTCCGTGAAAGAGGACAGAATAACCTGCGACTGCTCCGACACTGGTTACATCGGTAAAAATTGTCATTTCGGTGAGCAACATCTTAAAACTTCGTCAACTTCACAAATACAGTCTTTTCTCGATATATGTCGCAAATATCTAGTCTATAAAAGCCCCAGAACTGCCCCCACTGCCGCGGGGTATGCTCTATGATGAGCCAAGAAGCTCGAGAAGAGACCTCGGTCGCCAAGGAGTGTAACATAACCGATATATGTCTATCCGATATATGTCCCTGGATAGACCCGTTTTGTGGACATATATCGAGAAAACACTGTGCTTCTAGAAATTCGTCTACAATTAATAATGAACGTTGCCTTTAATTTTCCAGCACAATACCGGAAGACATGCGAAGAACTGGCTCTGTTAGGCTACACACAAGACGAGGTCTACAAAATCGACATCGACGGAAACGGCAGATTTCCGCCTGCTCTTGTGAAATGCGAATTTCAGTCTATAGAAGATTCGACGAAGACTATCGTGGAGCATAATTTACCTTCGCAGGTGGACGTGAGGTCCATCGCAGAGTCCGATTTTTCCTTTAATATTAAGTATAGAGAGTTTACCGGGGAGATGCTGCAAGAATTGATCTCTCATTCGTTGTACTGCAGTCAGTATGTCAAATACGATTGCTATAAGGCGCCACTAGAGCTGCATAGCGCTACGTGGTTCATGAGCTCGAAAGGGACCACTGTGGACTACATAGGAAACGTGAATAGAGGATCCTGTCCTTGTGGAAGTGAGCACATTTTTTAGACAATACTAATACTAGTGTCAACATATGTGTCACATTTTTCTGATTAAAATGAGTCCAAACATGACACTCTTCGGAGCATACTTGCTTGCTTAATTCACGATTTACTGGAACCTCGATTATCCGAACCAATACCAGAATTCTTCATTACGTGTTTAATTCGTGTGAGCAGTTCAATATATAGCGACTCAACCTA
This sequence comes from Halictus rubicundus, assembly GCF_050948215.1. Lineage (NCBI taxonomy): Eukaryota > Metazoa > Arthropoda > Insecta > Hymenoptera > Halictidae > Halictus > Halictus rubicundus. The sequence goes on along the minus strand of NC_135153.1, from coordinate 16,567,970 downwards.
GCTACAGTAGCTGATAATTGTTCTGCAATTCAAACAGTGTGTCTCCCTGATTAGTTCGGATAATCGAGGTTCGACTGTATCGAGGATTAAACAGGTAAACATGAACACAATTGTGTCGTGTTTGTAGTCGTATGAATCAGAAAAACACCACCAATATATTGGCAAGAGTTTCACAACAAAATAATTAAAAAGATATGAAAAGAAAAAATATTTTGTTGATACAGTGAACAGGACCTGCGTCGATCAGAACCTGAGTTGTAATTGCGACGTTTCTGCTGGTAATGCTGGGAAATGGCTCTCCGACGAAGGTTACTATGAAACTCCAGACTCTCTTGGCATCACAGAGATGATCTTCCTTCAGCAAAGAGACCTCGAAGAGGACGCCCAAGGTCGCATTACCTTGGGCCCACTGGAATGCGTCGAAACGAGTGTGTGAACTCACGAGAGTTAATTGTAATTCGTAATGCGAAACAGTTTCTATAAAAATTGATTCCCCATTCCAGATACACAAAAATACGTAGTCACCTTCACAACCTCACAATCTTACATCGAAGTGCCAGGCTGGCGGAAGGGAGACATAGCCTTCAGCTTCAGGACAACCGGAGAAAAAGCTATTCTTCTGTACCAACCACCAATCAGAAGCAACTATCCGTCCTTCATGGTAGCCCTAACTTCCGACTACCAGCTGACTTTCAATTTTACCCTGAACACTGGAACGATCAGTGAGTTGGAGGTGACGAGCAGACGGAAGCTGAACAACGGCGAGTGGCAGAAGATCTGGATCGATTACAATGATTATCACGTCAGGTTCATGATCAACACTGACTTCCAGATGGTCGATCTTCTGCCTGAGGAGGAGTTCGGGCCCTTCGAGGGCTCTATGTTCATTGGGGGTGCAACTGCGTGAGTGGTCTTGATTTTTTACGAGCAGGATTTTCAATTTAAAAATCTGAAACGAATTGCAGAGTATGTGTTTGGTTGCTGGACATGTCTCAGATTTTTCTCAAAATTTCTAAACATTGTTAACTAGGCAAAATGGGCCAAAAACTGATTTTTCGATTATACCCCATAACTACCCTCCCGATCGAGATATGGGGTTGAAATTTTACACAGTATGTTTTCTCCTGATGCCCTATCGAATGACCTATCGACCATATAATTCGACTCAAGGGCGCTTTAGATCTCCTTATCTGGCTATACCCTTTCTCAAAAATTGCAACTAATAAATAGTAGGCTATAAAATAGTGATCAAATTTTACTTTGTAAATTTCCTAACATTGCTATGGTGGAATAAGATATTTAGTTTATTGAAGCCTGTAAAAGCGAAATAAAATTTGATCGTGTAATTTTCCGAACGTTCTAATGGCCCCGTAGAGAACACCTGCGGACTTCATCAGTCCGTCAAGGTTTAATCGGCTGTTTCCGCGGTCTGGTCGTGAACGGAGAGATCCTGGACATCCACAGCTACATGTCCGTCCATCTGTCAGAGATTATAAAGGACTGCAAGCCCTCCTGTCAGCCGAACAAGTGTCAGAACGGCGCCAGGTGCGTCGAACTCTGGAGCAACTTCGAATGCGTCTGCGAGAACAGATGGGCTCACCTCGGCACCTACTGCGAGAGGAGTAAGCTTCAGTAATTACCGCTCACTACCGCTGAACTGTGCTCCATCGTAAATAATCTTGTTCATTAACAACCAGACATAAACGAGAAAGCCCTGACTTTCACGTCGCAAGGAGCTTTCTTGAAGAAGAATTACTTCGGCACGGACGAGGAGAACGAAGAATCATTGCTGCTGAAAAGTATACTGCTGCAGAATGTCCTGATCAATTTGAGGACCTACGACACCCATTCGTTGATCCTCTATGCTAACGATCACTTGAACAACTTCGCCCATTTGTACATAGCGAACGAGTCGATTGTGTATTTGTTCAACTCTGGGAACGAAATCAAAAATATCACTGTGGAATATCCAGGTAAATTAATTGGATTGATTATCATTGAATGTGATCTTTCAGCTCCAATTTGAGCCTAATTAAACGACTCTGCCGTAAAGTGCGATCTTTCAGCTTCAATTTAAGTCCTCAAACGATCGAAAATTCGTTCGGGAATAGATTCTATACCCGATTCGTAGTAACACCATAAGATCCAATCATTCTTCTCCGAGCTACCATATCAATTGTTTGACTTGATATCCGTTTAGTTTGGCTTGTAAAAGTGGAACATAACAATTTTCAATAAAAAAAAAAAAGAAGATGTTAACTACAGACGACTGCACTTGTTCGAATTTTGAGAATTACATTCATCGCATAAGGGTATTCGACATTTGAGAATGCACAATTTTCAGGTGCGAACACAGGGATCTCAGTGCAAATAGCCATAATCCGAAACGATAAGTCGACAACGCTACACGTGAACGAGCACAACGTTACCCTAAACGCAACACCGGTGCTCCTGGAGACCTACTGGAACAAGCCGTGGATAAATCCTGAAAAAGAAGTCCTGGCACCTCAGCGACCGCCAGCATCGCCCACCAACTACTTCCAGGTGAGATTTCCGGCAGTTGACTCGAATCGAATGTACGCAATGATCAGGGATCTTACATAGGTGAATCTAGGAGGCTTCGACCCGGACGATCTGCTGAGAGTGGGCAAGGAGGGAGCCCTGATCAAAGGCTACGTGGGCTGTCTCCGCGGGCTGATGATCGGGGAGTACCTGGTCGACCTGCCTAACCTCGCCAACGAGGCGAACCACGAAGGCAGCAAGGGAGTGTTGCCTGACTGTCAAATGAAGTGCGACGCTGTGCCTTGCAAGAATTTGGGAATTTGCACGGAGGATTTCGGCAGGCAGGAGTCCTCCTGCAATTGCGAGCTCACGTCGTATTTCGGGGAGCACTGTGCCGATGGTGATTGCTATTAAATTGTTCAAACTTTCGAGAAGTACAGTGATTTCTCGATATATGTCGCCGAGACCTGGATGATAAATGTCGCGGAGTTATCCCCGCTACTGCGGGGTATACCCACTGAGGGCCCCGAAGCTCGAAAGGCCTCGAACGCTGAGGAGTGTAAGCATAACACGGGTATGTCTCCTGGACGATATATGTCGCTGGTGTTGTTGACATATATCGAGAATTCGCTGTACTTGATTGGCAGTCGGTGGCCCTTTCTCGCTGCGAATTCAAGATTATTACAGACAAAGCTATAAACGATTTTATACACTGTCATAATCACGATGTACATCATCATAACTTCACCACACCCTGGCAGAATCTCAAATTCTAACGCTCAGGCCAATATTTCTTAGAAAAGGGAGCAGACTTCAGCGGTGAGAGTGTTCTCCAACGTCAATTCGAGCTAGTTGGCCCAGTGAACCAGGTGAAGGTCCAGTTAGCATTCTCGACGAGTGAACTTCGCAAACGTACCACGGCGCTGTTGCTTCTACAAACAGAGAACAAGTAAGTTATCTCTTCGGTCACGCATTTTTCCGAAGTCCCTTTTCGAACGTCTTGGATGTCCTTCGAAAACTTTTCTTTCCAGAAGAAGCTACTACCTGCTGGTCGCTCTGACATCTGAGGGTCAGCTCATATTCGCAGAGGACAGAGAGGGTGCGGAAGGGTTTCCTCATGGTGTTCGTCTGAACGACAGGAACTTCCTGAGCGGCGCACGGCATAGCGTTTATTATGTTCGGGACAACAATACCGCTACGCTTTTGGTACGTTTATCGCATAATTAAATTTAAATTGACTAAGGAATCCTTACACCCTATTGTCCGCTTAAGTGTCGCGTTTTCCCCGCTGGAATGTCGCGTGGTTATGCCCATTACTGCGGATACCCGGTTAAGTGTCGCCACGCGGACCCGATCCTGGGACACTTAAGCGGACAATACTTTAATTTTCTCACAATTACCTTTCTATTTCTTAAAGAATTAAACATCTTCCTACAGTTTTAAGTTGCACCAAATCATTTCTGTCATAAATGTATAAAATCGGCAGTCAAGTGACAATAGATCAACGATCGTTTTGTGTGCAGATCGATCGCGAACAAGTGCCGATATCGCCGCTCTATGAGCTGAACGTAGCCACTCTCGTCGGCAAAGACTCGGGCCCCGGGATGACAGAGATCCAGCTAGGCGGTTTGAACACAACCGATTCCCGATTCAGCGCCTACAAAGGATACACCGGCTGTCTGAGCAGTGAGTGAGACGATTGAACGATTCACGATTTCAAAAAAAAACCAAAAAAAAAAAACCAAAAAAAAACCGGATAGTCCAAGTTGTCCCCGAACGATCATCCGGAACGACGTGCGATGTCGCTGTTCTAACGGAATACTGTCTTTCTTATGTTAGACAAAACGATCGTCAGCCACTATGCGAATTCGAAATGACGGATACCCTCTTCTTGTAGACGTCGTGGTATCGATCAACGGAGGTCCTGGCATGAAGCCACTCGAGGAATATATGCTCTTTACGAAACAGGGAAGTGAAACTGTCAGGGCGACGATACCGGCCGGTGTACGCAGCGCCCAGTGCGCAGTCTTTCACGCGCAGCCACGTGGCCCGGAACCGCCCAGAAATGACAGCGTGGTGAGAAATGATTTTTACAACGTTAAATTAAACTGATCCGGCTTCGTTGCTGTGTACAAATACTTTTTTCGGCCACTGTAGACTGTCTCATTAAAACCGAAATAAACAGGCAACTTCAAAAAACACATGATTATGGCAAAATCATGGTATATCATTATGGTATATCACAAACGCGTAAAGTGTAGGCACGTTCACGCGAGGCCACGCCCCTTAGTAGCCACGCCCCTAAGTAACCAGGCCCCTATGTCGCCACGCCCCTAAGTAACCACGCTCCTAAGTCGCCACACCCCTAAGCAACCACGCTCCTAAGTCAGCACGCCCCTTAGTAGCTAAGCCCCTAAGTAGCCACGCCCCTTAGTAGCCAGGCCCCTCAGTAGCCCCGCCTCTTAATAGCCACGCCCCTTGGTAGCCACGCCTCATTTGTCCTGTAATAATTAAAACAACGAATGAATTGAGATTTTTTGTTGCAGGGTCGTGACAGGGCGTGGGTGGAGGACCCACCGGAAAGAATCCTGTACAAATCCCAATATTCGGACGCTACCCAAGAAGAACAAGGTGCCGGTACTTACATCTTCATCGTGCTTTGCGGCGTGTTCGTCACGGCAGTGATCGGTTGCATTTACGAGGTCTGGCGAAGCGCCAGGAAGGACCGAAGACGCAGAAGGGCGTCGGTTGTCTCGGCCACGTCGACAGTGCCAGCTTCCAGTTCCCAAAGATGGCAGTCGCCGCAGTATACGGACACTCTGGCAAGCGGCGTGAAAACGGTAGGCTTCAAGAACGTCACCGAGGACGAGAAGAGACCGAACGGCACTCACATGAAGCCGCCATCGAGCAAAGAGTACAAACCGCTGTCCAACACGGACTCTAAAGACATAGTGAACGATAAAAGGGTACATATTAAAGGTACGATCTCCATTATTTGGAAATTTCGGTACGATCTTCATTATTTGCAAAAACCAAAATATTAATCGCACTTTTTTCCATTCGACTGTATAAGGACGCATAAATTCTCTTCAATTTTCTGAATTATTACTTTCAACAATTTTATATCGGTGCATAGAGATCCTCAATCTACTAACGGGTATTAAGCCTCCGATAACGGAGTCCGGGTCTATCTTGACCCAGAGTATCGCAATCGCCATTCGATTACTCAGTTTATGGTGAATCTATTAGATGAACAATTATTGCTTTAGAGACAGAAATATAAATTACAATAGAACAGTTTTTAAATAAAAATTTACATTTATTTAATTAATTAAAAATTTTATTTTGTAAATTGAAATACATTAACACTATGTAATTGTAGAGGAAAGTGTAACAACTCCGTTCTAGATAATCAACTGATTTTTTAAGTGTTTCTGTGTCGGGATGAAATGATTAATGATCACGTTATGCTAGCTACTAATTCGTATAGTGTTTGAGGCAATGGTTGCTTTTAATTTGCAGCAGACGACGAGTCAGAGAAGAAGGAGCTCCTAGGGGTAAATACAGGCATCGTCACTAAACCTCCGAAACGAAATCCATTCGGAAAGGTTTTTTTCTTTTTTTTAAATCAAATATATATATTAAGTTCCAAGCAGCTTTCAAAGAGGACTATAGATCAACCACTGTACGTACATTTATTGAACGCAAACCAATGCAGCTTGTGCATTTAACTCAGAGATTACAGTATTAATTGCATTTTAACTGTCCACTTTGCAGGCTAGCTGTGAAAAGCTTTGAAACACGTTTTTTATATGAAAACAACGCAATAACGTAAAATTCAATATTAGCAGTACTTGAAAGTAACAAAATTTTTCTCACGTTGCAATTGACGAATTTCATTAAATTCAATGAATTCATTAAATTTAGTTTTTTTTTTTAGAAAATATTTGCGTTTCGATTCGCCTAACAAATGTTAATTTTCGTCAAGTAGTTTAAAGAAAATGTTGTTCATTGCATGTTGCAACAGTGATGTGCAGAATTAAGAATTCGCGTTCATAATAAATGATAATAATGAAAATACTAAACGCTTCCTTTGTAGTCGATGGAAGATTTGCGAGAGGAAGAGGAAGAGGAGGAGGTTGAAGAAGACGAAGAAGAAGAGAAGGTGGAAGACGACTCGAAACCGACCGACCAAGACGCGACGGAGACGAATCAGCCAAAAGTGGAGAGCACAGACGAGAAAGATTTCGTGCAATCGGTAAGGAAAACTCCGAGAAGTTACTCCTTGAATAGATAGATAACAGAAAACCTTCTGGACCCCGAAGATCCTCCAAGAAACCTAACCTCAAAATCGAATAACTCGTTCAACGCGATGTTGATGTCAAGCAGAAGGTGTTTCTCGATACACCATTCCTCTAACTATTTTTTTAAATATTCTATTAATCAATAATAATTCACATCACACAAATAATTGTGTCCCCTTTGAAGTAAGACTGAGCTAAAAGACATAACTACAGCAAAAGAACTGACAACTAGTGAGTAAAGTAATTGAAACTTTCAACGTGTCAAATGATCTCAAGAAGCTCAACGCTAGAACCACTGAACACTAAAAAACAAAGTTTTTCTTGTGAAAGCTTCCTTGCCAATTTCAATAATTGTGTAAATGAGCGACCTGGAAGCCGCCATTTTGGAAATCTCAGTGGTTCCAGTGTTAAAATAGAATTCGTCGATTTTTCGTGTATCCGAAAACGAAAGTGCACAAGTTCTAGTAAAAATACGAATTCTAGTCGAAAAGCGAAACAAAATGGCGGATCTCGGTGCCAGAAGGGATTTTTTTTCGCAAAAACCGAACGCGACGGTCGTCTAAACGAGACCTCGAGTTCAAGGACTGACTTTTCCACTGGTAGAATAAATGTTCTCAAGACTGTCATGCGCAACCATCGATATTATTCATCCTCCCTCCCATTGTCACCCACGTTTTTGTTTTTACTTTTACCCTCGCCGGCTTTGTATGTGTATTTTGACGTTTTTTTCTCCTTTTTTCAAATAAATATGCAATATTGATTATGTTATGTGCGAACGACGAATAAAAACATCCTTGATGAAAACGCTCCCAAGAGATTCATTTGCTCACCACCGAACGAAATCACGAGAGTACGGGAAAAGAGAAACGCGCGAGACTTAGGCGTTTGTGCAATTTTGGAAGTTGGAGGGAACGTAATAAAATGAGACAATGTCGTACTTTCAGCCGGATAATTCGACTAGGATAAGTATCGAGGAGAACGTTGAGTCGTTAGACAGCAAGCCTGATCACAGTGACGCAAATGCGGAGAACCAATCTGGAGGTATCGCTATTATAGTCGGCGAAAGCTCAAATGTCCGCTCGAGGCCAGTCTCCCCACTCTAATACCATTTTCTAATCGCATCATAATTTTATTTTCAATTGTATGTTCTGTTCGAATGGTTCCCGCGACAGTAACGACCACAGAAATAATTTCAAATAAATTAAAAAAATTCACGAATAAATTGAGTGACCGGACGACCTTGAGCAGCCAATTGATTTTCATTCGGCTACAGCTACGAAGCTTGTTGCATTGTCTGAATCATCTGTGCTCTCCTCTGTCCTCGAAAGAATTTCCTCTACAATAAAAAGAATCACGTTCAATGGAGATTACGTTAGTAACAATAGTTTCGCAAACAAACGGTTGCACTTCATTGCTACTTCGAAGAATGTAAAACACCCTGGAGGAGAATAAACGATACATTTATCGAAAAATGAGGCCATTCGTTGTACTAACTTTTATCGCATGAATAATTTCGCCAAGTCAGCAGGGAAGAAAAACAATAGTTCAGATTGTACTAATTGTGACTGCGAATAGATAAATGAGAAACGAATTTTCGTTTCGATTCTAACGAATGCATCAATCAATATTGCATGAGACCAAAAACGAATGCATTCAGTTGCATGCACCGCTAGAAACTTTCTGTTTTAGGAAGCAAGTTAATTATAGTTTCGGCATACATCCTATTATTCAGCTTTCATTCATTCGAATGACGGTAGAAACGTTCTTTGGTGGGTTTGTTTTAAACAGAATTTCTCGCCTTATTTAGGTGAACATGTGCAATGATATCAAGCAACGATCGACAATCGAAAATCCGTCTTCAGGTCAGTAATTTTACCAAACTATTTCGCAAACAAATAGAATCCGTTTTTTAAAAGCAACTCATTGTCGTCTAGCAGATTAGTTTTCTACCGAAAACCCTGATCAAGGATTTAAAAACTTCGGTGACAAAATTAGATCAATACAGCAATACAGTGCTTACTCGATACATGTCCATAACACGGGTCTAGCCAGGGACATATATCGGCCAGGAGATACTATTCTTTCAGAAAGGGACAACGAAGTCCTAGAGGCCTCGGTTCAAGGCTCCTCACGAGATATACCACTGGGGATAGTCCTGGGACTTTTATCTGCTAGGCATTTGCGACATATATAGAGTAACCACTGTATTTATGTATTTCTAAACATTGTTTTCACAGTTTTTACATTTCGCAAACAAATGGAATCCGTTTCCAAATGGAACTCAATTAAGATTTGATCCTGTACGGGTTGATCTACGAGATAATTGAGTAGCTCTAGGTCTAATGACGAGCTCGTCACGCTTACCCTGAACAATAACATAACTTTGTAGATACTACGAAGCCTTTGTTTTACAAACTGCCACCTATGTTCCTGTCGGACAACATGAGAACATTCGGAAGTCCGCTGAACTATCTGGGCGCCCCGAATTTTCACCCAAGACGCCCACGCTCCATAGAATCGGTGCTGTCCCTGGACTGATCATCCGGATCGCGTAGATCGTTTATCTTCTTATCGCATTATCAATCGAAACGACAACAACGAAAAAGCAGATCGACGAAAGGAGTTGCTCTTCGCTCGGAATTTCATGAAGAAGTATGTGTACTGTTACTTATGGCGCCGTAAAATTTCATTCGCGAAGAAAACTGTGGTACGATATTGTACATGACGATGTAATTGAGCTGTGTTATTTTTAGACTGCAGATTTTATGCGTTCGTTGCAGAAATGAGAAATATAAAACGGGAATGGCTATTGATATAAAAAGCAACTCTCTACTTAGCTCCCAGCTATTTTGCATAAACATCCGCAGTCTAATGATCATATTTCGTGTATTTACAGTCGCTCATAAAAGTGTTTGGACAAATTTCTACAATAAAAGAGTCGCCTAAAATATAGTGACAAAATGCATCATAATGCAATAACAATAGTAAAACAGTGCGTTAAAACATATTTTGGAAACACGTTCGAAATATAATGCAGACAAGTGTAAACAATAATACAGAAATGTTTAAAATGTCACAGAGACATGTTTATATTTTAATGAAATGTTTAAAATATATATCTATTATATTCTTGTCAATGTAAATAATATGTTTTGAAAACGAAAATTTTTATATATCTATGGATGGTCGAAATACTTCCATGAACGACTGTGCCTTGCTAAAAAATAGCCATTTGTATCATATATTGCTAACAGTATTGACAGTTCAACATCGTTTTTGATCATCGTTCATTTGACACATGTGTTACGATGACGTGTCGAAGTGTTGCTATAGTTCAACAATTGTACAATGAATGTGCTAAACAAAAAAATCGTTCCACGAAAGTATAGAAAGAACGCGCGAGAACGATTGTCTAGACGAAATATTTTATTATAGTTCGAGCATATCCGAAACAAGGTTCCGTAAATTATTTTAGGGATAGATGTGCGTTTTCAAACGTGAATGTAGATCGAATGCAACAAAAGCGTGATATTCCCTTCGCAATTGCGTATCATGTGTCGAGCGCGACAGATATTTGTTCACATCTATTTAAAAAGAAATAAATTTTATAGAAATAAAATTATTTCTGATACACATGTGCTGTGTTTTTGTATTATTTATAGGAATTATTAGTACATTAAAATCCAGTTACGAAAGATTTTGCAAGAGCAACTGCAAGTAACTCATTTATAGAATCAGAAAGTTTTGTACCTCCGGTATAGTACTGTCCCCAAACTAAATTCTAGCCTGGATCAGATCCCACACACACGGTAGAGCGGCACGTTTAGCCCGGATCAGATCCAACACCCACCACAGACTTAAGATTCGTACAGACTGTGCATATAGTGGCAAAATGCTGAAACTGGTAGGCAAACGTTACTAGCAGATGCTAAATCAACGGTTTCTTTCGAAATCGTTAATGGTGTCGTCACAGTCGAGAAATAGAAACAGATCAGTTACCCTGTGGGGTTTCGATCGCACGATCTGCAATACCGACATTGCTAAAAATCAGCGGTTCTCTTGCGCCCTCTACCCAAATAGAACAGCCAACTGACGGTATTAGTTTCACAATATTTGACACGGAATTGTAAAAGGGCTCTAGATCTCCCCGAACGTGTGACAGAAAAATACGTAAGTTAATTAATCTGTTTTGTCTGTGGTATCATCTAACCTTGATTTCCTACGACTATAGACTTACCATCTGTTGGTATCAATCGGCTACCAGTTTGAGCGCTTTGCCACTATGTTGAATGGCGTTATTTTTGAATTTTACATAATATTTATTTATAAATTATACACTTCGTGTCAAGTTAACAATCTTAACTGACAAGGAGCGTAAATCATATAATTTCAGTAATCAAAGCTAGAAAATTACAGATTACGAATGTAATTTTCAACTTGGTAAATTGTTTATTGACTTTGTAGTTGATCGTTTATTTAAGAAATTTACGTAAAGTTTCGATCGAAAGGTACCACTGTGCTATCATATCCGGTCACGTAAAATCGATATCCTGCAATTGGCACACTGCCATCGATCTCTGTCAGCGTTAATTACGGACGCCAAATATCCTCGATTTATCTTACCAGATTGAGATGTACGACGCGAGTGGTGGTTAGGGTTGCGGAAATAAACGGGAAACTTTGTTTGATAATTATCAAAAATATTATTAATGAAAATACATCGACTTACAAACAACACAAACGGAAGAGCGCACGCTGGTGCCAAGCGGGTAGGTATCTACTTTTGAAACAACGGCGATAATTTACAGTTCTAACGGTCACACAATAAATAATATCACATTCTGAAAATCCGGTCGTCATTTTGAACCCATCCGCGGAAGATCTCGTTACACTCGAAACTAAAATAACAACGACATATCTATGACTTCGGTAATATTGGCCATACTCCATTGTCACATTTCTTATACTGGGTGTCCCACTCCAATTAACACTACACAATCATCCCCCGATCTATACATCCCTCAAACGAGTATTTCAAATAAAATAAAACAAAAATTCAGATTTATTTAAGTGGTCACTTTCAAGATCTCATAGTGATTTCTATTCTTGCAAATGAAAAAGAAATACATTTATTTACCCAAATGTTTTTACCCAAATTGCTAAATTATGCTGATCAACTCTCACCCTTGAAACAAAACGAGTTTTTGCTTTTCAAACAATTCTTCGAATAATATTTAAGTAATAATTGCGTGGTTAAACGAGAACATGACACGCTGTATATACAGCTATCGATGTCAGCAACGTATAGAGGCGTATAGTATGTATAGTTATTCTTTACAATGACTCTGTTTACCAACGATTATCGACGGACCACCACGGATACCGCGGATATCCGACGGGGTAACCGTGTCTAAACGAACGATCGGGATCACGATCCGATTTTTGCTCGTGAAAAATACGTTTAATAAGGATCAGTCTTCTTGATGCTTGAAGCAGCTCGGGGCTAAGCCGCCGAATCACTCCGACAGAACTTTCAGAGTAAACTACAGCTCGTGATTCCTCGTCATTCGTCCGGATTAACGAGTCCCGCGGCTGACGTCACTCGACCGCGGAAAAACGCTCGAAAGTTTTCGGCGACATCGAGAAGTCGACCTGACACGACGAGATGGCGTTAAACTGTTCAACATGCTCTACCTTCTCATTCGCGAATTACAATTAATTCAGACAACTTTTTGTATATGAATCCGCAGTCTGTTTATCATTGATTTCTCTTTTTTGAAGTCGTACAACCGAGACTCAAAATAATCAAGTCTCATATCAAGTCTCCTCTATCTGCCAATCCCACTCAAACTTCTTCAAACTTCCTCAAACTTGCTTATATCCAACCATCAGACATCATCTCACAGATCAAATTACCTAGGACAAACGTCAAACGCCATCAAATGCAATTAATACAGACAACTTTTATCTTGTATATGAATCCGCAGTTTATTCATCGTTGATTTCTCTTTTTGCAAAACTAATCGTCAAATCAAGTCTCCTCTATCTGCCAATCCCACTCAAACTTCTTCAAACTTCCTCAAACTTGCTTATATCCAACCATCAGACATCATCTCACAGATCAGATTACCTAGGACAAACGTCAAACGCCATCAAATGCAATTAATACAGACAACTTGTATCTTGTATATGAATCCGCAGTTTATTCATCGTTGATTTCTCTTTTTGCAAAACTAATCGTCAAATCAAGTCTCCTCAGTCTGCCAAACCTACTCAAACTTCTTCAAACTTGCTTACACCCAACCATCAGACATCATTTCACAGATCAGATGACCTAGGACAACCGTCAAACGCCATCAAACGCCATCAAACTCCATCAAACGCCGTCAAACGCCAGCTCGTCGGTCGCAGATCGTTCATTCAACCTCAGATCACACCAGCACTTATAATACAAGAGTGAAACAAGTAATCTCTCAGCATGACACAGAGATCTACGGTCCATCACTATACTGTAAACACCGATCGTCACCCCCTCCGTCAATTATCCTGCATCTCACACACAACTTGCGTCCAATCCTCTCGGGCCTATCACGAATAAAGTATGTCAGCGTCCCTCGCGCTTCAAACGGGTCTCTGATCGTTTTCTTCTTGCGCGTTCCACATGGTCATCGAGAACTCCTCCTTGCGGAGCTCGGTGTTCTCCAGGATACGGTTTTCCGGGACAGCGTAGGTGGTCCTTCCGGCCAGCTTCAAGGACTTTAAACCAGGAAACCACTTTAACAGCCGCCACCATTTCTTCCCGGATCCGTCCACATTCGAAACCTTCACAGCGTACCTCGCCGGCGTTCGCCTCTTAGGTCCGCTATTCCTGTGAAACCTCAACGATCCATCGATCGGACGATCCTCCTTTTCCAGGACCTCGCGACCTCTGACCTCCCGGCTCTTGTTTTTAGCTTCGAAGTCGTCGCGGACGCTCTGCGAGTCCATCGCGACGCGTTCGATTAAAGATGTCGTCTGCTTGGGGCTGTCTTCTTTCACAGAGTTGCCTGAACACTCGGTGCTCTCGTGGACCACTGTGCCGGTCCCAGCTGTGCCCACTGTCCTGGAACCATAAGCGCCCATGGCTCGCTGCTGAGACCTGGAGAGGCTCGAGTAGGACCTTTGCTCGTTGCGAATTGCCAGGCCTGGGATCCTGCAACTCCTCGATAATGTTTCCTGCGGACATAAAGCGACCAGAGTGTTGTTAACAGATTCGATGCAGAAACGGACTGGTTGCTATAAAAGTCAATGGAAAAAATCAAGGCCAGCCGATTCTAGCAGGTGATTGTTTTTAAACTGTAGCTTCATTTTCTTCTGTAATTCGCGATGGTGATTTTCCATCATGATGGGTCTGGGGTTGTAGATGTTCTTTAACTGTAACGTTGCTCACCATGAAAGCCACACGAAATTTGTTCGACATGATGTTGTACAGGATCGGATTAATCGTCGTGGACATATAATAAAGAACACCGGACGTGTAGGTCATCAAAAGATAGAGGAACGCCATGCCCTTGCTATTTGACGTTATGTGATCCGCCTCGGTCCCATAAACGGCGATCAACCGTTGCACGTGAAACGGTGCCCAGCAGATGAAAAACGCTATGACAACCGCAACTGTAACAGATTTTATATATAGCTTAATGAAAAGTAACTTTATCGGTACTTTTATCAGTAACTTCTACTGACTGTAATCAATATTGTTGCCTCTATCTGTTACCAATTTTTGCAAATCTTATGATTACATTAAAAAATTGCATTACCATCTCCAATGGAACGCTATAACAATCAAAGGGGCTGTTTCATTTACCGTCTCCCTGAACTTTCCAGTTCCCTGTCCCGCAGAGTAATTAAACTAATTATAACATCCTCTTATTCTGGCTGGAAGTGATAAGTGTGGAGCATAAATGCACCGAAAGCGCTATATTACGCGTACTTTTCTTCGTATTTTGCCTCATCGTCTGAATGGTTTGATAAATCGCTATGCTTATGTTAAATCACGGCCATTTTGAAACACTCCGATGGCGAACTTAAATTGCACTCGGAAAATCTCTCTCGCAAATCACGGCAACCTCGCGAGATTGTCTAACTTCGAAGAAACTCAAAACGGTTTAAAACCTCGGAAGCTAATTAACCTGATTAAAACACGTCGCTGGTAATGGAGACGTTCAGTTTGTTGCAATTGGAAGATGAAATTATCCGTCTTAAGTAAATAGAAGGAAAGTGTCTGAGTGAAGTTTAATTGGTCTTTAATTCGCTATTAGGGTAATCTGATCATGGAGTTTTCTACTCGAAGCAATTTATCGTTTCTTTCTTTTTGTCTTGTTTTCAACACGTTTCCTACGCTTCACTATGATGCTAGGACACCAAGTAAAAATTGTAACATTACGTACAATAGCAATTTGCAACACGATATACTCGTTCCTACAAAGTTGTAATTTATCAATCTAAAAATAAGGAATAATCAAACTTTTGGGTTAAACTTCACCTCGGCAACCCAGAAATTTTTCACTTTTTACTATACGATCCTGTGCATATTGACGAGAAAATGCCAAAAATCGAAGTTTCAAGACGAGGAAATCACTGGTTCGAAAGTTATGCGTGTTTAAAGTTGAGCAATTTTAACACGTTAAGCGCGGAGTTTGTATCTATGGACTATTAAACAAAAATCACCTCTCCGTGTCGACCGACGTGTCCCCTAAACCAAAATCCTGGTCTTGTTGTGCTTGCCCCAGAACAAAGTGTAATCAATCAACTTTAAACACGCATAACTTTTGAACCAGATAATTCCTCGCCTTAAAATTTCGATTTTTGGCATTTCCTCGTCAAGACGAACAGGATTATCTACTAAAAAGTGGAGAATTTCTGGGTTGCCAAGATGAAGTTTAACACAAAATTGTGTGGTCTCCGACATATGATATTCTGTATTTTTCTAACTTTGTAATTGCATGTAATGTAACCCGAAGTAAGTCGAGACTGAGATGAAATTGCTTAAATAAAAAAATATTAGGAGTCGGCGGAAAAATTAATGAAAGAATTAGAACAACGGTGAGTTAATCTAAGACGACGTCACAGAAGCGATCATTTCATCCGCCGGTCAATCATTTCGTGGAACCCGCAGACTATTTCTCCTATTAGCTTCTCCGTTCGGCCAAGATATTATTGAGAAACTAGCGATTCAATTTTCCCGCGTGGAGGGTGTTCCGAACGGCACTCGGGACAAGGGATAACGAGACGAAACGCTATCGTAAATTCGTCGGTTGCCCTAATCATCTCTGCGAATTGTCACCCGATGAAATTAAGACGGCTGCGCTCGAAAACGATCTCGTAAAGAACGCGTTATCGCAGCGTCGATTGACAGCGATCGACCTCTTTCGAGAGGTCGCGTCACACGGTCAACTACACAATTACAGACTCTCATTCGCGTCGATTATTAATCGCGCCTCCCACAGTGGGCAAATATCCTCGGACCAGGACATTATGGTTTCCATTAAATTTCGTTAATTGACTCCCAAAATTCTTCCGGCAAACTCCAATTGAGGAATATTCCGCAAAAGTTTTATTTTTAAGAGACTTAAAAATGTTTAGATTTTAAATCTTAAGAAACTCGAGAAATTTTTAAAAGACGAACCATTAAAGTGGACTATAATTTCCATTCAGAAATTAAATTGTTGAGCAGAACGGATAAAAATCCTGGAAAATTGTTAAATTAAGATAAAGAAAATTTATATTTGACTTCAATTAAAAATATCTAAGAATTCGTACGTACAGTCCACAGAGGATATTACTGGTTCTGCGCGAAGTAGAAACGGACAACCATAACCAGACACGCCGGCAGTTTCCACGCGTTCCACTGAACGTAATGAATCGACGGCTCAAAATTTCGACACGAAACTCATGCTCGAACGTTCCCCGTCCCCGGAAACGTTTATTTATCACACCGACACAGCCGAATTGGAAGGCATTCGTCCGAAAAAACGCCCCTTCCTCGTAACTTCTTCAAATCCCGCGGTAATTTGTACAAAGTAAGGGGGCGGAAGTTCTCGTTTCTCAATTTCAACGGAAGTTCACATAAATGTACAGTCATTTTTCAACGATAGCAGCTCTCGGTCCCATGTTTGCAAGGGATTAAAGCGATAAAATGCTAGAGAAAAAAAAAGGAGACAACAGCTGTTCGGATAAGAGTTTCCGCTGAAGTGACACCATTTTGACTCCTAAAAAATATGCAGAGGAGGGAATTGATATGCTGCTTTGGTCGTGAGGGGCGGTTATTGCATTTACGCGTTATATATATACGATTATGTTTTCCTTGAATTATTCATTTTTCGATTTTGGATTCGACTGCTGGTCCCAATGCTTCATATTATTTATTCTTGAGGCTTCCGATGTGTTCGGAAATTTAATGCACGGAAGGGACGGAAATTGTTAAGTTCACCACGAAAAATAAATTCTGTTGAACATCGAGTTATAGAACTCTCGTATGTTAAACCATTTTCGATTATTAGCATCGTAGCTTTTTAGCATAATTTCCAAAGCGAAAACGTCTGGCTTTACAGCACGAGGCAGTTAAATTTTTCCTGGTATTTTTAATTTGCAGAATTAATTAAAAAAGGTTCGCGAAAAATGCAGTTTTGTATTAAAAGCATCTCGCTGTCAGTAAATGTTGTTAAAATATATATTGGGATGTGCATAATATAAAAAAAATATGTCATCATTTTAGGGAGGGTTTATAGAATTTTTTCACACAAGTATCACTCCTGTAGCGTTTATGGTTGAAGCAGAGTAAATTGATAAAATTAAGATTTTCTTTTTCTAAATTAAATTCTCTTGAAAACTGAGAGTAATGGATTGGAGACCTATCGATTAAAATAATAAGGGAACTGTTGAATGATATTAAGTAAATAAATATTAAATGTTTTAACGAAGATAGAAGCTGATTAAAAATCATTTCAAAAAATATTCTCACAAATTGAGAACCAGGAGTTACCACCTCCCTCACAGAAAAATATAGTTCTTAAGATACGATTAGAAAAAGCGAATGAAGTGTTTCGAATTACGCACCGTCGATTCGAAAATAGCAACACAGCAATTGACACTGCGGTGCGAAAACTCCGAGATATTTATATTGGGAAAAATTCCGGGGCGTTCGCTGCAAACATAATTTATCCAGCCGCTGTCCCGTGGGAAAATCGTTTCCGCTGATCCATGAATTTATCAAGCCGACGTCGAACGTTCCTGCGGAGTTTACACGAGTCACGTAGAGCATCTTGCAAACAAGTTATCCGTCTTGTTGCTCGCTCAAGGAAGAAACCGTGTTTCGGCAATCTTAGCTCGTTAGCACACCGCCCGACTTTTGCCTAACTTCCACTGCTTTTCCGCCAACTCGGGGGAAGTTTCCCGCGAGTAAATATGATCTGCACGTTCCCAGACTTCGATTTACTATACGACCCGACGTTTTCGGAAGTTTAACTGCTTCCTGTGCTATCGATACATCGGGAAAGAGGATTTCGTGAGTGGCACGAGACCTGAACTGGCAATCAACTCGAGAAACAGAACATTTCCTGTTCCATCATTTATTAGATTTCGTGGTGACAAGATGTTTTATACTACATTTTTAACATTTATTTTAGCTTATTCTCTATTTATATTTTTTCTTCGCTATTTAGTTTGCTAGATGACGTTCGAAGCAAATATTGCGATTATTCTTTGTTTTTAGAATATTCAAAAAATTTTATAAATAGGTAATAACGTTAATATTTTTGGCAGAATACCTAGTTTAAAAAACAACTATTTAACGTTTTCAAGCTGAGTATGTCAATTCAGTGTTGACAAGGTCTCTGTAATAATTCCATTTTAAATTTAATTTTAGAGGAATCTCAAGTTTAAATTTAATTTTAAAAGAGTTGTATAGAGTAAAATTAATTTAAAGGGGCTTTTATAATCATTTAATTTTAAGTTTGATTTTAGAGGAATCTCAAGTTTAAATTTAATTTTAAAAGAGTTGTATAGAATAAAATTAATTTAAAGGAGCTCTTATAATAATTTAATTTTAAATTTAATCTTAGAGGAATCTCAAGTTTAAATTTAACTTTAAAAGAGTTATACAAAATAAAATTAATTTAAAGGAGCTTTTATAATCATTTAATTTTAAATTTAATCTTAGAGGAATTTTAGGTTTAAATTTACTTTTAAATGAATTGTGTGGAATAGAAAGAATAAGAAGAATGGTGTTTTGTGTGCCTGCTGCACGAGCAGAAAAATTTGTCTGAAATTAAAATTAATGTAAAAATATCAATCAACCTCTGAAATTGACACTGAAAGCTCGACCAGGTCTGCAATTAGGTCCCCAATATGGAAACATTAGCAAACAGTGCAGTTTCGCCTCAGTGGCAGTGATATTGCGTCTGATGTCTCGCCGATGCAATATCTTCTAGATGATCAAGCGTGCTACGCGAACGTGCGTTCGTTATTGATTCGCGTTCATCGCCTGGTTGATGATAGACCGCGAAGAATTGATATAGGCACATATAACCGCGGAATATTGTCTACAGAGCCTCCGATCACGTGACGAGCGTGTGACTTTATAGTCGGATTAAAACGACAGCTCCTTTCCGAAGCCATTTTTTAACGTTCAACCACGGGCTCCGCTTTTACGTCATGAATCCTTTAAAAGGTGGGGTGGGGGGATGAGGGGGCATTTATGGCAGCGCAGGAATAAAACGGGAGTAAATATCTCCGACATTGCTTGTCAACCCATTACAGTCCGAGTATTAAATTAGAATGATTTTCGAGTACAATGCCTTCAAAGAATACTTCAAATTTTCGATTTTTTAATAATTATAGATACTTTAAATCGTAATTTGGAAAGAAGAAATTATATAATCATAAAATTTGGCTCGTTTTAATAAAATTTTGTCAATGATGTTTCTGGAGGACACAGTTACCAACAAAATATTTCGACACTCAGGCATAGCCGCGAAAAATACATTAACAATAAGCGAGTCTAGGAAGTCCCCTTTTTGCAACTGCACCGTTCGCACCGGAACCCAATAATGCAAATGCAGCGGAACGAAAAAACCAGCTAGTGAAATGTTGCGTTTACGCAACGTCAGATCCTAATGAGTTAATTGTCCACGGAGTTGTCCACTTAAATATACATACATACATACATACATAAATACCATAATCTTGCAAATTAACCTGGAACAAAAAAGGCGCAACGAAAGATCACGGACGGCGCATTAATTTCCGCGTTTGATCCTAATAGCGACCGACTTTACATATTACAGATAACAACTTTTTAACAACAATGGTCACGTTTTCGCGGTTTTCCCATTGAACTATCTAGCTGCGAATTAAGAATAATTTTTAACATTTTCCTGGGAATTATTTGGAATTTATCTGTGGCTGTTTTTCGAAAAATCGTTTTTCGAATAATCGTTACGCTGCTGTAGATCGGAGCACGTTTGTTATCACGACGATCTACAGGGAAAAAATTGATCTGAATGTACCACTGGCGTGTCCGCGCATTTTTTGCTTTCGTTGAATCATGTCAACGTGAAAAACACACTGTTTCCTTTTTACTATCGCAATTCTCGTAACGAACGCCATTGTCTCCAGTATTGTGCCACTATAGTTAACAGGCGACCTCGATTTTCCATTTTCGTCATTTCTATCGATCCTTCTGTCTACTCGATGTCCCCTGGGATCGCAAATTATAATAAATAATAAAAAAGCGCACTGCAATACACGTCGAGAAAAAAAGACCACCCAAAAGAAAGAAATAATAACATCTAACGAACGAATATTATCAATATTCATCAGTTAACGAACCTTGCAGTAATTAGTTTGTACCTCTGCACGACCAAGACCCGACGATTTTTTATTAGTTCTTATTTTATGCACACTGCATGTGGCATCATTTGTCATTGACTCGTAAACAGTGTCTAATTACAGCGAGAAAAAATTCTAGTCGAACGAAACGCGTTCATCATCTTCCGTCCTTTGGGCTGCAAAAAACCGTCTGGAAAAAACGATTTGCAACCACTAATTGTTGGACAGAGTTTGCATCGTGCTTCAACAATTTGTATATTTTAAGGCGGGGAATCCATATTCATTGGTAAACGGGAAAAAACACCGGTTTTTCATTTTTTTAACTGTGTGCCCCACTTTGAAAAATCTGGACAAATTATATGTTAACAACCATGAAGAGATGCTAAAACTGTACAAATATAAACTTAGTATCTCGTAATTTCTACAAGAAATCGGCATTTCAAAGATTTTTTCATTCTTTTAAATTCGCTTCCGAAGCTCAAAATTCTGAAAAAATTCACAGGTCTGCATTCGATTAGCTAAAATATGCCTAACTTTTTTCAGAATTTTCAGCTAAAGAGGTTAAGAGAAATTACCGAAAAACCAGATTTTCTTCGTCACCCCATCCCTGCCACCCATGTCGACATAGAGGGTTGAAAATTGGCACAAAGTATTTTCATTGGACAACCTATCTAATGGCCTGTTGCAAATTCAATTTGTACAAAAAAATGTTTAAATTAAACCGAAATAAGTGTAATTAATTACATCGAGAAATCCCAACGGATCCAATAGGAAGGGTAAAAAACGCGAATAAAAGGGGTGGGTTATATGGGAATTCTGTTATCAGCGCACACATGGTCGCAATTTCGAGCGGGGCAGGATCAAAGGCTTATCGTAGGTAGTTAATAATCGCTTCGAGGTCGAAGAATAATTTGTGCGCTTTCGCGGGGCTTAACTTCTCGTATAAATTGCATGGAATTCCGCGTCTCCTTCGACCTTGGCAACTTGCTTACTTGTTCCGCCACCGTTGCATCCGTAAACAATGGAGCCAACCCCGGTTCCGCCATTCGTTACGACGCTATACATCCGTGATATAGTCTGCGTTGCACCGGCGCGCCGCGATAACCGATGATTTCCCTTCCTCGGCAAACTTTCGAGTTTTTACGCTAACGAAATTACGCCCTCGATTGGCTCGTTAACGCGAAAGTGGTTTGCTTAAACATTTATAATCCGTTCGGGCGGAATTCCAACCGGGACCGACTGGTTTTCCTCGACCACTTTCGGCACACTGGAAAAAGTTATTGAGGCGAACGCCATTTTGTCTTTTTAATCTCCATCATTTTTCTTCCGGATAGAAGAACGCGGAGCAGAAAAAATTGTCCGCACGAAGTACTTGAAATTTCTTCAAGGACGCCGGGTTTTCTTTGCGAAACGTTGCAAAGATCAAGTGACGACGGCGGAGGGAAATTTGCAGTAATATTGGGTCGATTTGTAAATCATTTAAATTCTAGTAAATATTGATACTTAATTGAAGAAACAAGACAAAAAAAAATGGAAAATTGTCTGAAGGAGGCGCAGTACTAAATTTCTCGAAAGCAAGTCGAACAGAAATTTGCGTTACTATTATGTTGATTAAAAAATAATTGACGCTTCAGTATCTTAATCTTATCCATTCCTAAAATGAACAACAATTACGGATTCACCATTTTATGCAATGAGTTGTCAGTGTTGCCACTCAACAGGTAGCTGAATAAACACTATGTTGAATAGACGAATTCAACAATAAATTCTTCATTATGACGTAAGTAACAAAAATCTGATGTTGATATAATTTCATTTTGATTGTAGTTTATTGTACAGGGAATTGTAATACTAGTTTCGAAACGATAATTATTCACATTTATGTATACTCATGTTACGTTGTATTTCTTTTTCAAATTCGTGTTAATTACGCCTGTTTATTTTTATTATCAGCGTGTACTTTCCTATCGCCTGATCCACTTTTTCAATTTTCTTTATCTGTATAATAAACAACAATTACATGTAATGCATAGCTCATTACGTGTAACGGCTTGTTGCCATTTATCAGGTGGGTAATTAAAACATAAAGTATTTATATATTCGATTTCATAAAAATGAGGAAGATAAGAATGCGCTTAAATTGTAGGAGGCTTTATGAACTTTTCATAGAGTGTAGGCTGGAATAAAGAGTAGCTTAACCCATATCTTAAGATAATAATTGCTCCGAGAGATATGGCGACAGTCTGTTCAGATGGAGACTTGGATATTGGAAAAAAAAAATTGGAGAATGAAATTACGGTTTCAGATCGGACAGGGCAGAATCTCCTACTGAACCTTTCATCTTCGATATTGATTTTCGCTGTTGGAGACATTGTCGTGCGATTACTATGATGATTCCCCTAGAAAATTGCTTCTAGACACGACTCAAGGTTCTATTTAACAAAAACGATCATAAATTGTTTAAACGTAAAATTAGACAGACAATGTATTGAAATATCATTGTTTCATAAATTATGTACAATATCTCAAGCCTCCCACCTGTGGAAGGGTTGATACATCATAAGGAGAAACATTATACCAACACGTCAATTAATTTGTACATTTGCTATTACGTTAGGTCATTAGGTGTATGCAAAAGTTTTAGTCTTCTGTTTCTTACTCTAACTCGGGCCTGGGCACGGTTGGGGCCCCTCAAACGCTTGCTCCCCCCACTCTGCCTTCCCCTTCTACGACGCCATTCCCCCACGCTTCCGCCACGACCCGGTCACGTGACGCGTTTCGACTCTGTCGCGCATGCGTCACTACGTCACGTGAGTAATCCGGTACTGGCAGGGAGGGGGTAACATTTTCCCCTCTCTTCGAGTCAAGTCCCCTCATCTGGCGACTCCTCAATTGAGGCACACGTGCCCTGCTCTACCTTGTTAATCCTAAAAAAGGGTTATGTGGACTAATAACACTAGAACTACCGAGCTCTACACGAAACTGAGAATTTATTCGGATTTCATAGGACTTATATGGTAACCTGTACCTTGAATAAAGAAATACCATAAAAAGTTTCTTAAAAAAAATATTTCTATAACTTCGCTAATTATAAAAGAAAAAAATTCCGAAATCCGTCATTTTCTCAAACTAAATAGCGTTTGGGAAAGTTCAATGCCAAAACCGGGAAACGGTAGGAAAATATTTGAATTTGCGAAATAATTCTATCGGAGAGCTGAAAAGAAAGATTAGAACATTTGCATAGAGCTATCACAATATTTGTTTATAGAATTATATTGCCGACAGGTCTTCCCCCAATCCTTTTCGTACATAAACAGCCGCTGGCGTCACGGTTTTCGACCGTTGTAGCTGAAATCTTAACCCAGGGCAGCCTAATTGGATCTTGATTGCCGAAATCGGATTTCCCGAGGCTATGACTCGGAATTCTGATGAAGCGGAACCCTCTGATCAAAAATTACCCGGCACGGCTGATCGAGCGACAGCTGGTCCATTAAAGAGGTGTCGGTTCCTGAGAATCGACGTAACGATACACCCTAAACGATCACGGTAAACTATAAAGCGGCGCGGCGCGCGCATGATTTATCCATTCGCGACGCGCGGATCGCGAGCGAGCCTCGTTAACCTTTGTAATTATACATGCTCGTACGAGCGCGTCGTTCCAGTTTCACGATGCCGAGACACGTTTGTGACTATCATCGCACTCGCGCTCGATCACAGTCGCATGGCATCTATGGCGCATCAGCGCCGGGATGATTAGGCTCGTCGTCTAACGTCGACGAATCTAGATCCCTACACTGTCCTATAATTTTAGGCTTGATGGCACGTAATTGATTCGGATGGATCAAATGTGAGACGAGAGAGAGAGAGAGAGAGAGAGAGAGAGAGAGAGTTCATTTAGCTACAGTGTGCCTAACCCTCTAGGCCTATGCCGGGTCACTTCTGACCCACGCCGATATTTCACTGCTGTTCTCTTTCGATATAAGGCGACGGCTCGGGACTGGCTTTCATCGTATTTCGGACGAAGAAAAAGATTTTCTTATTTCGAAATAAACGAAATAATACTAGATAATACTAGATAATAGATAATAGATACTAAATAATACTAGAAATAATACTAGATATAGAATAGGGGACCCAATTACTGTGCCTATATTAATTATACTTATTTCTAAAGGATAATGAATACTACAAAAGAGATATTAAATTTATTTTTATTAAAATCAGTTAATGTATATGTTATGTATCTCCTTTTTTAATATCCATCACGCTTTAAAAATAAGTATAATTAATATAGGCACAGTAACTGGCACCCCAGTAATGATTGGGTCCCTTACCCTGTATCTAGTATGTTTAATATTTAAGAGTATAATCTAGGCTACGGTATACTAGGCGTCCAGCTATAACACTGACGTACATAAAGGCAATGACGTATAATTAGGCGTGTCACAGACTTAAACGGAACGTCTACTGCGTCTAACTCGGATTGAGATAAATTATAGCCAATAAGATTTAGTATGGATTACGTACACATCAAATTTGTTATAGTTATGGGGAATTTGTATCGAGCCGGATTTGATACTTTGGTTTAAATATAGTTCAATTGTAGTTGAAACACAAGACAATTCTAAGTCCCGTTTATGCAAACTGTAACCGGTGCAGTTTGATCTGGGTTGTTCAATATTTGCTGTAACTATGCAAGGTTTAATCTGGCGTTGCTTAGGGTTAGAATATTCATGTTGCATTTCGCATACTCCGCTGCATAAAACGTTTGCAAGTCTTCTCGTGGAGCCAACGTTCAGTTATAAATTATTCTGTCCAATACCATCGACGATAAAATTGATTAAAATATTCAGTCCAACGTACATATACAAAACATAATTGCGCGAGCATGTTCAGTGTATTCTCATTTTATATTTCATAGTCAATTGTTGCCACAATTCTGCAAAATAAAGACAACCATTATTTTGTATATTGAGCTCATATCATTATTACGTCCAATTAATTTTAAAAAGATCTCCTTCCGTGAATTCCTAACTATAATAAATTTGGTCAGACGATTCAATTAAACAGTATTAACAATGATTTCAAGGCCAACTTTTGTGTTTGTCGGAGTGGAAGTGGTCTAGGTCACTTCTAATTCAGTTTGCAGTCAGTTTACTTTCGATTTATTAATACCCCAAGTGTGCAGGCTCGCATGTGTGCGCCGACCATTCCAGAATAGTGTGTTTACAAACTCGAAATTGCATTTGCAAAAGAAATTCGCAAGAAATTAGAATTCCTACGTCGCATCGAAACAGAAGCTCCGGTTCGCCGTTAACAACGCACGCTTTGCATTATTTTACGTACGACGCAACTTGTTACGCTATCAATGTGATGTAAAAGTCGATTTAATATTCATCACGGTCTTTTCGCTGGAAGGAGCACCGTCATTTTTTATTCGGCGCGACTGCATCTATTTTTCCGCCGGATAGCAAAAGCGTGACACCAATCTAAATATTTTCACCTCGAAAAAGCATGATTTCATTCCGTTCTTATCCCGCAGGAAGCAAAGCGACACCGGGAAGTTCCACTGTTGCGGAATGCCGATTACAATGCCGTGCATTTTCTAGAAGATAATTCAATTCCCGAAAACCGGAGGCACAAAAAAGAAATTTTTCATCTGCAACCATTGTACACTAGCCTTTGTCGCTTTTCACGAAAAATTAAAATCGTTTTTACGTCAGGTGCGATGAAAATTTTACCGTGGACCCTGGCTAGTGAAATATCTGTAGTGTTCAATATTAATATTTTAATTTGACATATAAAAAATATATTACTAACGTGCCACGCCAACGCGCAATGCAATCTCATTCATTTGTGTTCCAAATGCATGAAAACAGCAATGTAACCATGATGGTATTATGGAAATAAAAACGCAAATGCGTTAAACAATGCAGAAGAGTTACGTGCAGAGTCTCAACAATGTACGTATTGGCAAGGGCATTATAGTAAACACTTGATTCATAACAATGAATTTTTCAACAGCGATTTTTGTTAGCGAGATTCCGTTGAAAATTTTCGTTGGAATGAAACTAATTCTTTTAGACATGATACAGATATTAAAAACATTAATAATTTTAAGGGAGGTAAAATGTTAAAATAACAAGTAAAAATGGAGGCATCCGCTAAAATATCGGATAATAAGAACAGAAAATGGAGGAACAAGTAGAAAAGGGAAGAGCAAGGAGAATGAGATAACACAGTTTAACACACTTGATAAAATTATGTCCAGACAAGATTACAACCAGACTGCGAATCTTCGCACAACCATAAGTTTTTATGGATATTGTTATGAAAGTTGAAAACGAGAAGAAAACATGAATCTAATAGTTTTAATAGCATTTTTAAAATCGAATATCAGGAGTTGAGAATTTCGCAGTAAACTATTTAAAGCGACAATTTCATTCACAATTCATAAATCAATATAATGTAACAACCTAACATTAGTACATGTTTGAAAATTATTGCACTTCTTTTGCGCACAGCTCAATCATCACAAAGTAGGATAAGTGCTGCTGATTTATTAACATGTAAGCATTTGGCACTTTAGCATTTATGCAGATTGCAGATTTTATGCATTTATGATAAGAATAAGTAAGTGCAGTTTGAAGCAGTGGGCAGATTAAAGCAAGTTAAAAATATCAATGTTGTTCTCTTCAGTCAATTAAAATCATTAAAGCGAGCATGATGTTTTTATTCAGCTTCGGTTTTGTACAATTTATGCAGACAATTCTGCATAAACATCCGCAAACGATAAGTAATAAAATAGGATCTCATGCATGTGATTTCAGCAAAAAAAAAAATGGGACAAACTTCACCTTCTGGGACCAAAAATTTTGCACTCTTTTTTACGCAATTCTGACGATTTTGACCATAAAATTCAAAAAATGCAAGTTTTAAAGCGCGGAGTGCCAAAAATTGTATAAAATCTGACAAAGCTATATTCCGGAAATCCGGACCTGCGACAATATTCGATGCTCGATTGAAATCGCAACGGCGCGAACACGGCGGTCGGACATGGTTCAGCCATAAGCTATGAACTCATTCCGGAAGTTGGTGAAAATAAAACGAATTTATGTGTAGCGAGCTGTCGATATGGCATATGACGCGCGCATGGGTCAACGGTGCGCGTTCGCGATTTCGATTACGATTTCCATTCTGGCCGGCTGAATGGAGAACGACGACTGTGGCGTAGCACAAACGTAATCAAATTCGAATAACATTTGCTCACGGGGTTATTACTGCGAATTTGTCGATTGCTGCATTACTGGTTGCGTGCACTGTACACGATCGAACCTTATTCGCGTTATACAGAAATAGAAGATGAATTAGCGCAAATTAGAGGAGGCTCTCTGAAACGTCGATGGTTTTCCGGGAATTTTTCAAAGAAATATTCAGAAAACAAAGTTGCAAAGTTTTATAAATCTCGTAATTCTCGGGCTACGAAGTTCCGTTCCAAATAGAGAACGAGATTTAAAAAATAAAGTTTAAAAAATAAAGCTAGAACGTGCCACAGGCGTATCTGAAAATTCGATCATTTTTCCTTGAAGCAGAACGATCGGTTTATGCGGGAATTTTATGGCAGTGGAACTTTGAACGCGATTTCCCCTAAATCGCACTTCCGCGAGTTGTTCGCGTGGTGTTTTAGTGGCCAATAACCTAGTTTGCATAAAAGTTTGAAAATTTACCTAGTCGATATCACTCGCACCGAGAATCGAGTCGATGTTTGCTAAATTCGAAACTTTTGAAAGACAAGTTTATTAATCAGTAGTTTTACCTGACAAGATACATTTTATTGAAATATGCTGTAAGAGATATGCAAAGTTTCAGATTAACATGCTTAATGATCATGTTGGTCTTCTTTAAAAAAATTCCTGGACATTTTTTTACTACGGTCTCAAACGCGATGATAAAATTACACTTGAATGTTTTACATCTTAATGTATGTTTTGGATTTACTAAGTTATTTAACAATTCGCACGGATGAGATACTGCAGATCAAGTCTGTCTTAACACCTGTTGTTTTTCCGACTATAAGTCATTTTTTCCAGCAGTTTTCTTGCAAAGAATATTCATGACACGCGGGAAGGGTATATTTTATCTTAATGTGGTTAATGAAGACTGCTCATAAGCACGGTCTGCAAAAAGCACATTTGAATGCATAATTGAAACATAATTTTACGGAGTTATTACTGTAAACAACAATGTGTTCTGAACGTTGTGTTAGGTCGAGTCATTAAACGCAGCAATTATTTATTAACTCCCACTAATAGATCTCTATTAACAGTTATTTATAACACGATTATTTTAAGATTTGAACAGGTTTATAAATAGTGAGAATATCCCAATGTGGTTCCTCAAATAAAAAAATAAAAACACTGCTTACAAATAAACAAATATGTATCGTCTTCAACAGATATATCTCAATTTCTCCTAACATTAACTTATAATACGATTGTTATATGGTTCCCACGGACGATCTCGACGAAATTAGTGAAAATGCGGGAACAAAGGCGATTTGGACCCCTCGAATAAATAATAAAACGATTCATCATAACTCCGAAATCCTCCCCACATAAATCACACGACAGGTGAGCACAAGCTCGGATCAAGACAACACAAAATGGCTGTCAATCGGCATGAAATACTGGAAGAAATTTCGAGCACAAATCGATTCTCGACGCGAACGGTTTTTCGAGCGAGTTCTCGTACAAAATGGAGACCGCTGCAAGTGCCTGTAACCAGAGCCATAACGGCATCTGCGCGGTGCATAAGTCGATGTGATTTCGAGTTAATTAACAAACAATCCCGCTGAAATAAGAAAGCCTCAGCCCTGAAAACTCGTCGCTATATTCGTTACAGATTATCGGCCACGATCATATTGCTTCATAATTATCGATCTTTTCCGTGGAAATTACTGCGACTCGCGTGCATTACCAAAGGTCGCCGGGCTAATTATAATACGGCGAATGCATGTAATCGCTTCCTCCGACTGCGTGCGATGCGGACACGAGTTGTCTGTTAATTTCCTTTTTTTCCCCCGCCGGAAAATCGTTCGACATTTGTGTAACGCGAGAGAGCCTCGTTTGCTTAACATAATCGTGCTTGAAAAATCCGGCTGGCACGCGCGCGCGCGAGCGGAAAAACATTTCAACAAAAACCAGATGCATCTGGCGATACTGATCGTTCCTCACCGGTTCGCGTTTTGTCGAACTTGAAATCTCCACACGTAGTTTTCCCGCACGTGGAGATCGAGTCGATACAAAAATCGCGTCCGCCGTTGCATTATTTTCATTCGGCCGACACGAGCAAATCAATTTTTTGCCGGCTCTTAATCGTCCGAGTGGCTAGAACACTTTTGTCGAGTGATTTGCAATAGTCGACGGTGTTGGTAACCGTGGCAAGAAATTTTCCATCTGCGCAATTTCAGGCTGTATTGTAGTTAGCGGGATTGGAAATTCTAATGCTCGCATTCGACTTTTATTGTTGCTCCGCGCACGAAATCTACGGGACGCGTCGTTTATCGGTCTGCTTGATCGAGGAACAACCGGATTTTCGTTCGTCTACACTTTATCGGTAAACATTATTCCCCCGTGTCTGTACCGCTTAAGATTTCTTCGCGATGCACTTATCCGTTACTATTAACATAAACTGACATCGACATAAACACGAATTTGAACGGCTCTCTGCGAGCAAATATGTGAGTCAGAGACGTCACTACAGATGGAACTATAGTTACGTTACCAGGCTAGTTTTTTGTACTTCTCGAAGCAAAGAGAAACATTGAAGAGTATGCAAAAATTTTTAAGATTGTTTCGACTGTCCGTATTATGAAGTTATTGGCTATAAATATTCTCGTTCAGGCTACACTTCTAAATAATAATCTGATCGCTTGAATATAGTTTGGATTTATCAAAAAAATTTCAGTCAATTTAACTTTGTTTACCTTGAAACATTCCCAAATTGTTGTACATTAAAAGTTGCCAAAGCGAGGCTGAAGCATTAATATATGGAACGCGAAAATAAAAAATGTGAATATTCAAATTTTTGTACATTGAAAAATTACCAAAACGAAACAAGAGCATTAAGCAATAAACTGCGGAGTGGAAAATTAAAAAATTATCGTGCACATCTCCGGAAAGAACTCGCGATGATGATTCTCTGCAATTATTTGAAAAATTGTCCAGCGTCGAAACAAAAAATATCGAGTAAAAACAGGATGCAACTAACACAACTCGATCATGCAGTCGCGTCGAACATGATGGAACAAAATTCGAATAAATTTTCCACGTGAATACGAAGCGTTGAATGGAAGTATGCAAATGCAGCTGGAAATTTATTAATCGTTCGCACAGGGTGACATTTCCGAAATCGTCATGCTTGAACGGAGACGTTGAAACGCATTTGATCATTTAATGCATTTTATTTCTCGTATTTAATCATGTGAAACACATAGTTTTCCAAGGAAGATTAAAAATCATCGCAATTAAGAGTGCTAGGTCAAAGATGCACAGCCGACGATTTATGCTGGAATCGTGTAATTAAAACTATCACGCGCGATGATCGGAAGCCGGGCATCGAAAATGATCTCGGTTGAAGAACACAGAAGCCGCGTCCTACTTCGAGAGGAAAAATCCGTGCATCTGTTGGAACACAGTCATTGGAATAATTATGAGCGTGCTGCGAGTTGTAGTGTTCCGAAGGTTAATAAATCGGCATTACGTATTCGCGGAGCAGCCCGCGACCTATTGTCCACTGTCAAAATTATTCACGGAACGGCGCGTTCATCAATCTTCAATCAACCTGCCGTTGGCGTGTGCCGGAACATGTAAATCCTCTACAAATAAAATTTCAAAGCGATCCGCGATTCCACGACTAGCAGCAGTCTCGGAACAGGAGATTAATAATGCTTGGGATTTCATATTCTTCCATTGTCATTTAGGAATGTGCCTCATACTCCCATTGAATCTCGAATAAAGTTTCCAGGATGATCACGCGAACACGAGACAGTTTGATGACGTTGACAACGAGCCTGTTTGCGTGTGCTCTGTAAGAGACGAATATTAATCAAAATATAACCCTGCGTGGGCAACCTGGGTCTTTCATGTGCAGATTGAAATTTTTATTTTCACATTAACGCTTTAAACGTTTGATGCTCCAACTATTATTAAAATAGGAACTCTAATGCGTATTCCAGAATTTTTTTTAGATTTTTTGAAAGCCTAGAACAGCGAAGAAATTAGCAAGATTCAAAAAATATTTCTATCTGGAAGATCATCTCGAGTACAGTAGAACCTCGCTTGTAGCACGAAACGGTCTGCGTGCAAAAATCGAGGTAACCAATCGCGGGATCTGTCCCCCCACTTCCTACGCTCCCTAGCCAATGAATGTAAAGCAATCCCCACCACGAGCTCCAGAACTTCCAGTGGTGGGAGGTTGCGAAAACCGAGGTGACAACGAACGAGGTTCTACTGCAATTTTCCCGATAAATTCTTTTTCCGTATTTTTCCCGTGATCTAGCTTTGATTGAGAAAAATGGTTCTATCTTAATTCTATCAAAAGTTCTCTACGATTTATTAACGATAACGTTCCCACTGCGTAGGAGAACCTCCAAAACAGATCCATCAAAACGAAGGAAGTAACGTCTCGTTCCCACACAATGCGAATTGTATGTTTCTAATTAGCCCGCCACGTGCCCCGGCGCGCGTTACGACGATTGGCTGCGATCTTCGCGCGACTTTCAAATTAATTGGAAAGTTTTGTTCGCGTCGAGACTGCGAACCTTGCCTTGTGATTAATTACCGTCGCCATCGAATGAGAAACGTTGGAAACGGGCAAGGAAATTTCCTCTGTTCCCCGACGCTCGACGATTCCATATACTAACAATCGTGTACTGATCAAAAATCTCAAAAAAATTTTCCAATTTTCTAATATCTCAAAAACGTTAACGACAAACAAATTTTAATATCCTGTATTTTAACATGCTCTGTTGATCTGTTGAATTACGATTGTCTGTCAATTTATACAGTGTGGTAATGCGGAGATTAATTTATAAAAATGCGCGAGCTTATTTCTGATTGTTTTTGAAAAAAATATAGAACACTCGTAATTGATTAATTTCCATATAACGAAGTGAAACATTCCTGTGTAAACATTGATACGCGCGAAAGACTGTCGGCTAAATTAATATTCATTATTTCTAATTTATGGGTTGAATTCGTCGAATAATTATTCGCTGTACACAAGGAAAATTCCTTTGTTTACCAACACCTCGCGTCCACTGTACAGTTATCCGGCCGAAGTTTAGAATTACATTCGATCGCTGACACAAATTCCGTTCACGACGGGACGCCACTCTGGAGCCGCGAACGTGTTCGCCACGAGTCCGTTTGATTTTGTTTACCAAATAAGTGTCAGCGAGAGGATACTATTATCCACGACCCAGCGGACGATGATGCAACGCAGCGTGTGTTCGATGATCTTTGTGTGTCGGTCTGTCTTCTCGCGTGGAAGTAAATGCCGCGGATGTGCACAGTCAGACGAGGACCAAAGCGTGAAATAATTGTGACAGGAATGATGATGATGTGCCAGTGAGGGTTTGCGTGGGACTGTTCAAGGCCTAACGCGTATCTAATGCAGTTGGGATAGCCCTTCGAAATGGAACGCCGACGGAGATGTAATTCAATCAATCTTAACCGTTCATGCAACTTTAATGGACCAAACAAAAATAGGGTACAAAAGGAGCTAAATAATATGGGGTAAAAATGAACTAAGTAGAATGAGACAAAAATTAACTAGATAAAATGAGATAAAAATACATTAAATAAAATAATGTAAAAATGAACTAAATAAAATGATGTAAAAATGGAAAAAATATAATGAGGTAAAAATGAACTAAATAGAATGAGACGAAAATGAACTACATAAAATGAGATAAAAATGTACTAAATAAAATGATGTAAAAATGAACTAAATAAAATAATGTAAAAACGAAAAGAGTAAAATGTGGTAAAAATAAACTAAATAAAGTGAGACAAAAATTAACTAGATAAAATGAGATAA
Source organism: Halictus rubicundus (assembly GCF_050948215.1). NCBI lineage: Eukaryota > Metazoa > Arthropoda > Insecta > Hymenoptera > Halictidae > Halictus > Halictus rubicundus. Next base: position 16,534,194 of record NC_135153.1, on the reverse strand, counting down.
AAATGTACTAAATAAAATGATGTAAAAGTGAACTAAATAAAATGATGTAAAAACGAAAAGAGTAAAATGAGGTAAAAATAAACTAAATAAAGTGAGATAAAAATGAACTAAATAAAATGAGATAAAAATTTACTAAATGAAATGAGGTAAAAATGAACTAGATAAATTGAGGTGAAACTGAACTAAATAAAATGAGGTAAAAATGGACTAACAAAAATAAAATACAGGAAGATGATACAGTTGAAAATAATTCTGACCGACAAGGAGCAAGGAAAAGTGTACCAAATTGACACAAACGACGGATGAGAGTTAACTTTCGTATTTTTTTTTGTTGCTAAAATTAAGGTTGAACCAACGAGGGGCGGAATAGTACTTTCATCCGGAGGCGTACATTTTAGGCAATCTGGGCTAACCTACATAAATGAATAATATCAGGAGGAGTCAATCTTCTGGAAATAGCTGTCTGAATGACGTCGGCGACAACGCCCGCGTGAAGAAGCCGGTCAGTTAAAATTTGTATAGTTAAAAGGGCAAATAATTCAAGGGAGGCTCGAAATCTTCCGAAAGTATTCCGCAGGCCTCGGAATGAATGGCCCGGTCCGTTTAAATGGAAATGAACGCGTCTTTATAGTACGATTATGGTACACAGCCGAATCGAATTGTTATAGCTTCTCATGATTCGACGCTTCCGAAGGAGGAGCATCGCTGGGATTTACTGATTTCCTCACGGAATAATTCAGAGGGCTTCAACTAAATTGATCATCATTTATCCGGCAGCTATGGAAGACGCCACATCATTCCTTTCGTAGGAATAACAGACTCAATTCCGATTATTGTACTTTTCGCTTCGTAACGTACGAGCCAACGAAAGAGAAATATTTTCCTACGTGTTTAAGGGTGCGGGGTAGTAACAATTGTTGATTTTAATTAAAGTTCGCGTGAGAATGGAACTTTGGACAATGTTAGGTGTTGCTACGAAGCAGTTGGAGCTCATAAGCTACACCATACTGGAGAAATGGAAGCATCCCTTTATGTTGAGGATGGAAATTTGTCCGACCTGTTTCAAGACGATTGTAATTGACCTAATTTTGTTAAAATATTTTTACATGTCACGCTGTACTGTACATTCCTCCTAAACGGTTAGGATTTATACCGAGGACATGGGAGCAACCCTCTTTTGGGGGTGGAAAATATTTTATCCTGCTGTGAAATGATTCTAATTAACCTGTATTATTTTTTGCTATTCAACGTAAATTTTAGATTTTCACTCGGACAGAATGAATCTTCCATTTAATCTGAAGGTTAGAGAAAAACATTGTGATTGCCTTCGAAAATATAATTATAATCCTTACGGGAACTGACGCACGATTGGAAAATGAATTTTTATAAGAGAATGTTTAAAAAATACATTTAACAGAGGGCCTTGGCAAACTAACTTCCCAGTAACAATATTTGCATAAAAAAATTCCTCGTTCAAAGGTAACACCTCCGCAATTTAAATTCCTCGTTTATCATTAACAGACTGCTCTTCTTTATGCAATAAAATGTGCATCATGCATAAAAATCGTCTGCATCTGTTTTGCGAGAAACAGGAGAGACATTTCATCAATCATATCGCTCTTCAACAATTTCAACGTTTTGCGCCTCGTTGGCTGCCATATTAATGATAATGCTATTTTATTCGCATTAGAATAAGGAAAATTAACAAAGGAAACGGAAAAGCTAATGGATTGACGAACATTCCCAAATTTTTTTTTTTGTTTTGCGAATAGTTGAACGTGTGTAGATAATTTTAGCGCAGAGCAATAATTCCGTAGGTGTTCGACGAAGCTGTCATACCACCCACGACCTCATCCCTTCGTTAACAGCTTCATTCAATAAACCACAAAGTTCCCTCAAATTTGCTGATTAATATTTCAAACCAGTTCTTGGCGAACTTATGCTCGCCACAAAATCTAATTCAATTTCTACGAGTCTACAAACTTCGAAAGAAAATTTCCTCCCCTGCAAAATTCATTATTAGAGGTCCCCCGAAACACCTGAGCACCAGGACCGAGTGCAGTAATTATTTGAAATAATAAACAGCAAATACCATATTTTATATGAGATCGCATATGTATATTTGAAAATAAAATATGCAACATTTTCACACACGCTTTTATATTTATCTTGCCCTCAATCCCTTTGACAATATTAACTAAAAAAATATTCCGAACTTTACATTTCACCCCTTTTCAGAACTCTTCCTATTCTAATATGTAAAACACTGCATAAAGTTAATTTAAAACAGAGAAGAACTGATTACCTTTAAAAATTTGTTAAACAACCCTCAATTACGAAAGGTAATCTCGGTCTAACCTCCTCTTCAACCCTTATAACCTCTACTTAAAATCATCAGAACTTTGTCGAAAACATTTCCTGCCATTCAAAGAAAAGTAACGCAAAAAAATAAAATAATTTAACTCCACCGAAAAAGGCCACTACTCACCAAGCATCTTCAGCACCCTCCTGGAGGACCTCCCAGGATTACTCCTGCAGCTGCCACCCTCTCCGCTGCCGTGACTCCTCTTCATCATGTTCGACTTCCGGAGCTTGAGCCCGATGAGTACGTACAGCACGGTGATAAGACTCATGGGTACGATGAAGAACAAAAACGTGGACAGCTCGAACGAATGTTGTATGATGACCCTCTTCATGGTGCAGCTGACAATGGTAGGGTCCTTGTCGAGCTGCACGACCCCGAACTGCAGAGCCATGGGCAGAGCAAAGCACAGAGCCACCAGCCAAATAACAAGTATCAATTTAACCGCCCTGGTGAGCTTCGACATGGTCTGCGCTAGGAAGGGGTGACAAATGGCCACGTATCGTTCAACGGTGAAGGCCGTGATGGTCAGCACCGAAGCATTCGCAGAGGTCTCCCCGGCTAGACCCCTTAAAACACAGAATTCTTCGCCGAAGATGTAGGGGTACTTGCACCAGACCATGTAAATCTCCGGAGGCAGGCCAGAGACCAGCAGCAACAGGTCCGACACGGCCAGGCTGAACAGGTAGTAGTTGGTCGCGGTGTGCATCAACTTGTTGCGCGCGATTACGATGCACGTGCTGATGTTGCCGATTGTCCCAGTCACGAAGATCGCCACGTAGATCATGATCACCGGGACCACGATGTACAGGGGATCTCTTCTGAGCTGGTTGTTCAGCTGACCACCCCTCGAAGAATCATTGTCCTGCGTACCGTTGTACCACCCGTCGAGATCCTGCAGGTACTCCTGGATCAGAGGGTAGCCGCTGCTAGAGGACGTCGGTGTCCCGTCCATCTCTCCTGATCATTCCACGTAGCTCGTAGACCTCATCAGAGGACGTCCTCCTTCGAACCATCCATCTTCCTGCCCACAAAACAAATCTTCCTGTCCACGGAATCCTCTTGATTGGTTACATCGTCGGCGACTGGTCTGATGGACAGCTGCGGAAAAAGTCCACCGAAGTCGATCGGACCATTTAAGGGGCCACTGTACCGAGTCAAATTGGTGCCTTTTCTGGGACTCTAGTTTAGGGGATCTGTTCGGGCGTGTTGTGTACCGTGTGTTCGGCCACTTCAACGTGGAGGACCTCGGCGCGGATCGTTACGAAGGTTGACGGGAGGTTAATGGTTCTGGGGGAAGGGGAGGATTGATTTAGCGATTCCCTGCGACCGTGAAACCGGGAATTGCGAAACGCTGAACCGGCACCGACGCCGCGCGACTCACGACTGCCGGCGAGACCGACGCGGACGACGCGACGCCGGTCACCGGCGCTTCTGCGCACCTGACGGCACCGGCAGCGTCCTCCGGCGTCCCTGCAATGTGAACCTCGTTGTTGATGCTGGATTCTTGAACCGCCGTGTCGATTTCACCGGGCATCCTGCGACGCACGGCTCCCTGGAAAGCTGCCGCACGAAATTCTACTGAAGAATTGACAGTGAGATGAGAAAATGTTTCAGATGGATGTTGTGACATATAAAAGAGTCACGATTGTATTTTTGTAACATTCGAGTAACCTTGAAACGCTCTGCAGTGGTCAGAATTGAAATTTTCCACGGAAAACTATATTTTTGATCATGTATTCTCGAACTTGACTACGAAACCATTTCAAAATACTGGAATACTTTTGTTTCATGCAGGAATCAAGAATAAAGAGATTAGGGACAATGTCGAATCGATATTGCGTTCAATGGCGAATCGATATCGCGTTCAATCAGATCAATCTGGTGCGTTTAACCGATCAATGGCGTTTTACTACGGTTATGGTATACGGTGTAATAAGAATTAGTAACAAACAGTGACATCTATAACGGTTATTATCAGGTCATTAGTACGTCTCGGATTGATTTTTATTTGCGTTGTGAACCAGATTTACTTAAGCTATTTGACCTTCGCTTTTTTTTCAAATAGAATTAAATTAAACCAGAATCAACAGAAATGAACAAATAAGAATAGAAAAAATAGCACAGTGCAGAGAATAGATAATCAACAGCACTAAAATTGACTGAAACAGTGGTAAAATAATAAACCGAAACACAGTAGTAGTGAACAAAAATAATGATAGTAAAGCAATTAAACAATGACCAGAGGAGAAAGAAGGAATATGTCCGGTGTCCTTGACCTTGCAGGTCATTGACCCCAAAGTTCGAAACAGATTTTCGCCCGGCGACCATAACTCGTCGGATTACACGTTCGAAGGCAATCAGCGAATGAGATTCGGACAAAAACAAGCGATGGTCGTGAGGCGGTGTATTTTCATTTTCCGTCGGCTGTATTGATTGCTGTTTCAAATTCGACTGCAGCGATCGCGCCCAGTAATCCAACAGATTAAACATCGCCCTGTGATGTCTCGATCCTGAATCGAATCCTCCCGAGGGTCGAAGGATTAGAGAAATCGTTAAACTAGTAATCAAACGCAGCCATACACGGAACCGTGTAGCTTCGGTTTCAAATTACAGTGCTCTCGTGTGCCCTATGTTCCGCTGGATCCTTGGCGAACATAAAGCCTGTTAATTCTTGATGATCCCTGTTCATTCGTTGGGACAATGGAAGAATCGTCAATGATTCGATTGTTTACACCTGTGCAGTCAGAATCAATTATTGTCGAGTGTAATTGCTCGAAATGTTATGTTGTACGTGTAGGTTGCGACTCTAGGTCAAGAGTATCCAGATTCCGTTTTTAATGATTGCAAATAATTGCATTTGCACATAACTAATTTCAATGTAATTGATTCGAATTATTCTGCCACTACATTGTCAGTGTTGATAATTATCGTGACGATAAAATATTGCAGATGGTTCGCACACGGTATGCGTAGGTTGAAACTCTAGGTCAAGAGTATCTAGGTTCTATTTTGAATCACTATAAGATAAGGTGCAACCACAGATGCAGCTCCAGTGCAATCCACTGTCCTGCATACATGAAATAAATATTTAAATTCTGAGTTCCCAGTCGATTGCCTCATAAAACACCAGCTATGGATGCTCAAGGTGACAATCATAAATCAGTCGTTAAGAAGGAGATGGCGGTCGTCGACGCAAGATGGACGACAGCGGAATTCTTAGGACAAAGCATGTAAAATTGCGGTGATGAAATATCTATTCGAAGTTTTATTAAACACTCTCTAACAGCCACTCTTCGACCAATTTTTATTCGGGAAAATTGCCATGAAACGTAAATGTATTTAATTTTGTTTAACAATGGAACGCTTCTTTTTAATGCAACGTTTATATTGTATGGAAAAGCTGTGTGAACTCTTTCAGTCCTGAAATGAGAAAATTGTGGAACGTTATGGGCGATGCATAATGTGATAAAATTTAATCGAATAACGTGAAAAGAACTAGTCGACGCAATATATGCATTAATGAATGAATTTCTTTATTAACTATTCGACCTAAATACCTTCATGATTTTAATAATCGCAAATCAAAGAATTCTTTTCATTTTCAAAAGTCCTTCGTAAATTAGATTCGTAAAGGAATTTATTCAGGTTATGTTCTTGAAATTTTAATATCCTCAAACCTGTTTCTTTGACAGAATCATATTCATCACCTGTAAAATCGAAACGAGGAGGTTTTGTCATATATTTATTAATTATTTATATATTCTGCTGACATTGCTATACTTGTCATTACAACTTCATTCTGTAGTTACCAGGAACGTTTCTGGAACGTTAATACATTCAAATTAATTATTATTTTAAAAAATAACTAGAAATGAGAATTTATAGATTAATTGATACAGATACACGAGAAGTGACAATTAAGTCATAAAATAACGCAAATTACTGGAAACTACGATGAATAAGAGTACAGCATAATTGAAAAATACTTTTAACAACCATCAGAGATTTCAGACTATAAAACAAGAACCGAGTGCCCAACCGTGTAAAAAATATCAAAAAGTCGTTTTCCTCTGATGTAGGATACGTTAAACGGAATATTTATTATTACTGATGGTTTCAAGATTGCTCTCTGGGACAGCATCAGCACTTATCAGTGCTCGGCCAAATTACCGAATAAAAATATTCTTTATCGCAGCCATAAACGTCGAGATTTACCATCCACCTGGCACACCGTATCAGAGCATCGTGCTCGAACTGGTTCGCGCGGATCACCGATCCTCATTCACAGCTCACCGTTCGTCCCACTGACCCTGTACACGCGAACGGTATCAGAGAAGAATCCTCCCCCCCTCTCTCTTCCACCTCGGCTCATTTCCCGAAAATGAAAATAGCAAACCCCCTCTAACCCAGCATCCCCAATTCGGTACTTTCATCTTCCTGTTCCCGGCGAAAAAAGAGGAAGAAGAAGAAGAGGAGGAGGAAGCTTTCTGCAAGCTCCTGTTCAGAAGTGTCGAATTCGGTCCGCGTCGTTTCACATCGCGATGACAATGCAACTTCTCGGAAACTCCGGGTCGCAGTTCCTCCGATCATTCCCTTTGCCGAATCATTTGCCAACGTGTTTCTGCGTTCGGACAACCCGGCCACGACGGTACACCGCTGCCTAGCCCAACTTCCGGTAGCTTTCGGCCGCCATCTTACTCGTTTAGGTTCGAACTGGATGCCAGCCTGCTGTTAAACGCTGTGCCGAACCGGAAGAATGGGGCCTCTGATGGTCAAAGGTACGTGGACCAGGAGTTTCAAAGAGGACGTCGGCGGAGCGGATGATCCTTCAAGGTCGTTGCAAGGTCATGTGTGCTTAAGTATCATGTAAGTGGTTTATCGAAGAGATGGGGTCGTTGGGGAAACGATAGCGAGGCTGACTACGGTCGAGGAAAGAGAAAAATGGCACTTTCAAGTCCTCAGACGCCATTTTCTCTTTTGACTAATGTTCTAAATATGATATTCTCAAACGTAATGTTCTCATTACTTTAGAGATCGCATTTTTATATTACATAGCATTGGAGTTTAAATGACACTCGTTTTGAGGTTCATAAAGCCCCGTGAGGGTTGGAGAAACTTTATTAAAATTTTGACTTTATTAAATATTTTATTCGACACGTTTTTTAAGATCGTTGCATTAGCTTCTTCGATCCGTCTGCTGAAAGTTTTCTACTATAAGTGCACACTTAAAATGTTCAGGAATAAATTACATTTAGCTGAATAAAAATTATATTCATTCTGAAAAAAAAAGAAATTATAATTTATATCGAGGAATGTTTTCTTTGCCGGGCGTTTTGTTGGGTATTCTCACTCTTCCTTTCGGCCGATGCCAAGTCGATCAATTTTGGCGTTGTTTCATAAAGCAGCGGAGGGGCAGGCAACTTCCGCGATATAAAAGGATTCTGCGGAAGATGTTTCGATAAGTTTTTTGAGGGGACGATGACACGTCGCAACGTATCCCGGTCTTCTTATACTTTCTTGTTTACGCTCGGAGAGAGACGGAGAGACCTGGTGGAAGAACTTTTTTCCGCCGGTCAAAGAAACACAAAAGCTGTCTCGTGGTCGAATATATTCGATTAATATACCCGGTGATCGACAAATTGCTACACTTCAATTCATTTTTCTTTCAAATATTTTCAATACTTCCAATCGACAAATTTGAAACGTTCAACACTAAATTAAATAACACTTGGAAGCATAAAATTCAGGTTGTCTTCAAATTTCAAACATTCAACAAGAACAAGGTGAAAATATTATTTAATTCTAATAAAAATGCAACAAATCACACATGGAAGCATTAAATCCACTATAAAATTATTTTCAAGACTGATCCATTTGGTCTCATTACAATAAATGTACACGTAAATTGCACATAAATTCCCCATCAAACGAAGGAAAACTAGGTTGTCCTCAAGAATTTCTTACGTGAAAACCAGATGACGTAGAGGTACAATATTTTTTGCAATATATTCAGGTAAGATTCAATATCATGGGAAAATTTTTATAGCATGATACGTTCAATAGTGCTTACTATAAAAAATGATCAAGTTCACCTGTGCCTAAGGTTGTACATGTACGATCTGCTTTTTCTCGGGGCCGTGATATTCATCGATGTCTCGAACGCCGGCGATTGGACGCCGAAGACGCTCAATTAGGGGTTTCGAGGTACCGCTGAATGTAAACGACGCGCATTATAGTCGGCGAAGCGGTATCGGACGCCGTGAGACCCGCTCTTTCGACAGAAACCGGATGTACGTTTAATTGGGCCTTCGCGAATGCATTCGGGACCACATTCCTTATGAAACGCGGCGCTCCATGTTCGATTTCTGGTTTCAATTTACCCGGCGGCATGGTTAAAACGCGCTCACACCACCACGAAAAATTCCGGTCGGCCGTGAATTGCAATCGCTCGTTGTTATTCCGTGCTGGCCGGACTCGATCGCCATAACTCCGACCAATAAATGGCTCCTTTTCACGTTGCGCTACTACACGACGTCCCGACATAATACGATCTTGTTCGACACCCTCAGTGAAATCTTTTCTCTGAAGTGGTACAGAAAAAATGAAAAATTCTTGCGACGACTAGCTTAAATGTTGAATAATTTACCATTTTTTTCATATTTTTAGGTGCACGGTAAAGCAAATCAATTTTAATCGATTGTGAATGTCAAACTTTAATAAAAAGAGAAACAAATTCTTTGCGGACAAAACGACTATGTAGGACTCCAATACCGGTTCAATCAATTTATTTAAAAATTGAACGCGGAAGCAGGAAAATGTCGAGGTTGCGGTCGGTTTATATCGAGAGGATTAACATGGACGCTCCTCGGAATTGCTTGCGATCCAGAAAACTGCAGATGGAATGAATTTGATTAATTTTCAATAGCGGGGCCTAGTTTCCTCTTCATCTGCGCGATGGAGTATTATAGCGATTGCCGGAGGTATTCAATACAGAATACGTACTAACGAATTCGTGAGAACGTAGTCCAACCAGAACGATGATAAAAAAAATGTAAAATGGTACCAAACCAATAAAATAAAAATTACAGTAATAAAACTGAATCAAGGTAGCAATAATCCTACCAGCAATTAAATAAAAGAATGAACAGAAGTGGACAGGAAAAGAAGAAAAATGATTATGTCAAGGTAATAAATAATAAACAAAACAATGCTAAAACACAGTAAGATGGTACTAAAAGAATAAAATAAATAAATCAAGGCAGTGATGGCACTGCCAATCATTAAATGAAAGAATAAATTGACAAATATGAACCAAAAAAAAAAAAACGAGAAAATGGGGTAACAAACATTCGCACTGAACATTATTCAACGAAGCTCTGGTCCTGGCAAATTGAGATTGAGCAGGCGGTCCAATTGTGCCAATTCCCAGCCATCATCGTTACCATGAATGTGTTTACGTTCGCTTTAATGGCGTCCGACTGTCCGCCAACGCTGAAAACTGTCGGCCGGCCTGTCGCTCGTGCAAAATTTTGCAAAATGTCGAGCAGCTCTAGTAGTTCCTTCGCCATGGAAACTTTTATTCCCCTCCGTGGACGATCAGTATGCAGAGCGACCGCGTCTGCGCGCACGAAACTGCCGCGCAATGATCAGATTTATGCGCGGGCGAGCTCCGCCGGGCCAAACTTCGACCCATAAAATGGTACGTTACGATCCTCGGAGTCACCTTAAACTTGATTTAGATCGATCTTCAGGATGGGGATATCGGTTTCGAGGTTTTCCGTGCCGGAAAATACTCCCCCCGTGTTCTCTTTATAACCTGTTAACCGGCGGAGACGAATTATCTTGTCACTTTGTACGCCATCATGACGCCCCGAGCATCTTTCATTTTATTATCCGGAGATTTGTACAGTTCACTGCGCTGAATTTCAATACTCCAATCTTGTGAAATAGATTATGATTTTTGCAGGTCGCTAGTTGAATTTTTATTCATTTTACCAGAAAGCAAATAATTATTTTTGATGTTTTCGCTGAACTATCAATTTACGCGAATTATAATGAACTTCCAGATGAGTTTTGTATTTTTATTGAGTGTCAGATAATTTCGAAAACTTGAATGCTGTGATGCAAATATTTCATTTAAATTTTATTTAAGTGATATTGAATTATTATTCAATGTGGGTGGAGGGAGTAAGTATAGTGTTTTGAATGTAAAAGGCAGGGTTTAATAGGTTACTATTTATTATTTGAATGTATAATCACAATTCTTGTGAACATATTTTTATCTTAAAAAATACGCCATCGAATTCGACCGTTGGATCGAAAGTTACAAGGAGATCAATATACAACACTGTACAATAGATAGAATCAATCCTAATCCAGCAAGGAATTAAGCGTAAGCATTTGACTTGGCACTGAAACCATCGTGGTTATTCGAAAAACCGTCGTTCAGTGCTACTCAGCCCGGGATTTACCACCTGGAAAGAATTATGAATGAAAGTAGAACATAATTATTGCGAAAACTTACGTTTAAGAATAGAGAAATAGAGAAATATCCAGTATTTTTATTTTTAAACAGGAATCGGTACTGGTAGTCTCAAAATGACTAGTTTTGGAATGTTTAAATTGGTTTTGGAATTTCTAAATTAATTTTTTAATTTACAGTGAAGTTCGTGCTATTACAAAGTTTACAGAAAATTATTTGCTATGTAAATTTATATATATACATTAGATATATCTGCACAGAGGAAATGTTATCTCAAAGGATATTTAATCTCATGGTTGTGTTCTCTAACGACGAACTTGTCTTGGGTGGAAATGTCAAAGGGTAGATCTAACAATTGAGTTTAAACTAAACTCGCTTCTACCTAACATTTCACACACGTCTACACAATACGTACTGAACATTTCCATATGAATTAATTTATTACAGTAAACTCCATTCACACAGTCCATTAAATTTTTTAAAAATACAAACTTCACTAAACATTTCTAAAAGTCTACACGAATTCTCTCGAGTAGAATTTTAAATATCAAGCTTTTTGGAACTCCGGATAAACAATTTCTCGAATTGATTAAATTTTTCAAGAGGACCTCTAAATTTCAATTCTCATAACACCCTGTACATATAATCTATTGAATCTTCCGGACAGAATTTGAAATACGAATTTTTCCAAATTCTATGATGAATATGTAAGTGACCCATATTCCTGGAATTGGGGGATAATGTAGACGTTTATATACCGGCCGTTCTTCCAGAAATAATGTATGTCAGCAATCAGCATATTTCGCAGATCGTAGCAATAAATATTGATGAGAATTCATTTTGGGAGTGGAGATAGGGCGCAAAAGAAGAGCACCGAAGATTTTCAATTTACCTGGATATGGTTCGATACACCGTAGTAAGGAAAGATGCCACCGAGGATGTAGCGATAGTATCCGTTGTGCCTAATTCGATATTCACCCTGTTTGATGTCCTCCGGGACTTGCCACGTAATTGTCACCTGACTCGAGCCGAGAACTACTGACGTCCTCTTCCATTTGAACCTGTATCGACGGTGTCAACAGAACATTTACTTCAATATTCATTCATCATCGTTGCTCCAAAAGGGCAGATTTTGACATTACGATCAATATCTGTTGTCAAAAAATATTATTTTTGATGTCCATCAATCTTAACCACCCGAATATTTTTTTTATGAAGGCAGAAACGACTGACTATTGCAGTGTACAAATTAGTCTTTATAATTACTCTAATTTAGGTGAAATATTTTTCGACCATTCGTTGCACTGTCGCAGAACAAAATTCACATACAGCAAAGTCTTGACCTAAGCCCAATTCTCGGGTCCGTGCTGTGACATAGATCGTGTAGGGCTAGTCCGCGCCGAACGTAGAAAAGGCCAGCGCTTGTAAATAAACAAAGATGGCCGGAGGTGGCCGATGGCGGGGCATACCCCCAGTGGAGGGGATAGGCGAACTGACTAAGATCGTGTAGCTCTGTCCGGCTTAGGTCAAGACTTTACTGTAGATACCAATTTTTCTATCACCCATTTTTACTAAAACATTGTATATTGCACACCAAATATTTGCAAATACTATTTTAGAAAGCAATAATTCACTAAAAACAGCTAACTAAATTTCAAAAGGGATGGACAATTTTAAATACAGATATTCGCGAAGGAAACTCAGTTTTCGTTTTGTTTATGGAACGAAACGTTATTGAATCGAATAAAACGTTGTATGAATAATTAATAACCGTGTCGCACTTCAATAAATCATTTAAAAAATCGAATTTATATACACGTACATTTTTCAGACACGAATCCTGGAAATAAATACGAATATCTGATGAGAATGAATAGTAAACAAATGGTGCATTTCACCTAATTAGGAAACTGGTCGCCGGTTGCCGTATAATTAACGGTCAACGGAAAAATATGCAATCCTTGCGAAATGAAATATCGAAATAAATGGATGGCAGAAAAGGAGGAGTATAAACGGTTGATAGTTTTGTTTTAATATTTGCAGGAACGTATTCGATCGGAGGAAATGCATTAATATTGATGTCTGCGCCGATACCATGAATATAAATTGCATGATAAACGACGGATTTTGCGTACCTGGTTTCCCAGTTGGCATCTGTTGCAACGGGCACCCACACTTCGTCGTCCGTCAGCCTCTCGACCGTCAGGAACGTGTTCTCCGTCATCAAATTGTTACGCGGGTGACCGGAAATCTGCGCAAAACGGATGCGAATATTTACTCACTAAATAGACCAAAATAGAATTTCGCTTTGCCGTTCTTTTTTTTCCATTCGCAAAATCTTATTTTCCGTCCCGTAAATTTAGGAACGCGCCAGCAGACCTATGCACCGCGACAGTGCGAATTCCGCTGTTCGCAAAATAAATTTTGGTTTCTCTTTCTTCTGGGTCCGCTTTGCGGCAAGATGTAAAAACAATACGGATGTTTACATTATCGAAACAAATTTCGCAATTTTTCTATGAAAGATATTGCTACGAAAATTCTAGAAATCGATGAACGGACCGGCATAATATTTTTCAAATATCTTTGCGCGATATTTTTACTAAATTTGTCTTCGCAGAAACACTAAAAATAAATTAATGCACGACCGACGTTGCAAATTTTAATATCGTCGAGAATAATCTCTGATACTTCTACAGAATTTATTGTTACGAAAATTCTGGAAGAAATTAACAAACGACCGACGCTGCAAATTACTAATTTTTTGGTCTATGTTTTTCGAAGCTGTCGCTACAACAATTCTAGAAATAAATCGCATTTGAATTAAAACTGTTTTTAACGTGCAGTCTTCGCAGAAACAGTGATAATCTATTTTTCTTATTTTGGTGTTTCAATCTTGAATATGTTTACACATTTTTTGGAGCCATCCAAACGAGACCCAAGATTAGTTTGAACGTGTAAGATTGACTTTGTGCTTCGTTGTTTATTGATCGATAAATTTCCGTAGACGGACGGCGCTGGTTGCATTGGTATTTCGAATGCAGATGGCTCATTTGCATGGACGAAACAGAAATTCGCATCGAGCCGCGAATCGAATATCCGCCCGGAATTAGGTGAGTGGGTTTGCGTAACGTGGATCGACAGCAACGTAGTGGGTCAAGGTCGTCGTCCCGAGTGTTCTAAGATAAAGGGAAAACCTATATCGGTCGATACTCACGAAAACGGCTGTGACTATGTCACCGGGCTTCGCTATTTTCTGTGGCTGCTTGATACAATCGCCGAAATTCCGGCCCCATTTTGGCGTATCGTAGAGGACGGGTATGACGAAGCTCAGCAAATTCTTTTTCCCTAAATCCGGGGGCGAGGGGCCGGGCTCCACCTCCTTTCTCTAAAAAAGAACATACAAGAAATATTAAACCACCGAATATTAAAATAAAACGTCCGAAAATTGTCCCGCAGATTTTTACAGAACACATAGAGTCACCGCGTCTAAGACATTAATAAAAAGAAACATTAAAACGTCAAATAAAAATAACACGTCTGAAAAATGTCCCGCAAATTTTTACACAGAGATTATTTATGGCTGGTACATTAATAAAAGAAATCAAAGAAAAATTAAAACATCGAATAAAAATAAAATGTTATTTATGTCTGGCGCATTTATAAATGAAATGGAAGGATAAAAATAAAACGTATTGAAATTGAACAATGTCTTCGTTGAAAATTGCAGAATATGTTACTCACGGAAAGAGCAGCAGTCACCAGCTCAGTGAATTGTTTCAAGTAAATGGTGAGAGTGTGTGGCCCATATATCGTGGAAGCACCCTCGTACCTCTGAATCTGGAAAATATTGTACAAAACTGTAAAAGAATTGCAGCAATCACGCACAAAAATGTTGAAAATATTCTTGGCAATTTTACGATCGGAATAAATCCGGAATTTTAAGCGTCGCATTTACTGCGAGCGCGCGCAATAATTCCTAAAAGCATGCTCGACAAATTTGAGATCGTGATAAATCTGGAAAATTGCACACCGAATAAAAATTCTAGCTAGCACAAGTAGTAATTTCGAAAGATATCCTCGACGATTTTGTGATCGTAACATATCTCGAAATATAAATTCGACGTTTACTAAAAGATCTTAGCGAGCACATATAATAATATTAACATATACCCCCGACTATTCTGAGATACATCTGGAAGAATTGTAGACTGATGAAAGAATTGTAGCAAACACGAGCATTAGTTTTAAAAATATTCTTGGCAATTTTACGATCGTAATAAAGTAAATTTTTAATGACACACTGACTAAAGAATTATGTCAGGTAACATTACAAATTTCTAAAAATATTCTTGAACAATTTTGACACAGTATTCCAGTCAATTGTTTTCTGTTGCAGGAAGTCGCACACTTCTCCCTCTACCCCCCTCGTCCAAAAGCAATTAATCTACTTTTCTAATCGCAGTCGCGCAACCATAAATGTTTAACGTGTCCCTTCTGTTTGCGCTTTAAGGATGTTATGCTCTTTCCTTCAGTTCACAGTGCGTTAACCCCCTAATCGGCCCTAATGCGAAGAAGATGGCTGAAATCCGGCGCGACGGAAATGAAAAACGATTCTGTGTTTTACTTGATATTCCTCCGGCGTGGCGATGTAATCGCTGTATGTGTTACAGAGGCCGGCGACTATGACGGAGGTTTCGTCGTCGGACGCTTCATTCATGACCGTTTTGATAGCCTCTCGCAATCTTCTTCCGGACATTGTTGTGAACTCTCCTGGCACACCGGCGATGACTACCCCGCCGATCAGAGCGACCTGCGTCGCCACCACTTTCGGCTGCCATTCATACGGTAGTGTCATCTGAAAAATGCCCCGGATACTCATCAATCAATATGACTGCTTCAGGAGCACGCGGAGATTCAATGGCGAACTTTCCGAGCTCGAATTCGTCCAAAGAAAATCCCGCAAAAACAATAACTGAATTCCAACTAGTCCCATTTGTGATGCTACTTGGGATGCCTTTATATTTTATAAGAATGAAATTACAAAAATAAATAATTTGTTCTTCTTGGCACAACACCAAAGGGGAGACATCAATTTTTTACACTCAAGATTCTATCAAACCACGCTAAGAAATAGTTGCAGTTGGAGCATGTATTCGAAAGTTAATCTCCACATTCTTGCCGAGGAATATGCGTCTAGAACTAGTCTGGTAAGATCAAAAATCGTTTCTACTTTCGTATTTTTTAAACAAAAGAATTTCGGCGTCAATTTACTCAGTAGAGGGATTGATTTACGTATGTGCCACAATAAAAGAGAATTAATATTTTGACGAACACATTTTCGTGATTTATATGACAAAATGAGGTGTCAAATTCGAGTGTTGAAGAATGGTTCCAGGCAAATGTGTTTCGCAATCTTTGAAGAGAAGAGAATACATTGCACGGATTTGAATGGATGGGACTCCGCGCGAAGAAAAATGATTTATTCCGAGTGTCCAAGTACCCGGGACGAAGAGAAAACTTTTTCCACGGAACTTACACGTCCAGTGGCTAGCAAAATCGGTTTCGCGCCATGACACTTGATATCCTCCGGCGTGGGGACCGCCAATAAGTTTCTAACCGCGTTCCACAGAGGATTGGCGGTGGTCGTGCCTTGCTCGAACGCGAACGATCCCGGTCCATCGGTCGTTCCGGCCGCGAAACTGTATCCCATTGCGGGCAGACAGCCGTGGACCTGTGAACGGAAACAACTACTCAGACAAGACAATATTACTGAGACAATAGTCCCATAAAATCCCTCTTGAGACACCGTTAAAATGGCACAAATTATTCCAGTACTCTGCCTAAAAACATCACGAAATTACATCGATCAAATTCAGACATTTATCACGAACGAATTGTGTGCATTCAGTACAAAATTGAGTAGTAAAGAGTGCTGTTATAAATATTATTATTAAACGCTTGCATTAACAGATGTAATTAGTAACACCATTTTCGATGCATCCCCAGTCCCTCGCCTGTTTACTCTATATATGTCACAAGTGCCTATCCGATAAAAGTCCCAGAACTATCTCCACCCCCAAGAGACCTCGATCCTCTCTAGAGCTTCGCTGTCCTTTTGGCGTGGATCAAAGAGTAGTATCTCCTGGCCGATATATGACCCTGGCTAGACCCGTCTTTTGGACAAATTATGGAGTGAACACTGTAGTATAATTCTAACACTAAAAGATTCAAACTAAACAAGTAGATACAGTAAATTCTCAACAACACGGATATTGCCAGCGTCGTGTATCGACGGGGTACACCCCGCGGTAGTGGGGATAATTCCGCGACGTTTGTCGTCCAGGCCTTGGCGACATATGTAGTGAAACCACTGTATTGCAGATCATATACCATCAGGAAAATTTATTTCCCTAAAATTTATTTAGATCCCTCTTGAAAAAGTTTTGTACAGTCTCTCTGCAAAGACCTCGGTGCACCAGTGAAGGGTTAAAATGACTATAAGCGAAGAAACCAGTGTCCACGTAATTCCTGCATGTAGCAGACAGTGCTAAAGATTGTTCACAGTGAAGAAATTGGGTTTAATTTTACGGGAATCGATACGATCGAATGCCATCACCTTGTAAGGGAAACATTGAAGAAGAACGTTAAGGGCTCGGTCTTCGTAGATTCGCGATAAGGTAGAGTGACTGCATTACCGTCAAAAAATGGTTTCACGTGCCTCAAGTTTTCGTCCTTGCATAAGAATATTTTGTCGCTGGTAAAGGGCTCATTCGAAAGAGGAAGGTTCAATCTAGTGCGCGCTGGTCGGGAGCTGCCGAGATTATGCAGATATTTGGCAATATAAACGTTAGAAGTAGGCCAAAAATTGACGATGCGCGTGCCGTGGAATCCAAGCATTTTTATGCCTTCGGACGAGTTTTCTGGATGAAATCGAGAGCAGCGCGCACTAGAAAATATCTCCAGCTACAAATTCAGCTATATTTTGTCTTGATTCTCTGCGAAATAAAGCGAAAAACTTGAGGCACGTTTCTGGCGTCGGAATTCATAATATCGATAACACAGTGGAAAAAATGTGACAAGTTTAATCACAGACTTAAGACCCGGATCAATACCAAGACGGATCATAAGTCTGTGAATGGAAATTACTCATTAAAAAGTCACGTGACTGTCCCGAGCCCTTAAGGGGGCCGGCAGGGTTTGAAATCCATATACGTATGCATGGGTCAAAACCTTTTCAAACTATCGCTTCAATATTGCAATGAGCAGTTTAGAAGTGGTCAATTGTGTTTCCTAAAAGTCCAATCTATGTCTGTATAGAGCCCAAATTGCGAATTTCTACCTTATCGTGGAGTAATTTGTAATATTCGGCAGAAAATTCGAATTCCGAAGCAAGTGAGACGTCACAAGATGGCTGCCGCTGAGAGATTCTCTTATTTTCGAGAGATTTAGTGTTCGTATCGAAAAAAGGCTCTATACAGACGTAGCAAAGACATGTACAAACAATGTGGTATGCATTTTTAATTAATTACTTACTTATTTAAGACGTAAAATGTCTAGAAAAAAGTCATAGCGTAACATAGCGTGACAGTCAAGGCCAAATGCCTGCCGGCCCCCTTAAGGGAAACGTGTCTCTCACCTCCTCGACGGTGCTGGTGGTCTCGTTGTAGAATTCGGCGGTTTGTTCCGGCATGTTGACATACCGATGCACCACTCGGACTGGCCCGATCACTTCCTTAGCGTCGCCGGAAATCCACAGCCTCTGCAATCACCCGAGAACGGAGCATGAATATGGAACACGGAAGACGAGAGGAGATGCGAGAGAACAACGGGACACGCGGCCCGCATATACAAAACAACCCGGCCAGCCACGAAACGCGTCCGCCTCGGTTGTTTCTCTTCATACCGCTGCATTATCATGCTAATGGTCTCACTCTCGAAACTGTCGGAGGCTTCGCCGCGTCACGGTTAAAGAGCACATGCTAATCATGCCGCGTTCCACCGAACTGGGGAAGTCAATTGCGCGAGATAAATCCTGCGAATACGTCCTTCGTCCTTCGGAAAATGTGTCTAATCCGTGTAAATTTGTACTTTTACTCGACGAAAAAAATCACACGTGTGCTTCAAATACCAATTAATATGTATGTGAAATCTCAATGCAAAAGGTTCGATAGTTTTCTCGGAAAAAATTCGTGGAGCATGGCCTCGGAAACCAGAACACCCCCTTCAAATCCTGTTCTTCCAAAAATATCATTAAACTATTACTTAAATTCACAGTCTCGGAGATTTACGCGACAAGTCCTAGGTTTTAAAATTACTTGTTTGCTTGCCCTAAATCCTGTAAACAGCGAGAGTTGCCTTTCTCTTTCGCTCTTGGAATGGCGTCGTTGTTCGCTCGTCTTCTTCAGCTACTTCCGGCATTCAACGCTCACGTGCGTCGATAAAGGGGATGAAGATAAATGAATTGACCCTCGTTACAACGGAATTCGGAGGACCCCGAACCCTCCCTCGGGTAACGGCACCGATAAAACGGATTCCTGCGGGACGCTGTCCCTGGTTTCTTCGACGGCTTTTAATTTACACGTTCCTGCGGCTGAATTAGGGAACTGCGGGAAGCTTCATGTTTGTTGATCGCGGAAAGACCGTGCCGGGCAAGTTAGCAGAGGTCCCGAATTCGAAATGTGCGATCGATCGACCGCCGATGCTTATTATAATTTTATATTCACCTTACGCAGCGTTTCGAAGCCGGTGCGAAATCGAATTCCTCTTCGTGGTTTTATTCTAGATTAATGGTTACAGCATTCTGTACTTCGCTTTTCCGAACCCTTGCCCCTTGTGTTCAATAAATTGTTAAACATTGCGCTCGCAAATGAACGAATAATTGCATACGATTTTTGCACAGACGAACTGAAAAATATTCAATGAAAATATTCTAGATCAGTCGACATGTTCAGATTCTGAAAGTAACCGAGGTGTAAGGGGTAAAGTAGATTGCGAGGTTGTGGACGTCACTTATCCGTGACAATAGTATCGAACGCGTTAAAGCACCATTTTATCCAAACTGATTTCTTGTACGGGATCAGCAGGAACTTTACAAACGGGTATCGAACTTCCAAAGAAACAGGGTATCCATAAAATTTCCAATAACATTAAAGCAGCACCCTCTCCCGTGAAAGGGACCTTCGAAACTCCCCTATCGGGGGGCGATACGGCCGATCGGCCTGCTCTCGTAGATCGCAATCGGGATCACAATCGGACGGAGAGGCGTTCCTTGACATTAATCGTCGCCCATTTCCTCGGGAATCCGGCAACCATCGTTCGCTGACGTAAATCTTTGCTATTAATAAGCTTGGTTGGTCCCTCGGTGGTCTTGACCGCGCGCGATTGCTGCGCTCGCTCGAGCGATCAAGCCTACACGCGAAGATACACTGGCGTACACGAGGGAAAGCGGCAGGATGGTAGTGTTGCGTGTGCATGGAGAAGCGATCCGAGGATACGACACTGCGAGACGAAGATACACGCCGGGATCGATGGCGGCCGAAAGAGCTCCGATCGAAACGGGGCCGAAACACGACACTTATCCCAAACATCCTTCTGAAAGGAATCCATAACTGAAGTTTGTCTGCTATTTAAGTTCAGGATATTAGTCACTGAACTTACGCAAATTAAGTTTTATTAAAATGAAAATTAAAAATTAAACTTTATTCATTAAAATGTTGTGCATCGATTGCAACATGCAGCAACTAAATGAGAAAATTTGTTTCTTCCTTTTCGTTATAATATTCTAGGTATATTCTGTACAATATTCTATATAAAATTAATCCTTCTACTATTTTAAATTTCAGTTATTCATTTTTGTTAGAAATGAACAAAATTCACAGTCCACAGAAGGTGAAAATGGACTACTGGACTTGTCATTAGACTGCGGATTTTATGCATTTGTGACAAAAATGGATAGATCGAACGCAAAATCCTGAAAACGTTTAAAGATTGGAAAATATTGTTATATTATTTTCAGCTTCACAAAATTATTATTGAAGAAAATAAATGGTTCCAGTATCTTTGCATGAATGCAGACGATTTTTATTTCGCGGTATAGTTATAACATTTATGGTCACGGGGTGAAAGGGAAGCCAGTTTGGTGTGCCTGAGAGCAAAATGGGGTTGAAAGGAGAGTGACACTGCCGAAGGATTGGGGCCGACGCAGTAGTATAGCCTGGAATTGTGCGGACAGTGACATGACGTATCGGTTCGAGATCGATTTCCTAGGGAATCCTGTGTTGATTAATTTTTTCTGCTTTACCTGTGAGCTTGTTTTTCTTTTCTTTTTTTATAGAATTCATTTTATAGAATTCACAGAATAGAATTCATTTTCCCCAGAAGTACTCGATTCAAACAAACTTCTCCGTAATGTATTTAATTTGCAACGCCTTCCGCCCTTCGGTGCAAGTTAAAATCAATTCGTTCTGTTGAAAAAAGAAGCCTGTCAAGTTAATAAACACCTACCGAGAGTTCAAATATCAATAATCGATCGAGAACCGTCGCAAGCACCATTTAACGGAGGCGAGATTAATTTGAGTCAGCCAAGAAGCTGTGTGATTACATCACTATTTCCGTAGCGAGAAGAACGCTTAATTAGGGGGCGAAAACATTTCAATAATTAGCTGAAAGTATTAGTCGTTCCGAAGTTTCCAATATCCATTTGGAAAGAGCCATAACCGCAATCTACGATTGCATTAATCACTCCATAATCGAATAACTAAGATTTATCCAACAGACCATCCTCAGAAATAAATTAAAAATCAACCAAGACCCAATTCTGTACGCAATAAAAGATGCGTGTTACTCTCTGTAGTACAATTCTCACAAATAAGTTAAAAATTACTGCACAGTAGAAGAAGTGTGTAATAATACAATTTTCCCAAATAAATTAAAAAATCCTTGCACAGTAAAACACGTGTGCCTGTCTCTCTCGAGAAGTGTGCCTCTCCATCTTGCACGTGTTCTAATTAAGATAATCCCGCGTTGATAGACAATTTAGATTAACCCAACATTGCTCAATCTCGTTACCCTATGCATCATAAGTTGCATGCATCATCCAGACAGTGCACGTCAGAGCGCATCCCTTCTCTAGAAAAATGAAGATAAAAAAATTCCCATATATCCTTCAAATATTTACCATCATTACAAATCAATCTTGTATCCCAAGAAAACTGTTGCCTCCGCTGCAAATAAATTTTTAATCAACCCCCCCCCCCCCCCAGCGAATGCGTCCCAGCCGCAGAAATTGCAGATTTCAAGCGTGTCCTTTTCCTCGAGCTCTCGTTGCAGAAGGAGGCACGAGCCGAATAAGCTTTCGTCACGGACCCTCCATTAATTATGCAGAAACGTTTGCCGCACGCAGAATCGCATCCGTAATGAACTGGGAGCTGGCGAGTTCTTCTGTTCACACGAGTCCCCCCCCCCCCCAGTTATTAACTCGAAGTGACTTAAACCTTCCTGCCATCGGCATTGAACCGTTTAGCGTTTTTCCCGATTGTTTATCGGCGTCGTAACGATTCGATCCAGTCATCGTTCGTGGAAGAAGGTCGTTTGTTGCTCGTTCGAGGACTCGGTGGATCCGCTCCGCTTCCTTCTCGAAGCTTTCTCGGACTACTTAAAAAACCACCTAGCGAACTATTAATTAAAGGAAAACAGAGCTCGTTGTTTGCTATTTAAAGTGTCGGCAACTCTTGACAAATTATGTTTCTCTGTTGGGAACTGGGCTAATCTCCAGTTCGAATAATTTGACACAGAAGTTCAATTTCCAGACAAGTGAAATTTTTATTTCATTGTATTTTTGGTATTTTTTATCTTTCTGGTTGGAGGAATAATTGCAGCTGAAGTGGCTCATATGGTTTAGTATATTTTAAGCGTTTATTATGAAGTTTCTGTTTAGTGTCTTTAATTTCGTGTAAATTTTGTTCATACTAGGAACCGTCTAACCAGGATTCATAGTATTCTACTGATATTTAGACTGAAAGGAATCTTGAAGAGGAGATAAGAAATTTTTCACGCATAAAACGCCCGTAAAACTCTCTCATAAAACAGTCTATGAAAATAGACGCTTCCATAAGGAGTCACACTATAGCAGTAATAATTTTCCATTTATGGCATGTGTAAGTTTGTAAAATTAATAGCATTTTTCTTTTATTAATACCACGTGGATTTTTCCGATGGAAGAAAGAAATTTTTGCCTCAATCATACTTCCACAAATCAATCTGTAAAAATAAGGATCTCTATAGCCGTCTGCTCCTAATGGAGATGCTCATAAATTCTCGGAATATTTCTACTGTTTCAAATTATACCAACTCATATTTTTCATAAATGCATGAAATCCGCAATGTAGTCATACGATTCGTTTAACGTAAAAACAGTGCGAATGGAAACAGTCATGACAATGAGGAATTAAGTAAAAGTTCTATAAAACACTAATTCTAAGTTTTAAATTCTAAGTCCCAAAATTATTTACAATAACAAACGTTGACCTACACCACATTCACGTTAATCGGTCCATACACGGTGGTCAACGGTACAACCGGAAGTGGATGATTCTACGTGAAAGAAATAAGTAAAAATTTAGAACAAAATTTCTATTGTGTCAGATTTTGTTTTCGAGAAAATCGATTTTGAAAATCCGCTAAGTTCGCGCGCTTAGCAATTCTAAGTAGAATCGGTAGGTCATGAACAGACGCGTCAGACGATACCCATTCAACAGCGGGTTCACCGAATCTTTAAACTCGAATTCTCTCGAAAATGCAGCAAAAAATTTTATTCTACATTATCGACTGATTATTTTTCGATTTTTCGACTGAGTATAACCAAAATAGTTTAGATCACTTGTACTTCCCATTTATTGCCACCACCTGATTCCTCCCAAGCAACTAAAGTGCATAACCTCCACCTCAATCCTATTCCTCTAAATCAGTGGTTCTTAACCTGGGGTGCGTGCACCCCTAGGGGTGCAAAGAACCATTTCCAGGGGTGCGAGAGGTTTCTAAATTTTCGATGGAAACATTTATTGATGTAATTTTCTAAATAAAGAAATAGAATCACATTCTTCAGGGTGGTGCGAGAACATATTTTTTGATTCAAGGGGGTACCGGATCACTGGAAAGGTTGAGAACCACTGCCTCGGGATCGACCAACGAAAACAGACCTTCCCACCAAAATCCGCAACGAGTACGTCGATAGTAATTGATTAATAGTTTGATAGTAATCAAGCAAATTCGTGTACAGAACAGCGAATAGAAAATCTCCAGCAGCAATTCGCCGTGTATCCCGTTCAATTTCGCGAAAAGTGCGACGTCGCAACAGGGAGCGATCCGCTTAACGGCTTTCGTTCCCGCGAGACGTGTGAAAACGTGATTCACGCGAAAAAATCCATCCGGCGCACACTCACAGGCGCGCAGGTTCCCGGGCTCGAGGAAGGAACGATGTCGTCCTTGCGAGCTAGTCGCATGAGTCGCATGAGTCGTGTCTCCGCTAGGCTGCGCAGGGTGTGGCGTTTTCTGGGAATCAACCTGGAAGCAGCCTCGGCTCTTCGGCTGCACTTTCCCAGGTGCACTCGATCGACCGGATCGCACCACGTCCGCGATGTTTCCAGCGGACGTTTCGCGTGACGTCGTGCGGAGAACGACAAGCTCGCGCGCCTTTCGTGGCTTCGGAACTTTTCTGACATTTAGACCCATGCGAGCTGCCGATTCGTTGTTCGCCTGACTAGGGAGCGTTGCGCTATAGCGGATCGAACGGTAGAGCGTGTTCCTGCCGCCGGAACCCGAGATTAGGGACTCGTTCGCGTGGTAATAGTGACTTACACGTTGCATCGAAACGGTACAGTGTTTACTCTATATTTGTCGCAAATGTCTAGGAGATAAAAGTCCCAGAACTGTATACCCCGTGAGGGGCCGTGAACCGAGGCGTCTAGAGCTTAAATTGAAGAATGATATCTCCTGGACGATATATGTCACTGCCGTGGGGTGTACCCCTTGAGGGGCCGAGAAGCTCGAGAGACCTCGGTCACCGAGGAGTGGAAGGTCGCGTGGATCGAACAATAGCATCTCCTGGCCGATATATGTCCGCGGCCAGACCCGTGTTTTGGACATAGATCGAGTAGACACTGTGTACATTTCCAATTTTTGAAGACTTGTCGATAATTGTCATAATTTCGTAAAAATAGCATAACCATATAGACTCATCTGAGAGCTCGAAGCCTGTAGCACAGCGGAGTACCATTTTTCTTAAACAATTCTGAATATTCAAACGCCTCCAGAAAATTAAGAAAATTTTTACGAAACCGCGACAGATATCAAGATTGAAGCCTCCTCTTTCCAACCAGTCGTCGACAATACGAATTAACTACAAATTTTTCTTTGAATCAGCTGTACACCTCGAAGAAGATAAACGCAGTGTGAATTGACCATAAATTGCAATTACGTCCAACCCAGACCCAGACTCGACTCTATCGCCCTTCCACCCTGAAGACAGAAAACTACGGAGCATCGGATTTCCCAAGAACCGAACAGCTTGTAAAAGATATTTTTCTCCGAGTTATAACTCAACCGCAATCGGATCCTTGATCTCGATTTCAATCCCGAAACGGAACATCGATGTTCACCGTCCCCCGGCAAAGACAATCGGGT
Organism: Halictus rubicundus; assembly: GCF_050948215.1. Lineage (NCBI taxonomy): Eukaryota > Metazoa > Arthropoda > Insecta > Hymenoptera > Halictidae > Halictus > Halictus rubicundus. Next base: position 16,508,668 of record NC_135153.1, on the reverse strand, counting down.
GGGTGGGGGCGGGAGGCGCGGGAGGGGGAATGCCTCTTTTATATCTGTTCTCGCAGCGTATCATCTGATCCCGTTCGTCGGGATACTAATTCATAACAAAACGTCCGTAACACGGGCCGTGCATACACGTCGCCGTCCAACAGATTTTCATGCGCGGAAGCAGAATCGTGTCTCGCGAGATTTCAGATAAAGCCGGCATAATGAGGCGAGATAGTACGCGATTGCAAAGTCCTGCTTCAACAGACGTGGGAACAGGAACGTGTAAACACGTGGATCACCGTGCCTGGTTGGGCTCGTTCCATTTTTTTCCCCGTTTTGCTGCCCCTTCTTCTTTTCTCTATATCTCTCTTTCTTCTCTAACGCTTGTCCTCGTGTGTCTTCTTTCCCCCTCTGTCGCGCACTCGCTCTCTTTGTCTCTTTTCTCGGTAGCATTTTTCGCCATCGACAACGATCGAGCAGTAATCGAACCTTGCACAAGTTCCAGACCGGCTCGTGGGATTAAATTCGTCGCGGTAATTCGAAACAATCGGGAATTGACAGAACCGATCCGCTGATGGAAATGACCGCTCCAGGCGCTAATTGCCGCGTTGGAGAGGGTAACTGATAGTAGGGGTAGCGGTAAACGGATTTTCTGCGCGACGCGACTCCTGGATGTCGTAGCGTAGTTCCAGGATTTTATGTAACCACGGATTTCTTTTGGTTCTGTGCCCAGACACCTTCCAATTTCTCTCTTCTTTTGGAAGAGGCAGCTGAATGTGACTACAGCTCAGTGACTACAGTTTCGTTGACGATTAGGCTCGTGTGCGTTTCTTGCGATTTTCGAAGTAGTAGAAGCTTCGGATACCTTGATCTTTTCATTTCTTCGATTTTGATCAACATTTTTCATTCCGACTCCACTCAATAGTCAGAAATGAACACTTGCTTCGAACAAATGTTTAGACGGAGCTCTTGGTAAAATGACAATTTAAAATTGTATCGTTTGTATACAAAACATGCAGAATTCGTGTACAAATGTTTGTTCACCCCCAGTTCTCATAATCCAGTCCAGAAAAAATTGTATTTGTACAAAAATTTGCAGTCCACCTAGAATGTAATAACAGACCCCAAAGAGTTCAATTTTTCTGACAATTAAAATGTTTCTCACATCGCTAACGCGAAAAGAAATGTACAGTTACAAGAATAAATTTTTGTTCATACCCAATTCTTATAAACCAGTCCAGAAAAAAACGTATTTGCACAAAAATTTTCAGTCTACCTAGATTATATATCTACCTGAGTATACCAATAGACAGAAAGAAATGTACAGTTATAAGAATAAATTTTTGTTCATCCCCAGTTCTTATAAACCAATCCAGCAAAAATAGTTAAAATAGTTTCCTCCATTAAAACTTTCCTTCATCCCCGGTTCCTGCAAGCTAATTTAAAAAAATTGTTGCGCGCATATTAATACGCAATCCACTCGCAACAGCCACGAAGTGGCTAATTTCACGTCGGTCGAGCACACGAATTCTCGTCCACCCCTCATTAACCCCGGCTTGCAACACTCGAATTTGAGAGATGCTCTCGCATAATCCTAGCGGAAGTTGCGCGGAGTCGAGCGGGCCACAAAATCGCTCGTAAATTTCGGCCTGTTGTAACAGAATCGTTTTTATCGCTTGCTCGCCGATTCGCGCAACTATGGTCCCCTTTCGCCATCGTGCGTCGCCTTGCGTAACCCTTCAATTATCTTTTAATTAGATGCGAGAGGAGGAGCGTGCGTAACAATTGTCCACTTTCCAGATCGCAGGAACCGTGGAGTTTCGGTCGCTCTTCGCGAAATCATGCTTCGAAACCGGAGAATGAAATGATTAGTGCTTTCCCTCTCTCAACCCTCATTTGCTCCTAAAAAATAATCGCGTAAAAGATCCCAGTATAATAATTAGACTGCGGATCTTCATCGCGAAACTAAACGTGCACTATATAAAATTTCAAATTCCGTCAACTTTGTCCTACCTTCTCAAACATGGCGGAAATATATTGCTGAGATTCTGCCGATTAAAATGAGTCCAAACACGACGTAAATCGGACTACTTTTACAAACGTCGTATATAGCAATCACGCATACGACTTAATTATGCTATATAGATTAAGTCTACGAAACTGGTCCGATTCACGTCGTGTTTGGACTCATTTTACTCGTAAGAATCTCAGCAATCTATCGCTATCGTGTTTGAGGAGCTAAGATAAAACTGACTGAATTTGAAATTTTTGGTCGATTACTTTTTACGGGCGCGCGGCACCTCGGTGACGTCTGTCCCCTTTCCTCTGCTAGTTTTACTCTCTTTCCGTGTCCCCGTCTAGAGATAGAGTGGCGTGGGAAGAGTGGGGGTAGATCTTGCAAATTTGAGCGTTGCAGATATAGTCTTCGAGTACGAGCACTACTGTATTCCGTCAACGGGAAACCGGCGCAAGGAAAAACGGCAGCTTCCTTCTGAGTTACGACACGGTTATTCAACCGATGAAGTTTCACTCTCGTCTGGCCCGGAACGCCGCGTGTGCGTGAAATCCAAATGCGACCAACTATTCGCAAGCTATTCCCCCGACTATCCGGTTATGTGCTCCCGTCGAGGTTTGACTAGTCCGGAATGACAAGCGCATCTGTTCCCAGTTGTCTCGGTTCTCTCTGGCCACCTTCGACGGACGCTTCTCGTTTCCCTCCACGGCCTTTGCGAAACACCCGACAGAAACGCAAAACAAAGTAAACGTCGCCGCCTAATCGCCTCGCCGATCTTATCCTTTCGTTCGTGTACCATTGAACGCTTCTCGGCGGTGCTGACGCCGGTGTTGAAAGTCCCGGGCAACTGCTGCTTCTGGTCCGGTCGCCTAGGAAAAGAGGGTTGATACGCTTACCCCCGAGATCAGGGCTGCACCGCGCTCCCTCGAGGCCCTTCTTTTACTTTTTCTTCGCTTTGAAGGGCGGGCACATTTTTCAGATTTAAATCCCCCTCGGGGACTTACTACTACCATTCTCTGCTGTGTTCTTATTGCCTGTGGGATTCTAGATATTTATAATTTTTGGGGGAACATTTAAAATTGGGACTAATTTTTTTGCATAAATATATAAAATCTGCTGGCCGTTCATTATCTCTCAATTTCTTGCTAATTTCAGGGGAAAGTACGCTTTAATCTTCCCTGTTTAAAATCTTCAATTTCATAAACCCCTACTGACAATAAACGAGAGTTGTCAGTCAAATATCACCGAATAGGATAATCGGAAATTCTCACATCACCACTCGACTGAAATTTGAAAAATTGTTGACAAGATTGAAGAAAGCGATCACGTAGGTCCGTGCATCGTTGCGTGAATAAATGTTTAAGACCGTTGAAAAAGCGGCAGTCCTTGTCGGGAGAAAATCGAGAGCAGATCGTCGCCAAAAGCGGCCTCACTCTGGCAAGGCCCAGCATGTTCGCAAACGGTGTTCATGTATCGGGGTGTGCCAAGGATACGCCAAGACATTTCTTCCCCACGTTTTGCCAGCCGGAGTTCTCACACGATTGTATTGAAATGCCGCTCGTAAACAATGAGTTGCATCACGGCTGTATCCGATTGACAGAGGCGTGACAGGAGGAGAGCAACCGAGAGAAAGAGAAGAAGTTATGATTAGGAGAACAGATACGACGGTTCGGGCTAAAAACCGCAGCCGGTTACAGCGCGTGGGTCAATCGCGACCCGCGATTAGTTCGTTTCACGCTTGGAGATTCGCAGTGAACTGTTCTCCATTTTCCAATAGGAAAGAAATTTTTTATATTACATTATATTATATTCAGAAACATTTGGAGCGTAAATTGTTGTTATGCGTGCACTGAAGATTAGATATTAATACCAGAAAAACAGCATTTCAGTTTGTATTAAATCAAATTTGATTGAATTATTAATACCCGTGTATATTGAATTCTAATTGAAACACCATTTTGAATGGACGCATTAAATAATTAATTAATCGAGCGAGCAAATTTGATTCCAATTCCTGTGATCCACTTTACAGAAGCTTAGTTCGCCATCTAAACAGATTTTGCGTTTCAAAAATGGTTGTATTAAATTCAAAGAAAATTTCATTCCGTTTCTTGTCTGGCTCTCTTGAAAAACTATATTTTATATATAAATTCAATGTTCAATGTAAATTAAATAAATATATACGTTAATGAAATGAAACACTATGTAAATTTAGTTAAAAAATTATACATACATATTCGAATTAAAATAGCTGCAGCTTTTTTAAAAATTCATTTTTTCGAGATTTCCTAAATTTCTATAAAACCACACAACAAAATGTGCGGAATGGATTTTCAAGGAAACATAATTGTACGTATAAAAACAAATGGTTGAACTTCCTCCATTTTTCAGGAAGGTAGGTCCTCTTGAAACGTGTTAGCGTAATTTTCGCGAACTTGTTAGCGCCTAATAAGGAAACTGCGACCTGGGTGGCGACACAGAGTTGCGAACCGGAAATTGGCGACGCCGAACAGATACGCCCTAGCGTGGGAGTGTGTAATCCTTTTTCCGCGAGTGTTCCCGCTGCCATTTCGAGTGCAGTCGCCATATTAAACAGCGTCGCGACGACGCGTGGTGAACGTAAGCCCGGCGTTCGAGCATTTAGCGTGGTATACGTCCGCTTTTGCATTACGGTCACGAGCCAACCTTTCACGGTTTCACGGCTGTTAGAATCGTAACAGAGACAAGTCCTGGGCCTCTTCCAGGTTCGACGCGGCGCGTGCTCCGGGTTGTTAGTGTTTCTTTTAACCGGCGGAAGGGAAATTACTTTCACTTGTTCTTCTTTTGCCTTTTTTTTTTCAACGCTGTCTCGAGCGGATCGCGCTTCAGATATTGCAATAAACCCGGTCACCGAGGTCCTCCCGTTTCTACTTCGAACGCATAATTACATTCTTCAAAGTACATCTCATTAAATGCTGAAACAATAAATCATCTTTAGGAATTTATTGCAGGAAAGTTAAACGGTACAGAGCTGTGAAACTTTTTGCAATGTTTTTATTTTATACTGATTTTTCGACAAATTTTTATTTTATACTGTGTTTAATTATTATCATTGTAGACAGCTTGGTGTCACCTTGAAAGACTAGCAAATACGAAAACGATTCTCTCATAATTTCCGGTGAAATTGTTTAATGTAACAAAAAGATTTCAGTATTTCGTAGTAATCTTACATGATTTACATTTTTCCAACATCCTCTAGTATTTAATAAAAAATGACTAATTGGAAAATATTTTAGTTTAGTCGAGCTGGACTTTTACAGGTAGTTTTATTACAATCTCGTTTGTCAGTAGTTTTAGCAATGTAATAGAAAAATGATTTTCTAATTTTGTTGCTGTATGAAACAATTTATAAGCATTGCAATTACACGAGGAATGTTTACGTACTCGTCGGCCGATCAAGATCTACAGCTTTCTTCCGAGAAAGTAAATTGTCTTAAACACCGCTGGAAATGATTTTCGTCCGGATCCAATAAATTGGCCAATTTCGGAAACGTTAATATTCCGATCGCATTTGTTTCTGGGATTGCTCAGCACGATGAATTTCCCTGCATTTTCCATGCAAATTTTCTACCGTACTCGACAGTAATTTCCTTAATTGATGCTGACGCAATCTACATTGAACAGTAATTGCTTCGGCAAACATTAATACCGTCATGGGACTGATCAAGTTATAAATTGCATGTTGCTCGGATCTGATTAATGAAACCTGATCCGCACTCATGAATCAATGGTCGACTCTTGGAAGAGCGTGACAAATGCAATAAGTATTTCAGAAATAGTCTGTTAATAATTCCTTGTATTCTCCTTCTAGATTCAATGTAATACATTTTAAGACTGCTAAATAAAATGTAAGCGAGAAAATTTTATTTTTCCGTACATAACCTCCAAAGGCTGCCGAGAGACCAAGATGGCGGAGAAGTAACCGATACTATCCCTTGCAAAATCTGAGTAAAAATGGACAAAAAATTGTGTCAGAAATGAAAAGGAAAATACGTGGGGCAGGATGACGAGAGTTTAAAATTGCAAAAGCCACTTCGGGGCGTTGGAAGAACGACACTCCGTGGATCTCGAAGACGCCTCCATCGCGGAATGGCTCGAGTAACAGGTACTCTTCCTTAATGATCCTTTCACGCCAGCTGACCATGGACATTATCTACTTTAACTGGCCGTAAAGCACGTTCTCGCCTCGGCAAGGTCCTCCTTCAGGATCGAGCGACTTCCAGGCGTTCCGGCTCAGTAAGAAACGAAAGAAAAAGGCCTGCCCTCACGCCGACTCTTTGAAAGATCGTTTCCGTTAAATGGATTAGACCAAGGTTTGGCAACAACCTATTATTCCTCGCGAGCCAAGGATTCCTTTCGTAACGTGCTCGCCTCGTGGAAAACAGCGGCGATTAATTTTCAGAAATACTTTTTAACGACCAAGCAAACGCTGTCTAAGCGGCTGAGACTTAAACGAAATCCTGTAAACTACGAACGGAGCTGGGATTACTATTTTTACGTACTACAATTTTTGTGTATGTCCTAAACGTTTTGAAGAGGTCCTACACTCTTCTGTGCAGGTTCCACAATCTTTGTGCGTGATTGCAATTTTTGTATGGGTCCCACAAGTTTTGTACAGCATTTGTACAGGTTCTACAATTTTTGTATGGATCCCACAATTTTTTGTACCAGTCCCACAATTTTTGTACGAGTTCCACAATTCTTGTATAGCATTTACACAGGTTCTACAATTCTTGTATGGGTCCCAAAAATTTTTGTACGAGTCCCACTATTCTTGTACGAGTCCCACAATTTTTGTATAGCATTTGTACAGGTTCTACAATTTTTGTATGGATCCCACAATTTTCATATAGCATGTGTACTGGTTCTACAATTTTTGTATGGATCCCACAATTTTCATATAGCATGTGTACTGGTTCTACAATTTTTGTATAGCATTTGTACAGGTTCTACAATTTTTGTATGGATCCCACAATTTTCATATAGCATGTGTACTGGTTCTACAATTTTTGTATAGCATTTGTACAGGTTCTACAATTTTTGTATGGATCCCACAATTTTCATATAGCATGTGTACTGGTTCTACAATTTTTGTATGGATCCTACAATTTTCATATAGCATGTGTACTGGTTCCACAATTTTTGTATAGCATTTGTACAGGTTCTACAATTTTTGTATGGATCCCACAATTTTCATATAGCATGTGTACTGGTTCCACAATTTTTGTATAGCATTTGTACAGGTTCTACAATTTTTGTATGGATCCCACAATTTTCATATAGCATGTGTACTGGTTCTACAATTTTTGTATGGATCCCACAATTTTCATATAGCATGTGTACTGGTTCTACAATTTTTGTATAGCATTTGTACAGGTTCTACAATTTTTGTATGGGTCCCACAATTTTCATATAGCATGTGTACTGGTTCTACAATTTTTGTATGGATCCCACAATTTTTTGTACGATTCCCACAATTCTTGTGTAGCATTTGTACAGGTTCTACAATTTTTGTATGGATCCCACAATTTTTTATAGCATTTGTACAGGTTGTACAGCTTTTGTAGAGGTTCTAAAATTTGTGTAGGTGTCCCACAACTTTCTCCAGGTGTTACAATTTTTTCACATACTCCGTTAATTTTTATTAGACCAAGGTTTGGCAACAAGCTATTATTCCCCGCAAGCCAAGGTATCCTTTCGCAACGTGCTCGCCTCGTGGAAAACGGCGACGATTAATTTTTATAAACGTTACTTAACGACGAAGTGAACGCTAGTTGAGCATTTGAAACTGAGACAGAAACCCGTGACCTACGAACGGGGTCGGGATTACTATCTTTATGTCATGGACAGGGAAGAATGCAACGATTGATACCGATCTACGTTGCAATTTCGCGGAATTTTTTCTCTACGTCGTTTCTACAACGAGACTGAATACAAAGCCGCTCGCGGGGATTCTGCGTTTTATCTGAGGAATTAAATCTGAAATATTTAGCGAACAGCGAGAGGGAACAAACCTGGCGCCATGGAATTAAAGTTTTATTTAATTAGGGACGAACTTCTGCTTTATTGGTAAAGTTATGGGCGATAATTTCTCGGTCGAAGCTAATTGAATGTATAATTGGGAGAGATAGTTTCTTTCAAACTATTGTATGTGCTTTGGAATATATTTTTAAAGTAATTTTTTCTGGTATATTTTAGTGGAGTTATATATTGATTTTTAATATCCGTTATTGTATCGTGAGCGTTAGTCAAATTTTTGTGCAGGTCCCATTTCATTTCTATTTCTACGAAATTATTTTATATAAATTTTGGATGCCGTATGCTCAGATTAGTGCGAACATGCTCTCGAATCTTGCAACAGCTCTTACGTCGATTAAATACGTCACAAGTCCACTTTCGAAATGGTCCACGCTTCTTCGGAAATAGGACCAGAAAAACCACTGTGCAATAAAGAATTTCGTGCGAGGTGATTATGACAATCCCGAGCAAAGAAACGCCTGCGTAACGCGTGTCGCAAACGAAACAAAATGAACAGAAATTGTCCCCATTCTTCTCAACTCAACAAATAATTAATTTCTACGGATCTTATGCACTTACAACAAAAATGAGCAAATGTAATATGAATTTAAAAGAAAATGTATATACATTATTCTCAACTCCATAAAATTATTAGAGGAAGAACACATTTCTCGCACATTTGTAATTGCCTCATGACTCTTGCCATTGATGCAGACAATTTTTATTTCGCATAAAGATCCGCAATCTATTCATGATTGGAAAGTCACTTAGCCACGAAGTTAATAATAATCCTTCGATCAATGGTTCCGAGAGAACGTGGAACCTCGAAGCGAGGATACAGGACGGAAACTTCATTTCGCTTCTTTTCTTTTTTTTTTTGTCGATGTTAGTTATGTAAACAACAGAGCGAGTGGCGCGGGGTTAATTAATTGGGAAGGAGTTCGAAAAAGGAAGAGACCGCCACGGGGAGAAAAGGGGACGGAAAAAGAGTTTCGTTTTCCCATATGATCCGCTCTTGACCGACATTCTGCCGGCAATAGGCCGGGCAAAATCGTCGTCGTTTTTAACGTCGCCTTTGCATAACAATCGCATAACGCCGAGGCGGCTTAATACGCCGGTGGAACACCGCCATTCGTTCTGCTAGACAAACGAGCTTTGTTGCGGGCATTGTTGCATCATTTTAAGGGAATCTTATAACAGGCCACGCCCTTTACTAGGAAATTCTCGGATTAATTACGCTTCCAATGATCTTCACTAAGCGAAATTCGATTTCACCCTTGGAACCGCAAAACACCTTTCCAAAAATTTTCTATACTAATTTCGAGAGCGTACACAGTATTTCATATAACGTTTGTTTAGCTGTTGTATTTATTTCATCCAATCGTGTACGAATTTTCAAATTCTATGTGAAAAGTATAATAATTTTCTTTTTTACACTGAATTTTTGTTTGCAAAGTAGCTGAATAATTCTAGACTTGCTACGCTGATTATTACCACAATCTTTACATACGAATGTTATTTATTCGATTTAAGTCAAAATAAAGTGCCCCCTAGAAAATCGTTATCATAAAGAAGGTTTAATTAGTGTGCCAGTGAAAAAAATTTTAGGACAAGAGATTAATGCGTGTCGAATAATTTGCTATAGTGTTTATAACCATTGATCACAAGCTCGATTAACACGTTGAATGCCACGTCACCCATATGTGTAATTTTTACGTTGATATATTCATTGCACCAAACTTGATTAGGATCTGTAATATGCAAGAAAGTTGGAGGACTACTCAGTATCGTACATTTAATTTTTTTCAATTTTTATTTCATTAAATAACTTACTTTGATTTTATGGAATTTTGGGGGTTTCTAGTTTGGCGACCAAAGTGTTAAATCGTCCTAACGACGTGCATCTCGTTTCAATTAATTTTGTCGCGACTAAAATTATGTTTTACGGCTCCGAGGTTGCTATTGGATAGAACGAAGCCTGACAAAACCCTGTGGCAAGTGTCAAGAATCGAAAGAGAACGTGATCAACCCCACGCGACCCTCCCACACGATCGGCATCGATGTTTTGAAAACACTTAGTGTCTGACATCCCCCAGGAACAGTGAGACCTTGCGAAAATACCGCACAATATATGGGACTGCCGTTCGATTTCTCTCGGGCACCCTCCGTTTAATTTCGTTTTTCCGAATCTCTCAACCTGTGCACGAATTTTTCATCGTTTACCCCAGACGAAATAACTTTTTAATTTTTTCTCTCCCCTTGATTCTTCTCGTTCGCTTTTAACAGTCGATTTACGGAGCACTAAAGCTGACTATTTTGTATTGATTTATATAAACACCAAGAACGCGCTGCCCACATTTTTAGCAATTTTTCTAAAATAAAATATACCCAAAGAAACAAATTTTCTAAATAATTTCTCGTGTACGCATCCTTAGAATCTTAATAATTTTAAATTAAAAATATCAGAACCCCTAATTTCGACGGGTCCTGTAAACCGAGTGTTGAATGTTCAAAATCAACGTTCTTGGAACCGTTTAAAATTCTAAAATTAATTATTAGACTCGGTTGAAGGGCTAATGATCATTTTTAAAGAGGATTCGACACCTTTCCGAAGCGATCGCAATTTCAGGAACGGGTTGGCGAAAAGAATGGCGTTTCTCTTCCCCTATTTCACACGTGTTCAAGACGGGCAGGGAAAAAGGGTCTGGCGTCATTAGCGCCGAGGGAATTATTTAGCCGAGGATTGCATCGGGTGCAGGATCGCTGCACCATACAAAAGGCGTATTACCTATGCGGAGAGGCACAAACAGGCGAGCTTTGTTCCAACTCTCCTAAACATTGCGACACTTCCTAACCGTAACGGAGGCGGCCACGCCTCTCCCAGCGCGTTCATCTTCTTGCCAAATTAATTTCTTCCTTGGCTACCCGGTCCACTGTCTCGCGAACAGTGCAAAAAAATGCAGTACTATTAATCCACAAGCCTGAACCGAGAGAGGTCCCTCAACAAAATGTTTCCTACACCGAGCTATAAAAATTACTGTCTGCCTTGATCCTCCCTTTCGGAAATGAAATAGAATATTATTTACTCAGGTTTAAAAATGAATTTAACACTTTCAGCGGTGCGTTGACCAGAAATGAAACGAGGATATTATTTATTCAGGTTCAAAAATGAATTTTTGTGTTAACCCTTCGCACTCGGCGCTGTTTTCAATCTAAAACTACATTTTTCTTCCGTCTTAGAATATTTCCATTTTATTCATACGAAACTGATCCGATTTCTACGTATAATATTGAAATGTTTAGTACGTAAATACAAATTTTTTAATGTAACAAATATTTTGTAATATTTTTTGTAATTTCCTTGAAATAATGCCACAACAATTTCTAGTGGTGCTTCCCAGTCACCGCTCGAGTGCAAAGGGTTAATATAGAATTTCATGCACCGTGTATGCATCGCGAATTTAAAATTTTTAATTTCGATTGCTTTAGATATTTCACTTTAATCTCCCGGAGTTCTTGAAGCTTCTGGTGTGTTAGCCAAAAGGTTACGGATTTGTCGCTTCTGAGTCGCAGATTTTGCGCGTTTAGCACAAAAACAGTGAAAACATTTAAAGTCGTATTTCTTCTAATTAAAACGGCTAAAGAAATAAATCGATATCTACATAGCTCCTGTCAATGGAGACAGATTTTTATCGTGCAAATGGACAGTCCGGTTACAACAATGGAGAGCAAACCGCGTTAAATAAAAAAGGCCAGCTGTCCGGCGGAGAAGTTCCTCGAACCGGAAGTCGTTGTGGATGTAGAACGAGCGTCGCTCGGCGTCGAGGAAGAAAAAGAGCGGGCACGTGGACAGAACGGTTGGCGATCTGTGCCGGCCGTGTTCCGCGGGGGATAGTAAAAGAAGAAGAAGAAGAAGAAGAAGAAAGAAAAAACGATAAAAGGAATGAAAAAAAGAATCGAGGAGTCGTGGAAACCGCAGGTGGGGGTGGCTCGGGGAACGCAAGTAGGAGGACGAGGGCTTTTGCCCGGAACGGAATAGTCGCCGGGTGGGAGATAGATATAAGGCGATCGTCCCGGAATAACGACTATCAGTGTGTACCGCGCGGCGTTTTCGCATATACCAGTGAAACGGGACACCCCTCCGAAGTCGAGCAACGATGCTGAAGGTACGAAACGTCGGGGAAGGTGGGGATGCTGTGGTGTGCGCGAGCGCGCGATTTTCATCCCCCTTCCTCCGGAGGCCACGCGAAGAACAAGGGCCGCAGAAGTTACGGGTTTTTTGCTTGTGCTTCGGAACAGATTCGTCGTCGATGGAGAGAGATTTTTCAGAACTTTCCCTAATCACAGCCTCCGCCCGGTTATCGAGCTATTGTCAATCGTTCGCGAGGTTTTTCGTCGGCGAACTTTTTTTTTACCGGGGAGAGTGGAATTTTCGACGGGGTTTTTCGGAGTTAGGTTACTGTTGTAAAAACTGGGCACCGAAAGCAGTCGAATATAGTTCTCTTGAAAATTTTTTGGGAATGATAACTGACTGAAATTTATTTATTTATTTTTTTTTTTAACGTTGTTCACTCGTAAAGATATGAAAGAATGATACTTGAGTAGATTCCTGTTATTGTAATAAAGGAATGTACATCAGTCTCGTTCTCGGTGGTTCTAGTGTTAATATTTTTGTTTATTCTCTTCTAATTTGGAACAGATGAGTTTCGTTCTTATTAGGTTGAGGGGAAAGTTTGTTCTGTTTCGTATCACGAGATAACGAGCTCGTCTTCGAACAATTGTAATTACACCAATTTTGATCGAACTATCCTCAAAAATCTTTGTTATTTTCAATTTTTTATTGAATTTGGAACTCGTCTTTCAATCGTTAAATTCGTATTTCACTCGATTTTCTGAAATAGGGAAATTGGTCTAAATATTTTCCGAGTTTAAAATTTGCATCACTCGATTTTCCAAAGTTAGAAATTCCAGTAGAAATCTCTAAATTTAATAACAGTTTTAAAGTGTCAAATTTCTCAAAGACCTACGACATTAAAAACATAAAGGAGTTTCTAATGCTAATAAGATTTGACAAAAACATTTTCTCTGTAGCTAAATGAAATTTAGTAACAGTTGTAATCTGTCAAATTTCCCAAAAAGCTATAAAATTAAAAATATAGAAGAGTTTCTAATGCTAATAAGATTTGGCAAAAACATTTCCTCTGCAGCTGTATGAAATTGAATAACAGTTGTAATCTGTCAAATTTCCCCAAAAGCTATAAAATTAAAAATATAGAGCAGTTTCTAATGCTAATAAGATTTGGCAAAAACATTTCCTCTGCAGCTGTATGAAATTGAATAACAGTTGTAATCTGTCAAATTTCCCCAAAAGCTATAAAATTAAAAATATAGAGCAGTTTCTAATGCTAATAAGATTTGGCAAAAACATTTCCTCTGTAGCTGAATAAAATTTAATAACAGTTGTAATCTGTCAAATTTCCCCAAAAGCTATAAAATTAAAAATATAGAAGAGTTTCTAATGCTAATAAGATTTGGCAAAAACATTTTCTCTGTAGCTGTATGAAATGTAACTCCAGTTGTAATCTGTCAAATTTCCCAAAGAGCTGTAAAATTGAAAATATGTAAGAGTTTCTAATTCTAATTATATTTGACAAAAACATTTCCTCTGTATTCGTATGAAATTTAATTCCAGTTCTGATCTGTCAAATTTCCCAAAGAGCTAGAAAATGGCATAGTCTCTAATGGTACTTACAGTCTAACAATAGAATACTAATAAATCACGTCTCCCCGGAACGCTGAGAGAATCTACGACTCAAAAAAAAAGAAGTTGGTATCTGCTACCGGAGATTCAGATTGAACAGTCGGTTTGTTTAAACAAGAAAAAAAAATGGTTATGTTTGAAGACAAAGAGGCGGTTTAATTAGACACAACGCAGGAACAACGAACCCAGGGAAAGATCTGTTCCCAGCGATGCTAAGAAGCACCGGAAACTCGTTTTGCCGGATAGACGATAGATTCTATAGGAGATAGGAGCTATACTCGTAGACGATACCCGGCGTTTCGTTTCGTTTCGTTTCGTTTGCGGTTTATCGCTTGGCATCCACACAACGCGGGTAAATTGATGGCGGGCTATGACCACTTCCGCGGATTCGTATTAGTTTACGGGGCAAGGTCGAGAAAGTGAAAAGGGACACTTTTATTGGAAGACGACACAACCAGTAACACGAGAAACTTTCTCGGCGCGTGCGGCGACTTTCCTCGCTTTCCGTTCGTCGAACTCTTCCCGACGTTGCCAAAAAATGTTTCTGTTATATCGACGCGTGAGTCGAGTTAGCCGCTCTGATGGAAACGACATAGTTCCCTATACTTCCCTCGTGTAATCGTTAGAACATCCGTTTCGATCACTTCCGAAAGCAATTACAGCTCCTGAACGGAAAATTAGGACAGCTAGCAATTTTCAATTCTTTTTGTGACCTTCTTCTTTAGACCCGAATTTCAAATTTTACGTCTCTACTAACTGTTAATGCGTCTTCGTGTTCTAATTTAACTCCAATGTCGTATAAATTGCAATATAAAAAATCTGGGTCAAAATCTGAATCTCAGTTCCCACGGTCCAAAACTACGCATCTGAATTTTAGTTTTACTATACACCTGAATTTGTATGAACGAAGATCTAGATAAGCAGCTTCCAGGTTACACTTCAATTAAGATGCTATGAAGATAACTTAATTGTGTTACCGTTCGAGATGAGAAGAAACAGATTCAGCTATTGAATATGGAAATGCTGAACGCATCATAGCTCGCAGTGCATTAAGTCAGGGGTGGCTGTAATACCGAGTGTACAGTAATGTCTTGATCTAAGTCGAACCGACCTACACGATCTTAGTCAGTTCGCTTATCCCTCCACGTGGCATTTTTTGTGGCATTTATCTGGTTAAAATGATACTAAACACCGATATGGTGCACCCTGGGCCGCGTGGTCACAAGAAAATAGTAGCCCTACACGATCTATGTCACAGCACAGACTCCGGAATTGGGCTTGGATAAAAACTTTACTCTACTTAAAACTTTCAATCGATAGCGTCGATGTGATATGTCACATGATCATTTGTCTTCACAGTTTCCACATTTTCCCGGAGAACTTCCCTTAATGCATTTAGCACATCATTTCGCTCATAAACCATCGACGGCCATTATTACGAAAAGTTGCGTTTATATTGCTTGTACTAGCCAGTGAAATGATCTCGCCATAATCTCCTTTGCTTTATGGCTCTCTCGTGGTTGTGATATACTGCCACCTCGTGGATGACGTTCCCGAGAAAAAATGTCGCGATCCGATAAGAAAAATCTCGGTTAACAGGATATCGATCGATGGAGAGGCTCAAACATGTTACTTTTTGCTGGGGATTAGGGCAAAAGAAAATTCTTGATGGTCAGACAGGCGGCGACACAATCCCCTAACCGAGATAATTAACACGTTATGTTAGTCCCTCGGGATCGACAGTAAAATACTTCTTTAAAAAAAAACAACAATATTTTGCAATTCCTATAACATTAAACACTTCACACTTTTTAAATTGATTTTATATAGGCATTTTAATCCCATTGTTTAATGATACAAATTTGACTATAATTTGCCTTTAAAAATGTTCTTGAAAGAAATTGCTTTTAATTTGTAATTAAAATTCGTAATTTGCTTTTAAAAATGTTCCTAAAAATCACTTCCCTACAGTAGCAGTGGACAGTAATAATAAAATTATTTATTAGGGGAATGCATGCTTCCGACCCATTTGAAAACGTTAAGATCGAAGAAATAGAATTTTGGACAGTTCAAATTAATTCAATAATTACTGATCGAAGTTTTGAATTTCATTCGAATGATCCTCTCGACATTTCCCGAGAGATTAACAATTTTCCAAATTGTCGATTGGGTATCCGTAGAGATTAGAGTGCATTAATTCAAAAATGAAATTCCAGGTACTGTGTTTGATGTGTGCAACGCTCGCGTACAGCAGCGGCGTGGTGCTGAGCGGCTATAACGGAGGCCATGGGATCTCATATAGTGATTACGAGGCTCTCGAAGGATACGCGGCAGGATCCGCCGACTACGAAGGACACGCGGTACTGCCGACAGTGGCGGTCCCGGTGCACGCTGTTTCCGCTGCACCGGTGCACGTCAGTGCATCGCTCGATCACGTTGCCGCCGCTCACGCTTATGAACACCACGCCGATCATGAGCACGATTACTACGTGAGTATCCGACAACATTAATCATCTTCCTCGCAACCTCTTCGGGAATAGTGTCACACGCGTGCATGTTTAATCTCGACTGTTGCGCCGTGATAGTCACTTCTGCTGACATTTAACTGTGCCATAGTCAGAGATGTCGCTACCATGTTTTATTTCATATGTACGTCACACGTGCACCCACAATATTTTATTGAATATGTACATTAGAGGTGTGCCTACAATATTTTATTTAATCTGTACATTAGAGGTGTGCCTACAATATTATATTTAATATGTGCATTAAAGGTGTGCCTACAATATTTTATTTAGAATATGTGCATTAGAGGTGTGTCTAAAATATTCTATTTAATATGTACATTAGAGGTGTGCCAACAATGTTTTATTTAATATGCACGTCAGACGTGTGCCTACAATATTTTATTTAATCTGTACATTAGAGGTGTGCCTACAATATTATATTTAATATGTGCATTAAAGGTGTGCCTACAATATTTTATTTATAATATGTGCATTAGAGGTGTGTCTAAAATATTCTATTTAATATGTACATTAGAGGTGTGCCAACAATGTTTTATTTAATATGCACGTCAGACGTGTGCCTACAATATTTTATTTAATCTGTGCATTAGAAGTGTGCCCACAATATTATATTTAATATGTGCATTAAAGGTGTGCCTACAATAGTTTATTTAATATGTACATTAGAGGTGTGCCTACGATATATTATTCAATATGCACGTCAGACATGTGCCCAAAATATTTTATTTAATCTGTACATTAGAAGTGTGCCTAAAATATTTTATTCAATATGCACGTCAGACATGTGCCCAAAATATTGTATTTAATCTGTACATTAGAAGTGTGCCTAAAATATTTTATTTAATATGTACACTAGAGCTGTCCCTACAATATTTTATTTAGTATGCACGTCAGACGTGTGCCTACAATATTTTATTTAATCTGTACATTATAAGTGTGCCTAAACTATTTTACTTAATATGTACACTAGAGGTGTCCCTACAATATTTTATTTAGTATTCACGTCAGACATGTACCTAAGATATTTTACTTAATCTGTACATTACAGTTGTGCCTACAATATTTGATTTAAAATGCGCATCAGACGTGTGCCTAAAATATTTTATTTAATCTGTACATTATAAGTGTGCCTAAACTATTTTACTTAATATGTACACTAGAGGTGTCCCTACAATATTTTATTTAGTATTCACGTCAGACATGTACCTAAGATATTTTACTTAATCTGTACATTACAGTTGTGCCTACAATATTTGATTTAAAATGCGCATCAGACGTGTGCCTAAAATATTTTATTTAATATGTACTTTAGAGGTGTGCCCACAATATTTTATTTAATATGCACGTCAGACGCGTGCCTACAATATTTAATTTAATATATATTTCACGACTTTTATTGGGCCGTGAATTCGTACGGTTACCTTCAATATCATCTGTCCATTCATTAAGGAAGTTAAACTCCTTAACAGCATGTGATAAAAGCATAAAAAGTCAGAACGGCACATACGCAACGCGAACGAAAATCTGTATGGCCACTTCGAGGAGAGAAATTGGCGGCTCGCGGGTTAAAACTGGATCAGATAAGCGTCCCATCAGATCGGGCGAGCCGAGAGACGGTTGTTCCTCGGTAGTTTGGTTCCCATAAAAATTTCGTAACCATCCATCCGCGTAACAGATATCCGGCGGACGGGGTCTTGAGGCGGCTGTTAACGAGCAGACGTCGCGTCGCGTCGCGTCGCGAGAAAGCGTCGCGGAAACGGCCGCGACAATGAGATACGTCGCGGAAGCAGCTCTTACGGAGAGCACCGCGTTTTTCACAGTGAAGAATTTCAATTAACATACACGTGACCCCAGGTCCTTCTCCATAGATTCCGGTCTGCATAAACCGTACAAACGCCGCATCTCATATTTCCCGGTCACGATCGCTATAGACCAATCGTTCCGTAATTTGCT
The DNA here is from genome assembly GCF_050948215.1 of Halictus rubicundus. NCBI lineage: Eukaryota > Metazoa > Arthropoda > Insecta > Hymenoptera > Halictidae > Halictus > Halictus rubicundus. The sequence goes on along the minus strand of NC_135153.1, from coordinate 16,490,376 downwards.
CTACTTCAACGACGCATCGATTGCTATTTAATTCTAATGGCAGCAGGGGCGAGCACGTTCCCCGGACGTTTCGCCGAGACGGATCGCGGTTCTTCATGCAAATCAACAAGTTTCGAGAGCGATCCGCGAACAAGCGACTTGATGAGACTGCATTTTCTGCACCGAGACTGCTATACTATGCTTACAATTAGTACATCCCGCATCGAATGTTAATCTGTCCGAGCAGTCTTTGTGTCGATTGTTTTCCGAGGTTGATTCGGTTAGGGGATGTCTATAACCGTGTTTTCCGCGGTTAGAATTGATGTTTCATCTATCCTGGTCGATTTCGCACGATCAAACAATGTCTCTGCGAAATACTAGATTCGGGACAGATGGGCCTATCGAAAAGCGAGCTCGTGTTACTGTTAATTAATTCAGCGAACGTGTGCGCGGAATTTAGTTCGAAGCTGATTTTAATTGCAATCTGGCTGCGCACCGTTTGCGCCGATGCAGCATTAAATAACCGGAACTATAACGACGTTATCGGCGGAATCCACGAGCTCGTTTATAGCGATTTGATCGAGTCGGTACCAAATTCAGTCGGGACTTGAATCATGCTGATTATTCGAATTCAATTGTCATATTATAAGTGTGAAATACATTTTCACTGTATAAAGAAATGGAGCTTGTTAAAAAAAAAAGTTATCTTATAGTTCAAAAATGTATCTATACATCCCGAGAAAGTCTATTCACATATTGTTCATAGTTTTCCGGGAAAAAATTTATAAACTTTCTCATTCTCAGTCGGATGAAAAGATTATTTTTACAGAATTTTTAAAAAACTATACCAAATTTCTTATAAAATATTTTCATGAACATTGTATGCTCTATGTCTTGAAGTGAATATCTAACTACGAAAATGATCTTTTTTCGCTACCCTGCTACGAGAATTGACATTTACGGAAATTCCCTTCGTGTTCCAGGCGCACCCCAAGTACACGTTCAACTATGGTGTCCACGACCCCCATACAGGCGACGTGAAGACCCAGCACGAAGTTCGCGATGGCGACGTTGTCCACGGTTCGTACAGCGTCAACGAGCCCGATGGCAGTGTCAGGATCGTCGAGTACACAGCGGACGATCACAACGGTTTCAACGCAGTTGTGAAGAAAGTAGGACCCGCAGTTCACCCTAAACCGATTCCAGTCGCGAAATACGTCTCTCCGGCGTACTACAACAGCTACGACGAGTATGACAAGCACTATTAACCCTGAAATGGTATCCTGATTCAAACTATCAAGTGTCGCCCCGGGATCTTCCCAAAAAAATCCATATAATTTACTAGAACACTTATATCAGGTACACAATCGAAACCCAAAAAAATTCATAGCATCCCCCCAATGCTGGTACAGTGTTTACTCGATATATGTCCAAAATACGGGTCTATCCGGAGACATGTATCGACCAGGAGATACTGTTCTTTAATTTCAGCTCTGGAGACCTGGGTTCATGGCCCCTCGCGGGGTATGCCCTATGACATACATGTGATGTGACGTACATCAACATGCCATGTGACATATACAGAGTAAACACTGTACATTGGAGCGGTGGAAAGAGATTAAAAAAATTCCATATTTATAAGAACTTCGCAACGCTGTCTGTGTACAGAAAATTTGACTAGGGTCACGAGAGACCCCGGGATACCTTTACAGGGTTAGAATCGTCGCGATCGATCCACTATAAGATGAAAGGCGGGGTTACCAAGCTCGAGGACACATTGGGGATCGAAGGAGGAGATCAGCGCTGGATATCGGCAACCAGATATCGCAGTCGGGCTGATCCTCGAGTGATGTTACGGTCTCCAGTGACTATCTTAAGAACCGATCGTCCAACGATCGCCGTCGAAACGTCTTGTGTTCAATTTATCAATAACAGAGTGTCCGACGAAATTCCCCGCTTCCGTTTCCGTCGCTTTTCTCTAGCTGTAGCTGTCTGCTCGGGTAACGGGTGGTTCAATACTTCTCCGAAAAAGCTAGGCAAGCTTCAACACTAAAACTACCCCTAACGCTAAAATTGTCTAGCTCCCATCGCCTTGAAAACATTTCTTTCATTCGGATTCTTCACGATTTTAAGTAAATCTAATATGACCTTCAGGTGACCTTGGCGCAAAAATTGAGCAAATCCATTTTTCAATGAAATTCTGCATACTTTTATTTATCCCCAATTATTTGGTGCAAGGATTATTATCAGCCTCTTCACTTACACAACTTTTGCACCAACCTCTTCAATTTTTCATAATCTTTATAACAAATTTGGAAGTTGCTTTGGCGTGATTTTCTGAAGAAGCAGATATTTATACTGATTCAGTTATGTTTGTACCGATAGTTTATTGGACTGCAGATTTATATGCAAAAATTATCCGCATCGATTGCAAGGTACAGGAGCGACCGCAAACATTTGTATCGTTGCTTAATAATTTAATTTGATCTACATTTGTTCTACGTATTTTTGTCGCAAGTGTATACGATCCGCAGTCTAGTGATTATGGTTTGTGCAACGGTTGAACCACCCTGTCGAGTACTTTCGTCCGTGGTAGCTCGCCCGTGCCAATGAACGAGAGGACCACGATGAATTATTGTTTAGAGTATTAATGAACGGCCGTTGGTAATTGACGGACAAAAATGAAGCGCTTCTTCTATATTTCCGAGGCTCGAAAAACCGCGATCGAAAGAGAGAAACTCTAGTTCGGGGAACTAATCTGCATGCGAGCATGAGCGTTCGGAGTTATGATCGTCCGAGGTCGAGACGATTGCGAGGCGGATACACATATGTAAACGAGTTGCTGTTTATTAAGTGGTAGAAAGCGGTACGTGGTTCGCTTCAGGATCGCTGAAAGGCCAGATCTCGTTTTTTTTTTTTTTTTGTAGTGTTTTTCTCGGCTGGGAAATGTGAATTATGGGGTTTTCCTCTGCTGACTCTGTACTCGGCAATTTTACTGCGGTCGAGTTGATTGTTATAAGTAGATTGCGGATTCTTATGCGTTTGTTGCATTTGGAAGCTTGCGAAATGCACGAAAGTGTTTAGGTTCACAAATTTTAACGACCTTTTTTATTTAATTTCTGTCATGGGAAATGTATTTTCTTATTCTAACCTTTTGTGAAGTTAAAGGCCAATTTTGAAGATGTCTCTAATTTATTTCTAACTTATTTATTCTTTTACTCTGATCTTTAGTGAAATTGGAAAACAAATTTTAATATTTTTATTTTATTTCTGTCACACGAAGTCCTTTTATATCAACTTTTTTTTTTTGTGATATGGTCTTCGAAATTGTGCATTTGCATAAGTATTCTTAGGTTAATTGTAAACATCCGATGATATGAGATTAAAAATTGAGAAGATTCGCAGCCGAGATGAAATAGAAAGAATCCTAAAAATTAAACTGAAAATTGTAATGAGAGTGTACGAAGCTAGCAAAACATTTTGTACAATAGAAAGATTAGGACAGATTGGAATAGAACAGCGTTTTCACACAAATTCCAAATTAATTTATCGATTAATTTAATGAAAAATTGTCGCACACAACACCGCTTTCTGTTTTCCACTCAAAAAAAAAAAACAGAAACATTAACATTCTGCCTCGAGATCGCAAAAACAGAACAGTGCTCGAACCTATATTTTTCTAATTGTAAAATACACGTAGAATATTTTGTAAATAAAAATGAAACCTGTACTCAATAAAGGAGATTGTACAACAAAACCACAGGTGAGACAGTACCGAGGAAAACACTTTTCTCGGTGACGGGATACCGCGCAGGTGAAATGATTCCACTGATTCAATTAATAACGAATCTGAGATGGAATCTGAACTTCGTTTACCCGGGAGAAAGAAGAAAAGAAAAGCAAGAAGAAAAAAAAAAGAAACTGTCGTCCACGAGGCAATCAAGCCCAAGTGCATGTATTCAGGATAATAATGCTCGGTTACAATGATTCGTTAGAGGCTGATCACGTCGAGAGATCGTCTTAATGAGACGAAGAAAGCATCCCTTGGTCACGATTTCCACGGAAATAATTCAACGATATGGGAATGAAAGCAATCTGAAACAGTTGATCTTCGTTTGCTCTTTCTTTTTAATTAATTTTCTCTAAGCTCGACAAAAGTGACAGAGGATGTCGAAAAAGACAGATATAAACAGACATAAAATGATCTTAGAAATATTCTAGATTCACAATCGAAAATTGTTTCCGTCGGTTAAACTTCACCTTGGCAACCCAGAAATTATTAACTGTTTATTAGATAATTCTGTACATCTTGACGAAAAAATCTCATAAATCGAAGTTTTAAGGCGAGGAATACACCGGTTCAAAAGTTAGGCGTGTTTAAATTCGAGCGATTTTAAGCGCGGAGCTTTTGTCTACGGGCTTTCCGCTGTGTCCAAGCAGAAGTCTAACATAATCGAGGTGACTAACATAAACGCGAATCTATTTTCCACTATTGCGAGCAAAATATTGTATCCGTATTTAGTAACTGATCGCAGACAACACCTCGATTATGTTTTCCTTAATGCGAGGTTATTATTGGCAAAGAGTAAAAAAGCGGTCTAGGCGTGCGCACACGATCAACGTCGGAGATGTTTGCCAGGAATGTTTATTCCATTGTAAATAGAACAAGTATTCATGAGGCGGACTACGGTCTGCCGAGTGCGTAGTGCATTTTATTTTACTCCATAGATCATTATCTCCCGTGATTTCGTTCGAGGCTTTACGGGCCCGTGTTTTTCCTTTTTCTACGCTGCAACAACGACGCTCGTTAACGAACAGAGTGTCTGTTCTAATTGCTGTGTTTCCCGGCGAGGGAAGCGCGCGAAACTGGAAACGATTTAACGTAATCGTCGATCGTTGCGCACAGATCCATCGTCAGGATAAATCACGTGAAGATAAGTCCGGTGAAAAATCATCCGCGTGCGTGACGGTTTCGGTCTTTTGTTTGTCGTGTACCTATTGTAGATTCGTTGACCGTCCCCATGATGGGAAAGATCTTGAATAGAACTGGGAAACAGTCCCTGAGAAATTCGACGTGTTTGTCGCGACCTCGGAGACTCGGTGGAAATTCAATGGCTGCGGGAAAATAGGGTCTCCCCCCACCCCCACCCCCTGATGAAAATCAATTAACAAACCTGACGGAGAACGGCCGGAGTAAATGATACCACGAGGGAAAATGTCCTCCTCGCCCGTAGAATTAATGTCGGCTTCTTCTGATCCACGAATTTATCACGGATTTCGCGGAAACGATTTTTCACCATCGATCTTGTAATTAATGACCGCGGTACCTCCCCGAGTCTTCAGACATCAAATTACTCTCACGTTTCGATCTCAAATTGCTCTCGCGTTTAGATCTCCAATTACCATCTCGTTTTGATCTCGAATTACTATCGCGTTTAGATCTCGAATTACCGCCAATTTAGATCTCAAATTATTGAAATAATAATTTTAAATGGCAGAAATGTTGGAACGTGAATTTAGAAAAGTCAGAAACATGTGAACGTGAATTTTACATGGCAAAACTATTTTAATGTGAATTTTAAAAAGTAATGATTTAAGATCATAATTAGTAATCTCGTGTGTAAAGATATTAGAGATTTAAGATGGAGTTAATGGTGTTAGGGAGATTAAAGATTAATTGGATATGGGACACCCGGTACGCTCGAGCTCCAAGTTTCATTATTGCCTGTAAAACGGTTTGTGCCACCGACTAATTGCATCGCAATTTTGCCAAAAGAGAAGATATATACAGTTAATATTCAGAACCCTCTGTTAGCAATAGTATTATTCCATTAGGACGGCATTGTTAGCCCAATGCCAGTCTCATTTGCTTCAAACGGATAAACTGAGTCGAGTTAAAGCTTGAATGGAATTTACTGCTTCGTAGAAATTGTTTAGGAACAATTTGCCCTGTGTACATTCACAGATTTATTAGTAATAAACTTTTAGTACTGTTTTCAGTTCCACAATTTTTATTTTCTTACAGATAATCTTCAATTATTTTAATATCTTTATTTTGAACAAGTCTTTGTTTCTAGAAATCCTTAGTACACTAGATACAGACCTTAATAATATATACAGTAACTAATACTGTGTCTAGAATTCTTATTTTTATTCGCAGAACGATAAATAAATTTTCGTAGTCATTTCTTTCAAGTTCAGTGTAGATTGATTTATAAACACCTGTGGATTAAATAAGAAAAATAATTGTGTAAAATGACTCACCCATGACTCCTTGAAGATCTTGTTGGCAATGATGCTGGTGCTCTCGTACATGTCCCTTCCTGGTCCAGAGGCGAAGCACATCTCCTTTTTCCCAGGACAAGTGTACTGTTCCGAACAGTTTTTCCCAGTGTACTCGCATTTTGGACCACGTGTGTTCGGCGAAACGTCGCCCAAATTAGTGGAGGCGAAGGCAGCCACGAAAGAACCCTAATTTCCAGAAAGATGCGCTTGTTAAGTCAATTATTAACAATCATAGCTGAGAGTCACACTTCAGCACCACATACTAGCTCAAATCAAACACCCATAAAACTTAAAAAGATTGTACTAGATTAAACTGTACTGCGTACAGTACTTATCAATATAAAACTAACAATATCTACGATTAAAACTGTAATCAGGTTTAATACAATGTTTCTAACAATTTTAACCTAACGTCAACTCTATCGTAGCTATTCTTATAATTGTGAAATAGTAAGATAGTTGCAGAAGAAGAAAGTTAGAGCATCGAGCGGTAGAGGTCGCTTTTCAACAGCAACGACATCAGGTTTAATACAATTTTTCTAACAATTTTAATCTAACGCCAACTCTATCGCAGCCATTTTTATAATTATGAAATAGTAGGATAGTTGCAGAAGAAGAAAGTTAGAGCATCAAGCGGTAGAGGTCGCATTTCAACAGCAACGACATAGGAGTAGAGTATGCACAGTCTGAACTATGGACACCTCTGCTTCAAAGTGCGCAATTTCTCTCGTTAGTAAATCGAGCATCCTCCATTCTGGTTCAGTTGTCAAACAAACTGGACGTTAAACACGATCCGACTTAACGTCGACTGCATCAAAAGCGTGAGTCTAAATACCACATTGTTGGCTACTACTTGCTGCCTTCTATTGGCACTAATGATCACAGAGAATTTGAACCATAGCTCTAGAAAATTTTTCGAGAACGACTACATGTTAACAATGTAGAAAACTACTAAAAATTTTTAGACTTTGGAAAATTTAGAACCTGTTTACATTCACAGCTTCCATTTCAATGTCTTATAGAACTCGATTACTTAACTCTAATATCAAAATTTGCAAGTGCAGCAAACACAGTGATTTCTCTATATATGTCGCCAAGGCCTGGATGATAAACGTCGCGGCATTATCCCCCCAGTCAAGCGTTTCAGAAAAATTTAAGAACATTCTTATAGTGTTTTCAATATACTAAAAATATTAAGAAAATACGTTTTCATTTAGCTCCTCCTCCTGAGCAATTACGAATTCTCGAAAAGTTAGATTGCAAATGAAGTGACTGAAGCGCCTAATTGGAAACTGAAGTTTTGTATGCCTTCAGAGAGTCCGCATTGGCTTAATTAAAAAAATTCTCAAGTCGATCGAAAAGCGAACTTTTAATAATAAACTAAAAAAAGTTCTGACAGGCCTCAAGATTAGGCGCGAGGCCTCACCTTGCCAACCAAAGCGTCCTTGTTCATCGCCTTCTCGAACAGAATCGAGGCGTAGCCAACATTATCGCTGGACACCAAATGATTAGTGTTGTTCATGCTGGTAGGATGAACCGGGAACCAATTGATGACACCCAACTCCTTGTTGTCCGCGCCGACGAATTGCATTTGCGTCAGGGTCTTGTCCACGTCATAATTATACCTGGACAAAGTAAAATTAAATTAATATTCACCCGTGAAGAGACCGTGGACATGGCAAGGTTAAAGTAATTTTCGCGAAGTAATAGACTGTGAAGTTTTATGCAAAATTGTCTGCATCGATTACAGCGAACAGAAGGCAAACATAAGTTTCTTTTTTCCTTTAACAACTTTTAGAAGCTGGAACTAACGGAAGCTTTTAGGTTCTTTTAATCTATTTTCTGCTTTAAATTACAGCTACCCAATTTTTATAATGAATTCATAAAATCAACAGTCTAGTGATAACCATCTTGTGCGATCATGATCGACCGTACTCACCTGTCTCTTTCGTGTTTGGGATTATTCAGGTACGCAAGAGGACTCCTGTTGATGTTGGCGCCCAGGACCTCACCGTCCGTGATGAAGATGCGACCTGGCACCACAGAGTCGTGGGCTCGCTCGATGCTCTGCAATGTTTGCGTTCATGTTAATAAAAGTCAGTTTTGCGTGGTCTGCATTGACGTCAATAAAAATCAATTCTGGAAGATTTGTATTGACGTGTCAGTAAAAATTATTCCAAGGACGTTTGTAACGACCGGAAAATAAAAATCATTTTTGAAGTGCTCGCATCGACAGTCTAATAAGATCGTACACTAGCTAAATCATTGTCGTAGCAGCTATAAAAATTCTTTAGGAGGTGTGTAAAAATGATTTTTGAAATATTCCATTGGTCTCGACTTGTTTCAAGATTGAAGTACGTCTTGATATAAGCCCAATCCTCGGGTCCGTTCTGTGACATAGATCGTGTAGGACTGCTACTTACGAAAAATAATATGCAATTATATAAAGATTATGAAGAAATAAGTAAAAATGAGTTAGCAATAGTATGGATGCTAGTCATTCTTGGAAGAAAAATGAAATGTGTGAACAATGAACGAACAAATACAGATAGAGGCGAGTGGTGCACGATAAACAAGTCCGTTGTTATTATTGAAAATTGGCATCGGATAAGAATTAGTGACTAAACAGCTCACGAGTCAAGAATGAGCCGATAAAACGTAGATTAAAAATGCATTTGTCGAGTAACGTCGCCACAGATAACGTTCTGGGCGGGTCAGGTGTCTATAGTAGGGAAATGCGTGGAGATATTTACCCTTGCTATACCAGCAACCATAGCGTCGAACGTTTCCTTAACGAACCCGAACGCCGTGATGTCGAATAACATGTCCTGCATGAATCCACCCGGCGTCGAATGCGAATGCGTTCCGCTAATCATCACATTCTTCTCAGTGTACATGCTGCCAAACTGCGTCTGCAGTTTCTGCAGCACCTGCGCGCCAACATTCAATAGTAAATAGATTATTTACAGTCGCGCAAAAATTATTTGTAGACGACGTCACCTGAATTTTATTACTAAATCGCAAACTAAAATTCGAAGACTATTCGCTAACCTCCCGAAAAATTGAAAGATTTGTATTTATTCGTCTTCAAGAAAATGCAACCAGCATGGAAGTAAGTAAGAATGAATAAATTGTACTATTCTATTAGCTATTGTCATTTTCCAGTTGGAATAAAACGTCTTGAAATTAAATTTTTGAAAAGAGAAACTTTTTTCTTCTGTGAATGGTGATCAAAATAATTGCTTTAATTGATTCACCTTCAATATTGTGCAAACCAGTATGGAAATACGTAGAATGAATAAATGTACTATTTTATTAGCTATTGTCATTTTCCAGTTGGAATAAAACGTCTTAAAATTAAGTTTTTGAAAAGAGGAACCTCTTTCCTTCTATAAAAGGTGATCAAAATAATGGCTTTAATTAATTCACCTTCAATATTGTGTAAACCAGTATGGAAGTAAGTACGAATAAATAAATTGTCCTATTTTGTTAGTTACTTTCATTTCCAGTTGGAATAAAAGGTCTTGAAATTAAATGTTTGCGAAGAGAAACCTGTTTCTTCTATGAAATGTGATCAAATTAATTGCTTCAATAGTTCTCTTGGAGTTTCCATTGACAAATTAAAAAATTCCATTTTAGAAAGGGAGAGACCTCTTTTCTCTCATGTGATCTAAATAAATGAGATTGCTACAATAGTTCCTGTGGGGTTTCCATTTACAATAGAGGATTTAAAAATGCAACATCAGAAAAAAGATTACGATATCGACTACAGTATTCTCTGGTGAAAAGATGGTAATATTGAAGTCCATATTAAATTGAACGAATTTTCAATATTCCGTTTCAGACAAATGCTTTTTGGTTTCAACAAGCGGAATTCACTGCTTAGTTTTATTCTTCATAAATCAATACAGCAAAGAGGTAAAGTTAGAGATGATAAATGACAAAGTGGCGCGGAAATTGCCTCGAACTGCAGAATCAGAGATTGCTATAAAATGAAAGGAAACTAAAGGATTACCGCTTGGCGAACGCCATTTCCAATCATCGCGCTATCCACGCTGACGAAGACGAACCTCTCCTCGCCATCGTCTATGATGAACGCTCGGGAGAATGTTCGTAGATGGAGTCCTGATCCCTTCTGATCGATTTTCGCATAGCCCATCTGGAAAGCAAACAATACTTTCGAGATGTCGTCTGTCTCTGACGTTTCCGAGAAATTAATCCAACACTGTCAACAAATCCTGCGGAAACAGAATTCGATCAAACTGTCAACGAATAGTGCAGACGTATAGCACAACAGGCAATACGCAACCAGGAAACGAATAATTCCAAGAACAAAAAATTCAAAATATCTCAATTCTATTCATTTCCATTATAATTTCAAATCTATTTACAATCTTGATTTCGACTACATTAAATATACACTTATCTCAACTCTTTTATTTTATTAGATACGAATTTACTTCTACTTTTAACCCTTTGCACTCGGCACTATTTTCATTCTAAAACTAAATTTTTCTTCCGTCTTAGAATATTTTCATTTTATTCATACGAAACTGATCCGATTTACACATATGATATTTAAATGTTTAGTAATCTATTGAACAAAAATTATGTAATGTTACAAATATTTTGTAATATTTTTTGTAATTTCTTTGAAATAATGCCACAACAATTTCTAGTGGTGCTTCAGAGTCACCACTCGAGTGCAAAGGGTTAATAATTCCATTAAATACAGTTGTACGTAATTTGTATTTAATTTTTCAAAATTCTATTTTTAATCATTTTAACGCCCGCAGTTGAGTTCGTTGAACGAAATAAAAATTGAAAGGTTAATGTCTTTGTTACTAAGAGTACTCTTTGGGTCTCATATTTTGCAGATTCTAATTTTCTAGAATTAGAAATATATGACGGTAATAACTTGAGAAAAATTTGAAAATCTTGCTACTTTCAACGTACGGACCAATTAAGCAAGGAAATTCCGTAGCATACCAAAAATTGAATTTTAAAGTCTGAACGAATAATTTAGCGTCCCAATTTTCGTCAGTGAACACAGTCCTAGAGAATGTCGAGTACTCACAAAAATGACTTCCGCCGTGGGCCCAGTGGTGTCAGCCCTGCCTACCCCGATGCCGTAGGATGCACATGCACCGGGCAATGCAACGAGGTTCAGCAGCCATAGCGAGACCAGTCCAAGGATCTGCAGGCGTCTTGCAATGACCTGTGTCTCCATTCAGCTTTCTGAACCGCCCAGCCTGATCGCGCTGAAATCGAAAGATCAACTGTGTCAGCCATGCCCGGTTCCCACGGCTTTAATATCATTCGTCGTTCTGTGTACACTAGAAATCGGACATTCTGTCACCGACTTTTTCTCTCTCTCCCCCCCGCCCCTCCAACGGCGCACTTCTGTCTCGATAACACGGTGAACTTGACGGACGACTATCATTTGAACGCGTCCAATGTTTACGATCGCGTGTTTGATAAGCTGCGCAGACTTATCGGCTCGCGAACACGGTGTGCCGCAGCTGCTTTTTGTTTATAATTAGACGCGGCGAGCAACACAACTCCGAAGAGAACCGAGATGATCCCGATCGCATGCAGATCGGTCGATCGAACGCCTCCGGCATCACCGGTTACGTAACCTCGCACTCGTTCGACAGCTGGTTCGATGACTTCTTCAGCCTTATTTGTGCGAATCGGAGTCTACAGTGATTTATCGGCGGTTTTGTGAGAGATGTTGATAGTCATTGATATTCTGACACGCATCTTGACGCATTATCTCGAGACACACTTTCATCATGATTTCTCGTTAAATTGGCAACACAGGTTGTACTGATGTTTGACACAATTTTTAGTGCATCGGGCAACTGAACGAAATAATCGAGTCAATTATTTTTCTATTGAAGAACATTGAAAATAAAATTTCCAGAATGGTCGCATTGATCTGAATAATATTCTCTGATGACAGAAAATAAAAATGTTAACACTGTTCTACTTCGATGAAACTGAGTTCAATTGTAGAACCATATGAAATGTTAGTTTTCTCAAATCCCGAATAATTTTATTAAAATATGAAACAATTTTGCATTACAGTTTGAAACACAAGACCCCACAGCAAAAGAAACAAATTTCCCAATATACAGATTTTGTTTCCCAAAATTTCAATTCGAGGTGTTGCAAATTAGTTCGCAAGAACTTGAACAACTTCAAAATATTTTCAAATATTCACAAACTTCAAAATATTTTAAGAGAGCCTCCGCAGTCATTCTACTTTCAACTGCAGCGTCATAAACAATACGGCTCCTTTTACCTGCATTTCCATACCGCAGTATATGTACTACTTCCGTCACATCAAAATCTACTGGAGCATTAACCAAAGCCGACCCTAATTGAAAGACCGTCAAACCTGGATTATACACATAACAACAACGAAAAATTTTTAAACTGAAAAGTAAATCTTTGGAAATGCAAACTGGCACAACTGGTGCGTGAGGCGTCTCACAATAATAAGAATAATCGCTCCAGGTGCTAAAAGCATATTCGTGTTTCATAATCTTGGCTCTCGGTCCTCAAGATAAGCGAAATTCGCCAAGGACGCGAGCTTCCACGCCTCGGAGACAAACTTTTCGGAGGATTTTTCAAAATTCCGATACGGAAATCCGAAGGTTGTCGCTTTCGACAGGTATTACGACCAGTCGGAATGCACTAGAGCAGGAATGTATAGTGAACGTTTTGTGAACGCATTCCACGGTTTCTCTCGCCCACAAGAAGGATCACGGGATCCAATTCTTTGCTGTGTCCGGAGATCCAGTGCGACTTGCGGCCATTTTTCCCGTTGCTCGATTTAAATTAGTTACACTGAGGATTTTATGCATTTACGTCAAAGGAGAGACGACGACGACGAGGATAGAAGTAAACTGTGAAAATTCCATAAAGATTATCGTGAGAAGGAATATAATTTGTAAGAACTATTGTTTCTTACAATCAACCCAGAACATTTTTAATCCGCATAAAGATCCGAAGTGTAGTCACGGTTATCTGAACCGGAACCATTCCTAGGCTTATGGCAATTTCTATCTTGAAGAAATCGAAGTTTTATCGATTTTATAAATTTCTTTACGAATACAGTGATTTGTTAAAAAAAAATTTATTTCCATGTTCGAACTGTTCACTTTTTGGTTTGACTAATTTTTCAACCATCTTTTATGTCATATTAAAAATGAAGTTCGTGATTTTATAAATTTCTCGCGAATACTGTGATTTTTTCAAGAAAGGAAAATGTCTAACCTGTACTGTTCGTTTTTTCGTGTAATTATATTTCGAGATAATATTGCTTACAGTATTTCGAAGGAGTCGCCGAGCTGAAAGTATACGATTTCCTTCGTTAGCGCTCGCTGATGCGTAACAAGGCCAGACATTGTTCTAATGAACGCGACCGTTCGTAACACTTTCCGCCGTAACTGTACTAGAAGACGAGAAAACGAACGGTCAAAATTTCTGTGACGTTTGCCCGAAATAATTTTGCGTAAGCAGACCGTAACGTGATCGGATTACGTGTCCGGCGGACTCCCGATGGACAAACCATATACATACTACGACGCCCGTTCACGTGACTACACCTGCAGCTCGTTTGACAGTGTCATTTACCAGCCGGAATGCTCATTGTTCGAAATGACTGTGTGTGCTCTTCACGGAATTCGCATGCTTCCGTCACGCTCGCTGCGCTACGTAGTTCGTATTTGTCATCGACAAGTTGTAAAAATGATTCGCGCGTTAAGTTGCTGGACTACTACGAGACAATATGTACACTATTTTCTCATATTAAACAATTCCGATATACCGTTTTTAGTCGTGCGAATTTGCGTCAGGTATGCGTATCATTTTAGCAAATTCATTTACACTCGTGTATTTTTGATTGACAGCAAATTGAAGCGGAATTTCGATTTAAAGGGATTTTAAAATTTCATTTAACGAAAATAACAGCTACCGTCGTACACAATTCATCAAATCAGAAGCTTCTTCAATTAGGCACAAAATGGGACCGAAATAAGTCACAGTACGATCGGCATAAAATAGAAACAGAGCGATCAATTCATAGAAAATTCATCGAATCAGAAGCTTCTTTGATTCGGCACAAAGTGGGGCCGCAATATGTAAATTACAGCACAATCAGTACAAAATCGGAACAAAGCGATCAATTCATAGAGAATTCATCAAACCAGAAACATTTTGGATTAGGCACAAAATGTGACCGAGATAAATCAGAGTACAATCGGCATAAAATCGGAACAAAGCGATCAATTCATAGAGAATTCATCAAATCAGAAGCTTCTTCAATTCGGCACAAAATGGGACCGAGATAAATCACAGTACAATCGGCATAAAATCGGAACAAAGCGATCAATTCATAGAGAATTCATCAAATCAGAAACTTCTTCGATTAGGCACAAAATGGGACCGAGATAAATCACAGCACAGTCGGCACAAAATCGGAACAAAGCGAATTCATAGAAAATTCATCAAATCAAAGCTTCTTCAATTAGGCACAAAATGGGGCCGAGATAAATCACAGCACAATCGGAACAAACCGATCAATTCCTAGAAAATTCATCAAATCGGAGCTTCTTTAATTCGGCACAAAATGGGACCGAGATAAATCACAGCACAATCGGCACAAAATCGGAACAAAGCAACCAATTAATGTAGAACCGATCAAATCAGAAACTTCCCAAATTGGAAAGAAAATGGAATCAGATCATATGAAAACGAGAAAGCATAATCGAATGTCACAAAACAGAAAACACTCACGGAAACGAATCGGAACAGCGTTCAACACGAGCACACTGCGCTTTCTAACTCGTCCTCTTATCGTGGTCGATTAGGGCTAATCTCGGCTCACAAGTATCCAGGAATCGTGCAGCGCTTCCTTCGGCCTGATTCGTCGTATCAACTGCATTCTAACGAATTCGCAGCCGCGTCCGGCGGCGGTTTCGCGCGACTTCGCACGGTCAAAACAAATCGAACCGGCACAGCCGAGAGTGCAGCATCCAGCAGCTTTCACCCGATATTTCTCGAAGACGCAGCCAACCTGCGTTCACCTTGAGCTTCGACTGACGTCGATCTCACTGACACACTGCACCTTTTACAGCAGTGAGTCAGGCAACTACAGCGATCTCGTTCCGAGCACGTGGCACGCCTTCGATCCGATCCCACGCGAGGAAATCGAAAGTCGATAGCTCTCGTCTGCTCGCGTTTGCGAGACCAAGAGAATTTTCGGGAGTTAGTCAGAACTGCTGGGAACAGGTCCGAGAGTTCGAAACGATTTGCATATTGCCTGGCGGTGATTTGCGGATTATTCATTTCTCGAAATTTGTCTAACGTTTCTACAAGATTTATTTCGCACAGAACGTCCAGTTGAGTCAAGCTATTTTTAATGATGCTACTTTAATTTTCTACGATTTTTAAATTTACCGCTTGTGAGCCAATAAGGTCATTAGTTCTTTAAACAGTTATTTAGACAGTCAGTTGTTCGAAGTGCTCGAATCTTCTGCAAATAGAAAGCTGTGGTCGTTGCATGGTGATTTAACTTGAACGTAGTCTTTAAAGCAATGAAAAGGTAATTGTCAAGCAATTTTAAGAACAATTCCAGTCCACTTCTGTCCATAATCCAAGTGTAATGAATCTCTGACATTTTTACTGCAGCGAATTCAAAGGAGAAACATAATCTTTTGTCGTCTTAGTCGGAACCAGTCGCGGGCCTATGCAACGGTCGAAACACCGACAACCCACTTTATCAATTGTACGATCTATTGCCAGCAATTAGACGCAATAAAAAAGCAAATATTAGTATCTACATAGTGATCTCTATTCAACGTAAAAAGGGCTTAACTTCACGTTGGCAACCCAGAAATTTTTAGTTTTTTTTCTATATATCTTGAACCAGTGAATTCCTCGCCTCAAAACGTCGATTTTTGACATTTTCTTCTCAAGACGTACGGGATTGTATAGTGAAAAGTTAAAAATTTCTGGTTTGCCCAGGTGAAGTTTAACCGAAAGAAGTCAACAACCAACAAGATAATCCAATCAGTCGAACGACGATTCACAGAAAAAATTCCTCGCCCAGGAGTTTCCACTTCTTTTCTCGGAAACCAGATTTCAGTGAAGCAGGTGGCTCAGATTACCATCTTTGGTGGATCAGGATACACTATACTTTCGGCCATGGGCCCAACCAGTTCGCTGACACAAGACACAAACGTTGCACTGGCGAGCGATGGGGAAACTGCAGTTCCTTATGCACTTGGAATTGAAAGTACGTTGAAAGTTGTAAAATTTGGGACTGAACAGACTTTTACACAGAAACAATTTACTATAAATTAAATATCGAGAAATGAATTCAATTTCATTTCAATTTTCATTTTGCATAAAAAATCCAGAGTCTACTAATTACAACTGTTTCAAGATCGAACTATTATCTCATAACAATCGTTCCCCTAAATCCACAATTTTATGAAGCTTAATTTTTAGTTAATCAAAATTTGCCTTCAGTCTGTAAAATAAGTAACACTGTTCAGTCAACCTAGTGCTTACCAGACGCAGTGAAACGACCAATTAAAATCTAGTTAACAATGAATTCGACCCGACAATCACCCATTCAAAAAATTCTATAGAGTCTCGTGTGGCTGACAACGTGATTCGATTAATTATTGTATAAGCTACCGTAGAACAATACGCGACGACAATACATGCAAGTAATGAAAAGAAAAATGGATCGGTGGGACGAGATACAAGCGACGCTGCAAGTAATTAAAATCTAGTTACTAATAAATTCAACCAGACAATCATCCGCTCAAAAAAATTCTCCTCGTGTTAATAACAAGGTGATTAAATTTGTTATTGTTCAAACAGCAGATTAATTAAACAGCACACAAATTAAAATCCGGTTAGCAATAAATTCGAGGAGACGATGATCCGCTCAAAAAATTCTTCTCGTGTTAATACCAGGGTGATGAAATTTGTTATTGTTTAGGCAGCAGTGCAGTAATGGCTCGTGAAAATAATAAAGGGAAAAACGGATCGGTGAGAGGAGCGATGCGACAAGATAACAGTACTCACGCTGGTCAGAGCTCCGAACTCATGATCGCCAGAGTCGCGGGATGAATGATCGAGAGGGAACGGCGTTGGATCGCAGCGTGGACAGAATCGATCGAGAACCGGGAGAGAGGACACAAAGCTGCGTGAACAGCTGGTCAGCACCGGCTGCCAGGCCCTTACCGAGCAAGACAGCTCGGTCGGAGCATCAAATACGCTCGGACTGACGCGTCACGAGGAGGGGAAACGGAAACGATCCTCTACGGCTATTCTTATATGTATGTACATACATCAGTGTGTACACTGTCTCGCTCTGCCGACGCGTCGCTTCGTCTCTCTCCTCTCCGCTACTTCTTCCTCTTCTTTAGCCCCCTTTTGCTCTCTCCTCATTCTTGCGCTCGTTGGGCATTCATAGAGTCGAACTCTGACTCGTCGGATCCACGCTTTGTCCCGAGCCGACGCGTACTGGTCCGGAACGTGTGCAGGGCACTTTTTCAAAATTTTAGAAAAATCTCACTTCGGACCTCTAATTAGTTTGTCGTCGATTAGGCTGCAGATCTTTATGTAAAATCAAAATTCTTATCGATTCCCGTCGTATTCGTCTAGGGACCCAATTACTGTGGGGGTATCAATTACTGTGACTATATTTATTATACACATTTTTATAGCACAATGAAATAAATGTAATATCTCTTTTTAGGGCGGTCTGTAACCGTAAAACTGTATTAGGGAAATATCGGCGCGGGTCAGAAGTGACCCCTGCATAGGGCTAGAACTCGCAGAAGCCCGAGAGTTAATGTTGATGAACTTAGAAACTCGATGAGAATTTTTATACAAATTATGTACATCCATCCTACGTGCAGTCTTTGAAAATGTACCGCTTTGTAACTGCACATAATGCAATCGCATTAAATGCAATTAGCCTCCAGACCTCTCGTACATTTATGGTGTACAGTAACGTTGAATAGTTGTAAAATATAATATTCAGTAGAATTTAATGCAATTTGATTTCGTCTTTAACGTACTGATTTGATGAAGGAAAAAGTGTGTGTGTGTGTTAATTCTTGTGCAAAGGTATACATTTGTGTAAACTTTCGCCACCTACCCAGTTACTTAACATTTATGAAATTTAAAAAATTGGGAAGGCCCTCGAAGAAATTGCACTTTGTCCTCTGATTTTTCAATGTTTATACCAGAGATTCTTTTACTCGATGCAGTGCGCGAACCAGGATACAGTGAAATTATAAAAATTAATGCTAGACTAATTCATTAACTATTTCTAAATACTGTGGAGTATTCATTTTCCTTTTCGTGTTGTGAAAGTTAATAAAAATTTGGGTAAACTTCACCGTCGTAACCGAGAAATTTTTATCTGTTTCTTTATACAATCCCGTAGACCTTGACGAGAAAATGCCAAAAGTCGCTCAACTTTAAACACGCATAACTTTTGAACCAGCGAATTCCTCTCATTAACGCTTGGATTTTTGGCATTTTCTCGTCAAGGTCTACAGGATTATATAAAGAAAAGTTAAAAATGTCTGGGTCGCCCAGTTGAAGTTAAGCTGAAATTTTAAATAGTTAAACGAAACAAGAACGGGTGACGCATTAGCCCAGGATCGTTCACCTCCCTATCTCTAATGGTTGAAAAAGATAACTTACATACAATACATTTCATCCTATCAGCAAAACGATCATTATTCCCAATAATTTTCAACATCCCAGCAAAAACCCGCATAATAAGCGACCGCGTAATCGAAAGTTTCATAATAACCAATCTCCATAAACTATAAAGGTGTCGTCGTCTAAGCCATGCAACTCTCTTCGTAAAAGAGAAATCTTTAAAAAAAAAACTAAGTGGACAAACGGGGACAAGTCACAAATAGAGTAGGACTGGAACAACAACAATGAAGGATCAGTCGCCAGTTCACCTTGACTTGAATACAGCCTCCTGCAGCGGTCCGATGTTCGCCATTTGCGAAAGCTATGCATCTCCGAAAGGATCGATAGGGCGATCAGACGTGCCAATCTTTTATAATTTTTAACGCTAAACTTACCATGGTCGATCAATTTAACCTTTTCAAACTTTGCGTACAAGTTCGTACATACAACATTATCACATCGCTATTTATCTTTACGACTTTTCCTAAAGTATGTATACAATTTCTCATTATTTATTTCTCGTTTTATTTTGTTTTTTTCCAAGAAATATACGTATCTTGTCCTACCTACCGGTCAGTTTGACCGCTGGAGATAATATGGTATTTACTCCTCTAAACCTAAACGATCAGTATAAAAGAAAGACTATTCGCAATGTGGCATGGCCAACTCAAAATAAATGAGCCGCCTTATTGAATGAGACGCTGTCAAGTTACGCACGTGCCTGGTTGACAATACTGTTTCATGGCAAATAAATCCAAACCGCAAAGGCGGACGACACAGTACGATTTTGTAAATCGAGGAGAGAGCGTCGCAGTATTTTTCATTCAGCAACAAATTGACCGTTATCTACGTTTAACCCTTTGCACTCGACTGGTGACTCTGAAGCACCACTAGAAATTGTTGTGGCATTATTTCAAAGAAATTACAAAAAATATTGCAAAATATCTGTTACATTACAAGATTTGTATTCAATAGATTACTAAACATATTTAAATATTATATGTAGAAATCGGATCAGTTTCGTACGAATAAAATGAAAATATTCCAAGACGGAAGAAAAATTTAGTTTTACAACGAAAATAGCTCCGAGTGCAAACAGTTAATTATATTAACAATAACTCTTTTAAACACGTTCACGCCGGCGCTGCTATTTGTGTTTCTCGCCGTGGGTGGCGCTCGTATTCATGCTTTACTTCTTTTCAATTAATACGCGTTAAATTTTCAACTACATGGCAATTTTTTCTAGATACTAAACAAACTACATTTCGATGGAACATTCGAGCGTGAGCCACCGGTGGTGCACACCCGACTACTTGTTCGTCTACTAATTCATTCAGCAACAAATTGTCTATTATCAACGTTTAATGTATTAACAATAACTTTTTTTGAGGACCAGTCATTCTGACCACGCACGGTAGGAACAGTTATAGAGGAAGTGTCGGTGGGTTTAGTGTTAAAGTATATGCTGTAACTTAAGTGCTAGGAAAAATATTTTTTAGCTGCCACATGCCGATTTTCAATTGCGCGGATTCGATCAGGCTAACGAGCTAAACGGTCACTTTGGTAGCAAAAGCCAGCTGTTGCCTCGCGCGATGGGAAAGTTACGGTAACGGAGCGGGACATTTTGAGAAGACATCTGTGTAGCCAGGAGAATATTCCGAGTCATTGAGACTTCGCGCGTTAATCACTCACCGAGGTCATTAGAGGCCGCGTTGCGAAAACGCTTCGGGTGTCCGCCGGCACGTTCTCAGATTGTTCCCGCACTGGGAGACCGGTTCTCGTATCGCGGCCACTTTCCACGCGAGTATTCGCGACACTTTCTTCCACGTAATCCAGTCATTTCGCGGCGGCGGCTGTCGGCGGATCGCTAGACTGCGGATCTTTCTGCAAACGCCCGTTTCGAACGGTTATTTAACCTGTTCGCGCCGCAATGGACACGAACTATCCCGTGCATGTTCGCTTTCGCTTTTCTTTCTATCGTCCTCTCATTTTTCTAGCTGACATTTCGACTAACGATGACCGGACTGTTATGCGTGAGGAAAGCTGTGTACATCTATTGCAACACGAAAAGTGTACGCAATCGTCTCAAGATAACATGGGATGCAGTTATCGCGAGATGAAAAGCGTATGCATTTACTGGAGGACAAAAATTGTATGCGTTTATTGCAAGATGGTGATTGTGAGCACTCATCACGAGACGAAGATTTTGTCGTGATGCATGGCCTTTTAACACGTTGACTGGCATGTCACCCATATGTGGGTGACGGAATTATTTGTCCTGGTTGATAATGAATTTTTACGTTTATATATTCACTGTACCAAATTTAATTGGGATCTGTAAAATGCAAGAAAGTTGGAGGACTGCTCAATATCGTACATTTAATTTTTTTCAATCTCTATTTCATTAAATAACTTGCTTTGATTTTATGGAGTTTTTGAGGTTCTAGTTTGGCAGTCAAAGTGTTAATACTGGAATGATGGAGCAAGGTATAACAACGAATTTTCAAATAAAACATTAATGCACATACAAACTGTGCACAAAAATCGTATCACCCAAGTAGAACAAAAGCGGCTCTGATAGCATAATTAACACGATGAGCCTACTCAATACCGATTAATACTAACAGTGAGCCTGCCCAGTACAAATATTAAACCCAAAATAAAAAATCTCAATTTTCATGGATAAACGCGTGTTTAAAAAATCCCACGTGCCATAAACTCGTAAAGATCCGCAGCCTATTGATCACAGAATCGAATAAACGAGACAGTCCGGGCAGCGCAACGTTCCCAAGGCATCACGGTCGTGATTTATCATTCCTCGATGACAAAGAAGGCGTTTTTTTCTCGTTCCTCGATCGATCCCGACCCTTTCGCAGACTCGTGACAGTTGGGACGATTTTACGACGCCGCCTCGTAACCTCCGTAAGGTTACACCAAAAAACACTTGGCAGCCTCTCTGCCAGCGGTTCGATAGCCTTCGTAGTTTCCTGTTTCTAGGCCACGTTTCATTAACATGGCAGAACTACCGACGGAACAACGAGAGACCGGTTCGACGAACAAACGACAAGATTTTTAATTCTGAATTTTGCTTTTCCTGTTTGCTCGCAAGAAAAAGGCTAGAAAAACGATCGCAGAACCGGAATTGACAGAAACGACACGGCACACCGGTGTTCTAGGAGAACCTGGTTTAGGTAACGTTAGAGCACCGACTGTCACTTTCATCGATTGTCGGCCGTGCCAGCACTTGCAGGAGAAAGTACCGAGAACCCGGGTTGCGCAATGATCCGCGTTACAGCCGCTGAAATCATTTCTACGTAATAAAGAGAGCCACGGTCGACGATTGTTTATTTGCACCTTGGTACTGGTGGCATTGAACGGCATGGTTGATCGACGATTAGGCGAGTCTCGCTTCTTGGAAACCGGGATATGCTAATTTGTTGGGCAATCTGGTTGAGATTGGCCAAAAGAGTCTGAGCGAGAAAATATGTACAGTGACTCCCATTTTCGAACATTCTGCAAAAACGATTTTTTAATGTCGGACCGACTTGGATTTTTTCGAGAAGTTCGAACAATTAGTTCACTGCGTGACGTGAAAGAGAAATTTTGGAAAAATTGCAATTTATCGGAACTCCGGAGGAAATACTAAAAACTGTGTGTTACCATTTTTTTATGTGGGCCTATATTGGAAGTTTAAAAAATATTAATGTGGTCCAACATTAAAACAGTTATCGCCTTTGTAAGACTGTACGAATATTAATGGAGTCACTGTATGCACATAGTAAATGTAAAGTCTTGATCTATGTAAGCCCAATCCTTGGGACGTGCTGTGACATAGATCGTGTAGGGCTACTAGTTTCTTGTGACCGCGTTGACAAATAGAAATAAAAATCTAAAAATATAAACTACCGTCAGAATAATGTTTTCTTTCGCAATTTCGTTAATCTCCAGTTAAGAATAATGTCGAACACAATACAGGAAGTAATTTTCAGTCAGCATTCCAGTCTCCGAAATCCTGAACTCAGCACATCTAACCTAAACACGAATTCTTCCGTTTATAAAGTTTTACGACCCAAGTTTGTTCTTGCTAGCGGATAAAAATTGAATACTAAAATGCAGATAATGGAACTACGTTATAAAAAAAAAGATTCCATGACATTTGAAGTAATGTATTATTTATTACCCTATTCACATTACACATCTTGAAAATATAATATTTTTCCACTCTACCAGAAGACTTACTGTAGCAATTAGAATAAAATGTAGAATTCATAGCTAAAATTTTACAAACAATGCCACTTGTTAACGAGCCATCATCGAAAACATCGGTGCCATCGAGCAGAATTTTTTTATTGTCGAATATGTGCAGGCCGAGCGCATTCTTCCATGCGTACATATACGCAACAATTAGCAACACACACCCCTCCCTCCCCCCGACCCCGAGACTGGGGATCCAATTACGCTCGAAATGTGACGGAAATAACAAGCGTGTTTCCAGGTGTTGGACCCTTTTGTTGAAAAGTATGCGCAGCGTTTTAACTTGCCTGTAAGCACTTTGTGAAAGGGGGAGTTTCACAATAAATAGAAATCGTTAAAATCACAGTGCGTCACCAAAAAAAAAAAAAAATAAAGTCGATTTTTATTTGTCATTGCACAATTTTTCCAATCTGTCCTCCCACCCTCTCCATAGTTTGCGTTCGTAAATAAACGATTTCATTACAGTATATATTTTTAAAAAATGTAAAAATAATTCTGGAGATGAAGTATAAATATTCAAACTTTGCGCTTACTTGGATCTACGAAAGGCATATTTTAAATTTTCATTTAGGCACAGATAAAAAAGTTAAAATTCCTTTACTTTTCTCTTCACAATTCCGAGCAATAGCAATTTCGAAAAATTCTTTTAGACATTAGCTAGTATACTTGCAACATTTAAACAAAAATGTCAAGTCGTTTAGTACAATTTTAAAAAAGTTTTTGGTGTCCAGTTAATTTTGTCTCCGACTGTAAATACTGGCCATTCGTAGCAAAAATTGCAAGATAAAAATGTAGAGCAAAAATTGCAAAATGAAAATCTGGTGCTTAATGGGTCGAGGGGATGAACGCACCCGATTTCGCATAAGCGTGCACATTCGGCGCATCGGTCATTCACACGTCGTCGATGATGAAACGTTCTTGCGGCCGGATTTTCGACGTTATTGCTGACACATTCGACGCAAAGCAACGACTGGTTCTATCGGATCCTCGGTCGGTTATTTCGCGGCGGTAACGCCGAGCGCACGGTTCATTGGCGAGGACAAGTTTTCCGGAAAACGTTTCCGAGGTGGTTCCGCGAGCGACGGATATCCACGATCCATCGAATGGAAACGACTCTATCGAGCAGGGTGCTTCAGTTGCTTGCAAACGTGAGTACTCCCTTCCGCGTTATTGCTCGAGGATCCAATGTATCGGAAAAGAAATCGCGGCCGACGCGCAAAAACCTCCTCTTCCTCTTCTGTCGAAAGGAACCAATGGGAGTGCACGTACCGCACGCTGTCGGCGAAAAGTTTAAAATCGCGTGAGAGCTTCCGAGAAGCTCCGACTCCTTATTAAACGTCCGGTTCGCGAGTCTTTATGAAAAAAGTTTCTGCAGTACTTTCTCCGTTCTAATAATCATTTCTCTCTTCAGGGAGAAACGACGATGAATCGGTGGACGAATTCGATTCAGTTTTTAGCTTGATGAATCTCATTTGATTGCAATTGTTGTAAATTTGTATACATTGGCACCTGTGGGTGTGAGCAATTTGTACAGTGAATTCTCGATATCTGTCAGCAACACATATGTTGCATCTTGAAATTGAAAGATTTTATTATTGAATTGGTCTAGCTTGTTCCTGCAGTGTAGTGTAATCTCTGTTATCCGAATACTATTTAGCAAAAAATGTTATCGAAAAAATGTGTACAGTCTTTACGTTTCATTGAAAAATCGTAACGACGTGTACGTTCTTTACATTTCATTGAAAAATCGTAACGACGTCTCGCCGCGAGCCAGACACTGTAAAAACCCCTCGCATCATAAACTTTTCATTGCCCACGACGGTATCATATTCGAGAGTATTATGTTCTAAGAATCTTTTTGTCACCTCGTCACGTGTGTGTCGCCCCGTTTCAGGTTTAACACGAATCTTTGAACCATGGCCACCGAGTACAAGATCATGCCTTCCAAGTTGGAAAATCTGCCGACAATTGACGGCCAGTGTTGCGTTAATCTGACTGCGATGCGAAATGGTATTTTCTTCATTCCTCTATACTAATTACAAGACATATTTGACCATAGATTCCTGATTTTTGAAAAATTGTGGACGTTTGAACTAGTATAATTCCCTAACAAGTAATCATAAAAGAATGAACCTGAACTCGTTTTGAAGCTTGAAGCCTATATTTTTACGACCCATAGTTCATTTCTTTCTAAAATATTTTTGCACGATGTAGATTATGCGAAACTGGAAGCACGGGTTCGCTTGAAAATTGTACTGATTGAAAGATCTCTAAAATCGTTAGAAAATTATTTTCGGAATTGAATTTACCACGAATTTGAAGATTGAACCTTCTTGTTTATAACGTTTATTTAAAAATTGGCATACGATTTTTTTTTTGTCGTTTCGTCGAATTTTGAATGGCAGGTGTATTATCGAAGGAATATATAAAACTGCGAGGGCAGTAACGACCGAACTTGTTCCTCTTTTGCGATCCATAAAACTGGTAAAAAAAATCGTAGATCGAGTTTTAAGGGGTCCGTGTGAAGGGGAAGCTTCGAACTTCGAATCCATGGTAGATTGAATCACGAAAAATATTTCTGTATGTTTTCAGAGACGTTTCAATTTGTTGTGTTTGCTAGAGGAATCGTGGGCTGAGTTTCCTACCTTCTATAGCGCGCAAAAATATTTTCGGAAAAAATAAGTTATGGGTTGTGAAAGTACAGACTTCGAGCTTCAAAACCAGTCCGGGTTTATGTTTGTACGATTTTTTCTTAGGAAGTTGTAGTAGTTTGAATATCGGCAGTTTTTCGAAAATGAGACAGGCAGTGTTCAAATATTTTCTGGTATCACTATGCTTTCATTGTGACTTTATTAATTATTAATGTTCAGTTCCAACAACTTCGACTGCGTACCCGAAATGCTGTCAGAATGCGAGTGGTCGTGTAAAAGGGACATACTACAAGTCCTGCAAATTGGTGTATTTGAGCGAAATACTGCTCGCCATCTTCGTTCTGTGCTTCGCAGCTGCCCTAATTTACGTAACAATCACGCTAGGTATGTACACTTATGATAGTTCGATTGTTGTCCACGAACTTCGCAAATAACACGTAATTCGTTTAATAGCACAAGTGACAATTTGATCGTAAAAATCTTACTAACAGATAATAATAACTGACACAATTTCAGAAGAGAGAGGTAAATTAAAAATAAACTTCTGAAATCAAGAAATGATTCTTATCAGAATTGTGCAACGTGTCCTTATCGATTATACCACCTGCACGATTAACATAATTTACTTAGAAATCGGCCAAGCGTACTAGATAAACATTTAAACTTGATCTTCTCGAAAACAAGATCTTGTGCTAATATTGGCGGCACACTTTTCATTCGAAGTGCAACAAAACCATGACCAAAAAATCGCGGATCAATTGTTGCAAGATTATTATCGAGAGGTGACTTTGCTCAAAAAATCACAAGTTGAAATGAATGTAGGGAAAAAATTATTTAATCTCTGTAGAGTCGTCCGATTTCGTATAAATTTTTAAAAATCGACTTTGTATAAATCAAAAAAAAAACGACACCCTGTACAATGAAGAATGTCCTTAGTAGTCCAGGCATTTCCCCAATTTCGTCCAACTCCAGGCATAGTTCCCAAAACCGTTTAGACCATGCTTAATTAGAACCAAAAGACCCCATCTCAAACAATCGCCGAAAGCTCGGGAATAGTTGCTAACAACCT